>NC_088382.1:116936666-117288333 GCF_037993035.2 Macaca fascicularis | reverse complement strand
CAGCATGAGAACAGAGTAATATAGGTGTGGACAAGATTATGGGAACTAACCAGAGATGATAAAACACCCAGAGATTACCAACAGAGGCAGGTAATTACTACCTCTATGTCTAAAAAGGCAAGGAAATCAACTTCTAACAAAACCAGTGAGACCTGAAGACGCAGAAGCTATGGTTCTGGGTTGGAATTTAGCCTCAGCCAATTTGCAGCCTATGCCATAGGATCAGAGAGAATAAATACCCTGACCTCTCCTCTTGTTTCTGCCAGTATCTCTCATTGGACAAACCCAGCAGGAAACCAGAAAACAAACCCAGCCCTGCTGACATAGTCCTAACAGGTCAGCCTCTTAGGGCTCAAGGAAGGGTGGGGAGGGGCAGAGATTAATTTCAATGTGCAAACAAACTAACCAGAGCAGGTGGGTATCATTTCTGTGGTCCAGCATCTAGTATAGCATCTGAACATCACAGGTGCTCCATAAATATTTATAAAGTCAGTACTGCTGAATGAATTAAAAAGGAGGAAATACTCTCCCACTGACATATGACCTGACCAAAAATTTATAGAGCTTTAAATACAAGTTTGAAGGTGTGGTTTAGCCCTTGGAGATAAATGGCTCGGGGAGCATTCCAAATCACCAAGTGTCTTTGAGGCTGAATATGCTGGGGTGATTCTACACTTAAAGAACGCACTAAACAGAATCTGGGATGCTCATACATCTCTTGAAAACAAGATCTTTCTCTGGTAGACCCCTTAAAAAACACAAAAAAACATGATAAATACTTCTAGTGTAGACATTGATTGCCAAACCCATGTGAGTTCATAGCTGGGTGACACTAGATGTCCTCTTTCCCTTCATCCATCTTTGCTAAATACATTAGGGACATTTTATATTGGTTGGTTAATTCATGTTGGTTACTATAATATGAGTCAAGTGACTGAATTCCCTTTTCATTTTTGAGGAATTTGGTAAACTCAGTACCAAGAGGGTGCTTCTAAAATTTTTTATGAGTAGCTGTTTGATATCTAGGTGAATAGAAAGATGAAAAATTGGGTGCTCTTTAATAATAAAACAATGATCCCTATCATTAATGACTGCAGATTTTGCAAAGGGCCTTGTTTGTTTTCAGTTGCTAAGACATTTTCGTTACAGAGAAAGCCAGTTTTGTTGCAATTAAGTTTTGATGAATTTTTTGCATTATGGCAGCAAAGCCCAGGTTTCAAATGGTAGAAGGAGATGGGAAAAGGAAAACTGCCTCTTCCTGAGTTGAGAGTTAGGAGAGCTGCCAGAGGAACTAGCAAGAAAATGTAAGTCGGATAGGTACATTTTTTTGTTGTTGTTGTTTTTGAGACGGAGTCTCACTCTGTCTCCCAGGCTGGAGTGCAGTGGACCAATCACGGCTCACTGCAACCTCCACATCCGGGATTCAAGTACTCCTGCCTCAGTCCCCTGAGTAACTGCGATTACAGGTGCACGCCACCGTATCCAGCTAATTTTTGTGTTTTTAGTAAAGACGGGTTTCACCATGTTGGTCAAGCTGGTCTCGAACTCCTAACCTTGTGATCTGCCCGCCTTGGCCTCCCAAAGTGCTGGGATTACAGGCATGAGCCATCGCACCCAGCCTTGTCGGATAGGTAGTTATGAAACTGCATGCCACAGGGTATGTGGCAGAGATTGATGTAAAATCCTTTTTATTTCCTCCTTTATAAAATCTTTATTAAAATCAGTCTCTCTCAGAAATGTATTTGGTGCAAATAGATTCTCCTGGGGGAGTGCAAAGGGGTGTTGAGAACTGGAAACTGCTGATTTTGAGTTTGTGTAGACAACTGAGATACAAGTGTTTTCTTAGCCCGGATATAAAAGACTTTGCTTTACATTCATTTTTTGAACTCTGAAGAAAAGAGAAACACACCTCACAAGTTTTCTGGAACTGTAGACCAAGTATAGAGGCCTGAATTCTGACTTAGAAGCCTGAGTAGACTCTAGAAGAAGGTTATGGATCATTTTTTTTTTCATATTCAGTATACAATTTAATAAACTTTTTAGTACATCTAGAGTTGTGGAATCATCCCTACAGTTTTCTTTTGAAACAACTCTATGAATTCCCCAAGCAGAAAAAAAAATAATGAAAAAGAAAAATACTACAATATATTTGAAGGTTAAATATATTGAAGCACCTATTGTTTTCCCTTATTGGTATGAAAATTCATTAATAACATTAACATTTCAGGCAAGCAGACAGGAGTTCACATGGAGGAAGCAGAAGAGGCTGAGGTCTGACTTGATGGATGGTGATGTTGAAAATCTTTTCATTTGGCTATTTGTTCAGTGTATCTGCTTCAGTAAAATGGGTTTTCGTATTTTTGCCCATTTATTATCTTATTAAGGTCTTTCACAGACCAAAAGTTTTAATTTGACAAAGTCTCCTTAAAAATTTTATTTATTCATTATTTTTTTCTTCAACTTTTATTTAAGTTCCAGGGTACATGTGCAGGATGTGCAGGTTTGTTACATAGGTAAATGTGTGCAATGGTGTTGTGCTGCACATATCAACCCATCACCTAGGTTTTAAGCCCGGCATGCATTAGCTATTCTTCCTGATGCTCTCTCTCCCCCAGCATCCCCCCGACAGGCCCCAGTGTGTGTTGTTATCCACCATGTGTCCATGTGTTCTCAATTATGGATAATTAACAAGTGTTTTGATGACTTATCTTTCAATGCTGTGGTTACAGCTCAACCTGGGTGTGGGAATCATGAGGAACACTAATCAGTATGTCTAAAACAGAGCAGGATTAGTTTCCAAATGCATATTTGAATGAATTCCTGTTGCTCAAAAATTTTCATATTTTTGAGACTTTTCTAGTACAAAACAAACCAAATGTGTAATGTAAAACTCCAAAAACACAGTTGTAAGCACTCAATATAGACTTACAAATACACATTGTAATTTATCTTACTAATACACATACATACATACACACACACACACACGCACGCACACACACGTTTTATTTCTGCTGTTGCCAAATTACTGCTATAAAAATAGCATAGGGAAATATGTTTATTTTAAACTGATGTGGTATATTGGCATTATGACTATATATAACTGTTTATGAAACAGTAGAGTGGTTCTAAACCTTTATAATAGTGGTTTTAAATTCCTAGAATTTTAAAATTACAAAATGCCCAGAAGGGTTTAATTTTTTAAATGAAGTACCTCATGTGTAACAAAAAAGCATCCATTAGATTTGACCAATGACCATTAACTGTTCCTCTGCAGTTGTCCATAAAACATGAAAGACCAAAGAATGGGTTTAGGTTTTCAAAGAAGAAATATATTCTTCTTATTCTTAAACGTTGGGCTCTATGATGAGTTACATACTAGTTTCTAAGAGTATTAATCAGGGTTCTTAACCAAAATAAAATGTCTTCCACCAATGTTGAGGATGAAAGAATGTTTAACTTGTATATTATAGTGCTGGGTTGTATCTTCTTTTAAAATTTATATGCAGAAAGCTGATACACTTTGGTTCCTAGACAAATCAGGCAGAATTCAAGATCTAAGAGTCTACATAAGAAAGGGTTGTGCTTTCAGCACAAAGATGTGTGTGTGCAATTAGTTTTGTTTA
The DNA here is from genome assembly GCF_037993035.2 of Macaca fascicularis. Taxonomy (NCBI): domain Eukaryota; kingdom Metazoa; phylum Chordata; class Mammalia; order Primates; family Cercopithecidae; genus Macaca; species Macaca fascicularis. Next base: position 117,284,707 of record NC_088382.1, on the reverse strand, counting down.
ATGTAGATTTAATGTGACTGATGGGAATAGATATGACTAAAATAGTACAAGTTTAAAAGACTATCTTAGCCACTTAAAATTTAACTTACGACAAGAAGCACTTACGGTAATTTCTTTGGAGTAGATATGTTTGGATAAACTTTTTCATCATAATTAACCTGCTATTATTTAGAAAATTGTTTTTTTTCAACTAGTGTTTAATTTCCTAAAGTTTAAATATCTTAATGTGGTGAATATATGATACACGATGACACTTCTTTTCTTTCTTTTTTTTTTTTTTTTCTTTTTTGAGAATCCAGTTCTCTTTGGAATGTTTCCCAGTATCTTCTGGAAAACAGATTTTTTACATCCAAGGACTTCTACTCATTAAACAGTTGTAAATATAGAAAATGTACCACAGACTAGCTCGTTTTCTTTATGTCACGAGAGCTATTTAACAGGGGGTTCCATTGATTTAGTTTATTGCTTTATGTCAACATGAGTTTTGAACAACTATTAATGAAAATTATGTTCAATTAAATGACCCCATTAATATCTGTAACTCAAATCTGGTCCTATGATTTTATTTTACAGGCAGCAGAGCCAAAGACACAAACCTGCTAACTTGTAACAGGTCTACCCATGCTTCTCTTTCAAATGAATATGTTGGTTGAGGCCAATAACTCCTTGCTTTCCATATGGAAATCAATCAACAAGTAGCATTGTTATCTTCTTTCTAAGCTGGTGTTCTGTCTTTGAATTTTTCTTTTTCCTAGTTAGCAATGAAGGTAAAAGTTTTTACATAAGTATAATTATTCATGTGACTCCCCCTGAGGTAACAGAACTGAACAAAGACTGGTTCATCAAACCCAAAAGTCAGACGAATGTAGACTGAAATGAAACATTTAGGCCTGGACTAGTGTGTAAGAGATTAAAAAATAAGCAAACAGTTTTTCATAGTCTTACATTCAATACAACACAGAACACTTCACATCTGGTTACCAAAATGTATGTAGATTTCTTTCCACCAACAATCAATTCTCTAGGAGATCCCAAGTAGGTATCATCTAATTTAATGCAATTCTGTCACTACAGATAGCATAAAATCCCACAGGTTAAGAGCTCAGTCCCACAAGGCTGCCCCAAACTTCAGAAGCCAATCACCTATTGGCTTTGCCAGAAGTAGGTTGTCACTTATACTTCTGACTCCTGCTATAAATGGGAGTTCCCATGACCCTCTCTTTGGGTTCCATTAATTTGCTATAATGGCTCACCAAACTCAGGGTGAGCTTACATTTACCAGTGATATGGTTTGACTCTGTGTTCTCACCCAAATCTCATCTTGTAGCTCCCATAATTCCCACGTGTTGTGAGAGGGACCTAGTGGGAGATGATTGAATCATGGGGACAGGTCTTTCCCTTGCTGTTCTTGTGATACTGAATGGGTCTCACAAGATCCGATGGTTTTAGAAACGGGAGTTTCTCTGCACAAACTTTCTCTCTTTGCCTGCCGCCATCCATATAAGATGTGACTTGCTTCCCCAGCCGTGTGGAACTGTAAGTCCAATAAACCTCTTTCTTTTGTAAATTCCCCAGTCTCAGGTATGTCTTTATCAGCAGCATGAAAATGGACTAATACAGTAAATTGGTATCAGTAGAGTGGGGTACTGCTGAAAAGATACCCAAAAATGTGAAAGCAACTTTGGAACTGGGTAACAGGTAGAGATTGCAACAGTGTGGAGGGCTCAGAAGAAGACAGGAAAATGTTAGAAAGTGGAACCTCCTAGAGACTTGTTGAATGGCTTTGACAAAAATGGTGATAGTGATATAAACAATAAGGTCTAGGCTGAGGTGGTCTCAGATGGAGATGAGGAATTTGTTGGGAACTGGAGCAAAGGTGACTCTTGTTATGTTTTAGCAAAGAGACTGGCGGCATTTTGCCCCTGCCCTAGAGATCTGTGGAACTTTGAATTCAAGAGAGATGATTTAGGGTATCTGGCAGAAGAAATTTCTAAGCAGTAAAACATTCAAATGTGACTTGGGTGCTGTTAAAAACATTTCATTTTAAAAGGGAAACAGCATAAAAGTTCAGAAAATTTGCAGCCTGATGAGCAGTAGAAAAGAAAAACCCATTTTTTTTAGGAGAAATTCAAGCTGGATGCAGAAATTTGTACATGTAGCAAGGAGCCTAATGTTAATTCCCACGACCATGGGGTAGATGTCTCCAGACCATGTCAGAAACCTTCTTGGCAGTCCCTCCCATCACAGGCCCAGAGGCCCAGGAGGAAAAAGTGGTTTCATGGGCCAGGTCCAGGGTACCTGTGCTGTGTGCAGCCTAAGGACTTGGTGCCCTGTGACCCAGCTGCTCAAGCCATGGCTGAAAGGGGCCAGGCTGTGGCTTCAGAGGATGGAAGCCCCAAACCTTGACAGCTTCCATGTGGTGTTGATCCTGTGGGTGCACAGAAGTCAAGAATTAAGGTTTGGGAACCTCTACCTAGATTTCAGAAGATATATGGAAACACCTGGATGCTCAGCCAAAAGTTTGCTGTAGTGGTGGGGCCCTCATGGAGTACCTCTGCTAGGGTAGTGCAGAAGGGAAATGTGGGGTTGGAATCCCCACAGAGTCCCTACTGGGGCACTGCCTTGTGGATCTGTGAGAAGAGGGCCCCTGTCATCTAGACCCCAGAATGGGTGATCCACTGAGAACTTGCACCGTGTGCCTAGAAAAGCCACAGACACTCAATGCTAGCCCATGAAAGCAGCAGCTGGGAGAGAGGTTGTATCCTGTAAAACCACAGGGACGGAGCTGCCCAAGACCGTAGAAACCCAGCTCTTGCATCAGTGTGACCAGATGTGCGACCTGTAGTCAAAGGAGATCATCCTGGAGCTTTAAAATTTGACTACCCCACTGGATTTCAGACTTGCATGGGCCCTGTAACCCCTTTATTTTGGCCAATTTCTCCCATTTGGAACAGCTGTATTTATCCAATGCCGTAACCCCATTGTATCTAGGAAGTAACTAACTTACTTTTGATTTCGCAGGCTCATAGGTGGAAGGGACTTGCCTTGTCTCAGATGAAACTTTGGACTGTGTACTTTGAGTTAATGCTGAAATGAGTTGAAACTTTGGGGGACTGTTGGGAAGTCATGATTGGTTTTGAAATGTGAAGCTATGAGATTTGGGATGGGCCAGGGGCAGAATGATATGGTTTGGCTCTGTGTCCCTACCCAAATTTCATCTTGTAGCTCCCATGATTCCCATATGTTGAGAGAAGCACCTGGTGGGAGATGATTGAATCATTGGGACAGGTCTTTCCCATGCTGTTCTTGTGATTGTGAATGGGTCTCACAAGATTCGATGGTTTAAAAATGGTGACTTTTTAAAAGAGATACACAAAGCTCTTTCTTTGCTTGCTGCCATCCATGTAAGATGTGACTTGCTTCTCCTTGCCTTCCATCATGACTATGAGGCCTCCCCAGTCATGTGGAACTGTAAGTCCATTAAACCTCTTTCTTTTGTAAATTCCCCAGTCTTGGGTATGTCTTTATCAGCAGCATGAAAATGGACTAATACAACTGGTTTATTATATTAATAAAGGAAATGAAGAAGGATTCAGATGAACAGCTAGATGGAAGAGATGCATAGGGCAAGGTATGGAGGAAGAGGTATGGAGCTTCCATGCTCTCTTTGGTCAAGTTGAGCTACTCTCCAGGAACATTCAACTGCTCATAACCCAGAATCTCTCCAAACATTGTCCTTTTGGGTTTTTATGGAGGCCTCATTAGGTAGGCATTATTGATTACATCATTGGCTGTTGGAGATCAATTCAACCTTCAGCCCCTCCCGTGTATCCAGAGGTTGGTGGGTGGGGCTGAAAGTTCCAACCCTGCAATCACTCTGTTGGTTTCCCTGACAACAAGCCTCCATATTGAAGCTATCCAAGAACCCACTAGGAGTCACCTCGTTGGAACAAAAATGCTTCTATCACCCAGGAAATTCCAAGGGATTTAGGAACTCTGTGCCAGACATTCCTAGCACTCAGGAAATTACAAAGGTCTAGGAGCTCTGTGTCAGGAATCAGGGTCCCAAAGGAAATATTAGAACAGAATATTTGGCCCTGGTTACTCAGATAGAGCTCCTAAAATCCTTGAGATTGGTGTGCTAGAAGAATCATCTGATATTTTGTCTTTGACCTCAGTTTTTGACACAGTTCCTGAATCCCTTGGAATTTCTTGAATTACAGAAACATCTTTTATTTTAATGAAGTGACTCTTGGTGAGCTTCTCAGGATGAGAGCAGATCGTCAGGGAATCAACCATATGATTTTGTTTTGTTTTGTGTTTGTTTGTGTGTTTGTTTGTTTGTTTTGAGATGGAGTCTCACTCTGTAGCCCAGGCTGGAGTGCAGTGGCACCATCTCTGCTCACTGCAAGCTCCGCCTCCTGGGTTCACACCGTTCTCCTGCCTCAGTCTCCCGAGTAGCTGGAACTACAGGCGCCCGCCACCATGCCCGGCTAATTTTTTTGTATTTTTAGTAGAGACAGGGTTTCACCATATTAGCCAGGATGGTCTTGATCTCCTGACCCCGTTATCTGCCCGCCTCGGCTTCCCAAAGTGCTGGGATTACAGGTGTGAGCCACCGCGCCCGACAAGAGTTGGAAATTTCAACATCCCCTCCCCACCTCTGAAAAAGGGAGACATGCTGAAAGTTGGTTTGGTCACCAATGGCCTACAATGTAATCAATCATGCCTATGTAACAAAGGCTCCAAACAAATCCCAAAGGATGAGTATTGAAGAGTTTCTGGGTTGATGAACACATCGTGGTTCCTGGAGGGTGGTACTACTGGAGAGGGCATGGGAGGTCTGCACCTCTTCCTCCATATCTTGCCCTATGCATCTCTTCCATCTGGCTATTCGTCTGCATCCTTTATCATATCCTTTATTAATATAATAAGCCAGTAAATGTGTTTCCCTGAGTTTTTTGAGCCAACAGAGCTAGTTAATCAAACCTAAGGAGGTAGACATGAGGACTCCCAGTTTATAGACAGTTGGTCAGCAGTGCAGATCACAATCTGCAACTTGCAACTGGCATATGAAGTAGGGGGATGTCTTGTGAGACCGAGACATTAACCTATGGGATCTGCTCTTATCTCCAGGTTAGAATGTAATTGAATTATAGAGCACCTAGATGGTTTCTGTTGGAGAATTATTTAGTGTATGTGAAGAAAAATCCCACACATCTGGTGTCGAAAATGAAGTATTGTAGAGTGTGTGAAAGTAGCAAAAACATTGTTTGTTTTTACTATTAGACAAACATCTAATACAAGCTAAAGACCCAAGGACGTCTTAGAGGATTTTATCATTAAGGTAAATCTTACTAGGTAAGTAGGAGTAAATAAAGCACTCCTGTCTCCTGACCAAGAAAAAAAGAAAAAGCCAAAAGAGGGAAAGAGGATATTCTAGGCATACAGAAGATTATTGGTAGAATGACAGGTATAAAAAAGAGTCATCTTAAGGGATCTGAGAATTCTCTATAAGGTAGGTGTTTCTCTTAGATTACTCTGGCAGCTGTGGGAAAATACACTAGAACTGGATGAAGAATTGAGTAAGAGGAAAAGCACATGACATAGTTTGGTGGCTTCCATAGTAATGCAGGCAAGAGATGATAATACTGAACAATGGCGGTCAGAATTAGAAAGCAAGCAAACTTCAGGTTAAAAACATTTAGAAGAAATGAGGTAGCCTTTTACCTGTCCATTATGTTGATTTTTTTAAATGAATAAACACATTTCTTGAATGTTATATTTAAAGGCAGACTTAGCGTTCTTTTCATCGCATCTTAATTTATTTCATTGAGGTTAACATAAGGGAGACATGCTAATCATAAATGAGTAGTTAATAAGAAGTGACATAGCTTAAGATTTACCAGTGTCAGACACTGTGCTACGGGTTCTAAATAGATTACAACATTTAGTCCTCATTACAGCCCTTTGGGGCAGGGGTTACTGTTATTTTCATTTTATAGAGGAGGCAGTAGAAGTAAAAATTCAGACTCAGGGTTTTTTTATGATTCAAAAACCGTGTACCTTTAAATGCTTCAATGCCTCTTCTAACTTTGCTGGATTTGGTGCCTAGCTATCCAATGGCACGACAGCTATCACATCACTGGAAGTCGTTGGTTTTGTATCACCATTAATTTTACTTTCCAAAGAAAAATTTTTAAAAACTACATTAAACAGAGGACCTTTCTTTTCCTAGATAAGATCATGACTTGATGCACACATACATAGACAGAAAGTTTCATATATTAAAAAGAAAAAAAAAATCAAAATGCTGCTATTCAGATATTTTGCAAAGGATTTAAGTTTTGGACATTTGCATATACAGTGACTAAATGAGACACATTCCTAGGTTGGCACGTCTGAAATAGACTATCACATGTGATCCCTGCCTCCTTTTATAATCATATAGTCTTCCTCTATTTCAATTTTGCTGAATGAGTAATGGAAGTATATTAATGGTATATAAAATAATTCCATAGATTCACCAGATTTCAGGTTAAACTAATCTTGTATATTTATGGATGGTTTATTTGGGGCTCTTGAACATGCTAGGACAAATTAAGATAAAGAATTTAAAAGACCAACAAAATATATAGGAAAATCCCTTTAGAGCAGCAACATGTGTCTGCTGAGTTTCACATTGCCAGGAGTTCCCCTTTCAGCATAGCACAGTTCTTAGACTACTGCATGCTTTACATTTTCAATATAATTTCAAAACTATTTTCTTCTCTTCATCTACTTTAAAGTATAAAACAAGGAGAGCCTTTGGTATGAAATACAAGTTAAAGCCAGATTTTTTCACTAATTTTCTGGAAGCAATCCAAAATATTAACAAGAAAAAATGAGATACCGAAACATAAGCTATATTTGGCAAATATGGGGAGTAGTAAAATCCAATAACCCAGAGAAAAACGTCTGCAATGGCAGAGTTAATGATCTCCAAAAATCCATTCCTCCATAAGATAAATGAAAACACTGCCCTAACTGTCATAATCAAGTTTTCAATAACTCTAGAAACTAATCAAAGGCTTACAACAATCTGAGAGGCACTTATACAAAAATATAATTGAATCTCAGTAAGGCCAGTGAGTTTTCTGGAATTTTAACTTGACCTATTTCCACCTATTTCTCCCTAGTTCCACAGAAACCTTGAAAATTAGCAGCCTTGGAACCACAGAAGTTACAAAAACCAAGAGACTGGCTGCCATTGGAGGGGGACAGAACAATTCTGCAGCCCCCCAAAAAGCTCCATCCTCAGAGAATTGTCACTATTTGACCCATCCAGAAACTTCCTAAAGCCCCATTCACAGAGATTGTCTTTATTTGACTTTTATTTAAAGTTCACGCAATGAGGAAAGTTCTATCCCCAGGGAAGTTTGTCAGAAACAATCAGTGGTAATTGTTTAACATCTCAGCTACTTGAGGCAGTGATACTCCTAGAGAAAACAAGAATCTGGACAAAACTTTAAAAGAAAACCTGAAGAATTTGATTTCTATAGGGGGCTTTGAAAAGCTCCAACATATTCTTGGAGATCTACAAGGCATTGCACCCATGCTGGACTGTAGGAATATCCAGGAATTACCTGAGAATGTCCTAACATCTAATCTTTGGTTGATCTCAAGACTCTGCACAACTAGATAATAAAGGCTAAGGTATAGCTGCCAGAGAATTGAAGGATTCTCTTTGCTCCAATAAAGGATGAGCAACTTATTGGTTCAAGAAATTTAAGGAAATATTTGTACAATCATTAGTTGACCACTAAGCTAATGAAGCAGAGACTTTGGTGGCTGCACAGGGAAAAGAATACAGGTCATGCAGAACTAGCCCAAGAAAGTCAATAACATATAAACAGCAGTGAGAGCAGCAGCAGCAACAACAACAATTTTGGGGGAGGGAATTAAATTTCTGGAGTTGCCACGTTCTGTATTTAAAATATCTACTTTTTAACAAAAAAGTCATCACTCACACAAATAAACAGGGACGTATGGCTGCTATACAGGAAACAAAAAAGCAGTCAATAGAAATTGTCTTTGACGAAGCCCAGATGTTGGATTTACTAGACAAAGACTTTAAATTGAATATCATAAATATGTTCAAGAAACTAAAAGAAATATATCTAAATAATTATATAGCCATTCCCAAGATATCACTTATAAACCTTTCACAACTATAGGTTGGTTTGCAAGTTCTAGAATTTTATAACTGGAATTATACAATATGCTTTCTTTTTTTAATCTGGCTTTTTAAATTCAATATAACTATGTGAAGATTCATCCATATTATTACATATATCAAGCTTATTTCTTTTTATTGTTGAGTAGTAATAGTTCACTGTATCTGTATTAGAGTTTGGCAAATTCAGCAGGCCAAATTCAACTGACAGAATGCATCCTGTTGTTAGCCACATATGACTATCCCATCTGCTTATATATTGTATATAGTTGTTTCATAGAATGGCAGAGCTTAGTGGAAACTATTTGACCAAGAAAGTTGAAAATATGTATTGTTTGGCCCTTTACAAAAATAGTTTGTCTATGCCTAGGGTGTGTGTGTGTGTGTGTGTGTGTGTGTGTGTGTGTGTGTGAATATATGTATAATTTATATATTATATATAATTATGCATATTATATATTATATTTAAAATAATTATGTATAATATATATAAAATAAAGCTATGAACATTCATGTACAACTCTTCATACGGACATACACTTTTATTTCTTTTGGGAGAATACCTTGAAGTAGAAGGGCTGAGTAAAATACTAAGCATATGTTTAATATTTTAAGACATTGCCAAACTATTTAACAAGGTGGTTGTATTATTTTACATTCAAACCAGCAATATATGAGAGCTCCATTTGCTCCACATTTCTGCCAACTCTTGATATGGTAGTCTTTTCAATTTTAGCTATCCCTTGGGTGTATAGTAAAATATTATTGTGTTATAAATTGAGTTTCCCTAATGACCAAGGAGGTCTAGCATTTTTTCACGTCTCTGACATCTGTATGTGGTAAACTGTTTGTTCAAATCTTTTGCCTAGTTTTTATTGGAATGTTTGTATTATGAATGGGATGTAAGCATTCATTACATATACCACATTTAAGTCACTTGTGAGATAAATATTTTGCAAATACTTCCTCCAGGTCTGTGTTTGGCTTTTTGCTTTTTTAAGTATCTTTTAAAAAAATAAAAGGAATTCACTTTTGATAAAGTTAAGTTTGTTAATTTTTTTTTTCTTTTGTAGTTTGTGTTTTGTGTTCTATGAAAGAAATCTGGGCCAAACTCAAGGAAACTAAGATTTTCTCCTAGAGAGTTTTTAGTATTAACTTTATTATTATTTTTATTTATTTATTTATTTATTTATTTATTTATTTATTTATTTATTTATTGAGATGGAGTCTCGCTCTGTCACCCAGGCTGGAGTGCAGTGGCCCAATCTCGGCTCACTGCAAGTTCCACCTCCTGGGTTCACGCCCTTCTCCTACCTCAGCTTCCCAAGTAGCTGGGACTACAGGTGCCCGCCACCACGCCCAGCTAATTTTTTGTATTTTTTAGTAGAGACGGGGTTTCACTGTGGTACAGGATGGTCTTTATCTCCTGACCTCGTGATCCACCCACCTCAGCCTCCCAAAGGGCTGGGATTACAGGCGTGAGCCACTGCGCCCGGCCAACTTTTCTTTATGTGAGGCAGAGTTTCACTTTTGTTGCCCTGGCTGGAGTGCAATGGTGTGATCTCGGCTCACTGCAACCTCTGCCTCCCGGGTTCAAGCAATTCTCCTGCCTTAGCCTCCAAAGTAGCTGGGATTATAGGCACCCACCACCACTCCCATCTAATTTTTGTACTGTTAGTAGAGACAGGGTTTCACTATGTTGACCAGGCTGGTCTCAAACTCCTGACCTCAGGTGATCCACCCACCTTGGTCTCCCAAAGTGCTGGGATTACAGGCGTGAGCCACCCTACCCCATCAGTATTAACTCTTACATTTAGATTTCTAATCCACTTTGAGTTAATCTTTGTAAACGGAATGTGGTTATTGGTGTCACGTACTACACTGTTTTTACTGTTGTAGCTTTATAAATCTTCATTTCAGTTAGTATAAATTCAACTTTTCCTTTTTAAAGTTATTTTAGCTTTCAAGGTCCTCTGCATTTCTATATAAATTTTAAAATTAAATTGTCATTTTTTATAAACAAGCTTGCTTAGCTTTTGATTAGGATTTCACTGAAGCACAATACAGGAAGAATTGACATGCTGACAATATCTGCATTTCTATATAACTTTTAAAATTAAATTGTCATTTTTTACAAACAAGCTTGCTTAGCTTTTGATTAGGATATTACTGAAGCACAATTTAGGATGAATTAACATGTTGATAATATTAAGTCTTCAAATAAAAATGATATATTATTTTCACTTGAGTCTTTTTAAATTTCTCTTAGAAATATTTTGTGCTTTGTAGTGTACAGTTTTTGCACATCTTTCACCAAATTTATGTCTAAATAGTTTATATTTTTGATGTTATTTTAATGATGTTTTTTAAAAATTCAGTTTCAGATTCATTATTGCTCATATATACACTCAGTTGAAATTTTTATAGTAACTTTATATCTTACAACCTTGCTAAACTCATTTATTAGTTCTGAAGACTTTCTTCTTCATAGACTACTTAGACTTTTATACATTAGACTTTCTTTACTATTCTAGCTTGCTGAGAGTTTTAATCATGAATGGATGTTGGCTATTATAAAACATTTTTTCTGCATGTATTAAGAAAGATTATATGGCTTTTTATTTTTTAGTCTTTTAATACTGTAAATTCTATTGATTGACTTTTGAAGATATTAATATAAACATTTTAATATACTAATATTAACATACTTTGAATCATGGGATAAACCTCACTTGGTCATGATATATTACTCTTACATATATTGTTGGATTTAAATATCAGAAATACTGTTAAGGAGTTTTGTGTCTATATTTATGAGCAATATTGGTCTGTAGATTTTCCTGTTGTTCTAGTATCTTTTTCTCATTTTGGTGTCAGGGTAATGTTGGCTTTTGCTCTATTGTTGTCATACATTTTACTTCTCTCTGTAGATAATAAATCCCAAAATTTATTGCAATATTTTTGCTTTAAACAGTCAAGAATCTTTTAATAAAATTTGAAAGACAATTATTTTATTATTATTATTTCTGGTGACTTTAATTGCTTTGTAAAGATCCAGACTTTGACCTGATATCATTTTCTTTCATCATAAATCGCTTTAAATTAACCTTTTTTTGTATTAAATGTCTGCTGGTAATGAGTCCCTTCAGCCTTAGAATATCTGGAATATATTTTTCCACTTTTTTTTTCTTTCAGATGGAGTTTCACTCTTGTTGCCCAGGCTGGATTGCAATGGTGTGATCTTGACTCACTGCAACCTCTGCCTCCTGGGATCGAGCAATTCTCCTGCCTCAGCTTCTCAAGAAGCTGGGATTACAGGCACCCGCTACCATGCCCAGCTTTTTTTTTTCTACATTCTTAAAAGAGATATTTGATTGGTGATAAAATTTTAGGTTAGCAATATTTTTATTTTCTGTAGAGATATTGTCCCATTGTCCTTGGGCTTATACTATATCTGAAGAGATGTCTCGTTATTCTTATCTTTGCTCTTCTGTTTGAAATGTGTTATTTTACTCTGGAGGCTTTTAAGAAGATATTCTCTTTATCACTAGTTATAATGTTCCTTTTTTCTGTGTTTTAATTTGGTTAATTTTTAATACCATGTTTTCAATTAACCTGTTATTATATATTGTATATTAAATCTCAAACATTGTATTCTCTAGCTCTAAAATTTCATTTTGGATCTTTCTTATATCTACTGTATACTTAAAATAATCACATTTTGTTCTATCTTCTGAAACATGAGGAAAATAGTTATAAAACTACATTGATATCTTTGTATACTAATCATCTGCCAGTTCTACGTTGATCTTGATTGATTACATTTTTTCCCTCTTCATGAATTTTAGATTTGCCTCCCTGTGTGCCTGATAATTACCTATTGGAGGCCAGGCATTGTAAATTTTATTTTGCTGATTGCTCACATTCTTTAATGTGTTACTGAACTTTGTTCATGAATGTAGGTAAATTGGAAATGTTTGACTTTTTTGAATCCTGCTTTCAAGCGTTATTTTACAGCAGTAGAACAACTAGTTTAGAGCTAATTTTCCGTGCCACTGAGATGATAACCTTCATAGTACTCTGCCTGATATCCCATGTGCTGCAAGATTTTTCTACTTTAGCTAGTGGGGACATTAACTATTCCCATCCTTCTTTGAGCTCCAGGGATTATTCTGCCTCCTCCATTTGGTACTTTCCCTTCCCTCATGGTCTCTAACAGTTTTCTCCAAGTAAATACTTATCTGTGCTCAGCAGAATATTCAGAGTACCCAGAGCTTTCTTTTTTTTTTTTCTCCTTCCTGTTCCTTCTTCTCTATAAGGTATTCTGCTCTACAAACTATAGCTGTAGGGCAACCTTGGATGCCCACCTTCATCTCCTCAGCTCAGGTAGACTTTGGACTCTTCTTGAGTTTCTTTTTTCTGATCAAAAACCTGAAAACCCTCTTCAGGAATTAATTTGGCACACTGTAGGGCTCACACTTCTGTTTCTTCTCTTTCATACATCAGCATCAGAAAACTATTATTTGGTATATTTTGTCTAGATTTTGAGTGATTTCAGATGTAGGGTAAATACAGTCCATAGTGCTCCATTAGTGCCCCCCAAATATAGATTTTTAAGGTGAGAATATAATCTGTGAAGATGAGAGAAATAACCTGAAATATATAACCTTTAAACATATACCCTATAATATCCTACTTTATTACTGTGAGAAAACATAAACAAGATGTATGAACTGGAGTGTATGGAGTTTCCTGGACCTAGCTTCATTGTGACAAACATAGGAGACATATCTAAGAGCTGATCTAACTCATATCCAAAAGCTTGGATTACAAAAAAAATCAGATATTTAAGAACACAGCTTGCACTCTACATAAATTTTTTCTTTAAATAATTGGCCTCAGGAATTGAAACTCATCTCCTTCAAAAGTGGATGAGAAAAACGAATAGCCTGGAAATTTATAAAAATTTGCTAAAACAGAGGAAAAAAAGCAACAGGAATGTCTGTGTACGAGAGATCTCAAAGACATAACACTATCAGACTTCATTTTTGCGAATAGAGTGAATATAAAACAATGTTATTAAGTCTTGACTTTTATTTTTCTGACCAATAATAAATCTGAAAATCTCTTCCTATGTCATATGTTTAATGGGCTTTTATAAGGTTGAAAACAAGTAAAGCCAAACAACATAAAATTTAGAAATAGATGTGTGTATGAATATATTTATAATTACAAAACATATATATAATATAGAACTCTATTTATGAAAGTCACTAGCATAAAAAAGTCAAATTTCAAAATTGTAATTAGTTTGGATGAAGAAGGTAGGCAGAATGAGGAAGATGTTACAGTTGATATATTCAATATTCTAGTCCTCACATTGACTGGTGGTTTTGTGAGTAGTTATTCTATTATGACTATGAAAAACAACAGCAACAAAAAAGAGGTCCACTTATGGGTTAATGAATAGACTGTGTTAACACAATTTTGTTACCCTTACCAAAAAATCAGAAGCAAAATTTAAAAAGATTACAAAGGAGCTACAAAGAGGGAAGAGAAGGGGAAGAGAGAGAGGAGAAAAGAAAGAAGGATGAATACAACGAATAGCAGATTGAAATCTCTCACCAGAAGCACACAGGTGGAAGAGCATGCTGACAGGCACCTGTAGGCCGGCAGCCAGCAGCCAGCAGGCTATTGACCAGTGGAATGACATAGAGTGTGGCTGGAGCAGTTGGAGAAGAGTCGGTCCAGAGATGGTCAGGAAAACCATCTCCCTTCTGGCTCCCCCATCTGCTGAGAGCAACTTCTATGCAATAAAGCCTTGCACTCATTCTCCAAGCCCATGTGTGATATGATTCTTCTGATACACCAAGGCAAGAAACCCTGGGATACAGAAATTCCTCTGTCCTTGTGATAAGGAAGGAGATCTAATTGAGCTGGTTGACACCACAGCCTATAGATGGCAAACTAAGAGAGCACACTGTAACACATGCCCATTGGGGTTTCAGGAGCTGCAAACATTCACCCCTAGACACTGCTGTGGGATCAGAGCCCCACAGCCTGCCCATCTATATGCTCCCCTAGAGGTTTGAGCAGTGGGGCACTGAAAAAGACAGCCACACCCTCATCACACACACTGCAAGGGGGACAAGGGAACATTTCCTATTTCATTATAATGAAGAAATTGCTTTCATGAAACAAGAGCACTGGGCAGAAATGCAAGAGCTTGGAGAAGAGTTGGAGAGACAACAGCAAGAAATGAAATGTGGGCTGGCGAAACTCACAACCCTGAGGAAAAAATTAAAACATCAGAGAAATGATAGTGACAATAGAAAAAAACAAGGCAGATTAGGCAAGAGAGACTATATATTGTTAAGAATACAGCAAAATGTAAGATGATAATAAAAAAGATGATAAAGCAAAAAAATAAGGACACATCAGAAGCAGAGGATAGATATAGAGGACAAAGACAGATTGCAATCCCTAGTGAAGAAAACAAAAATAATAGCTCTGAATAAATATCTCTAATGAAATCATGCCATTTGCAGCAAACATGGATTGAATGGGAAACCATTGTACTAAGTTAAATCAGCCAGGCACAGAAAGACAAATATCAAATATTCTCATTCATATGTGAGAGCTAAAAAGCTTGATTGTGTGGACATAGAGAGTAGAACAATAGATACCAGAGACTGGGAATGGTGGTTGGGAGTGGGGGAGATGAAGGAGGATTGGTAAACAGCCACACACCTACAGTTAGACAGAATAAGTAAGTTCCAATGTTTGATAGTACACTAGGGTGACTCTACTTAGCAACACTATTTTGAATATTTCAAAGTAACTAGAAGAGAGGAATTGAAATGACACTAAGACATTAAAATAACACTCAAGGTCATGGATACCCCAAATACCCTGACTTGATCATTATACATTATGTGCATGTAACAAAAACTCACATGTACCCTGTAAATATGTAAATATTATGTATCAGGAAATTTTAAAAGAAATCAAAATCAAACAACTTTGAATCTACATAAGAACACACCATATTCCAGGAAAAAATGGGCCAGGAAAGATATTGTAGAGTCATAAACGAGTAAGCATAACAAATGTCAAAGAGAAATAAAGAAACCTTTGAAGAAAAACACAAAACATAGGCCAGGCGTGGTGGCTCATGCCTGTAATCCCAGCTACTCAGGAGGCTGAGGCAGGAGAATTGCTTGAACCTGGGAGACAGAGGTTACAGTGAGCCGAGATCACACCACTGCACTCCAGTCGGGAAGACAGAGCAAGACTCCATCTCAAAAAAAACAAAAAAAACAAAACAAAACAAAAAATCTAACAACAAATAAACAAACCACACAAAAACACATAATCTCCTCTCAAGGAGGAAAATATCAGGCTGTCCTTAGACTTTACAGCAAAAGTCAGTACTCGAAGCAACCTCTTCAAAAAGAGTCAATGAAAAAACTATAGCCAAGGATTTAATACCTACTCAGAGTAAATGCTGTCTATTCTGGCACGTTAAACATCAAATTCTTAGAGAATGTTGTTTACATGAAGACTTTTTGAAGATTCTCCTAAAGAACTTAAAGAAGGCTGGGCACAATGGCTCTCACCTGTATTCCTAGCACTTTGGGAGGCTGAGGCAGGCAGATCATGAGGTCAGGAATTCGATACCAGCCTGGTCAATATGGTGACACCCCGTCTCTACTTAAAATACAAAAATTAGCTGGGCATGGTGGTGTGCAACTGTAGTCCCAGCTGTTCGGGAGGCTGAGGCAGATGAATTGCTTGAAACTGGGAGGTGGAGGTTGCAGTGAGCCAAGATCGTGCCACTGCACTCCAGACTGGGTGACAGAGCCAGACTCCATCTCAAAAAAAGAAAAAAATGAAGAAATAAAAAAGAACTTGAAGCAGACAAATGCGAAATGAAAAATGGATACAAATTACCATTGATTAGTACTGAATCTTTAACTGTAGATCTATTTGAAATACTAAAATAAGAGTGGGGATTAGGATGATAGGACAGTTAGTGTTACATATCCTGACAGAATAGAAAAAACTATGGCAACAAAAATTAGGAGAAGGCAAAAAGAGGTTGAGTAAATTATTCCTCCTCATTTAAAATAATTGTGGTGGGGTATCAGGGTGATAAATCAATTAATGAAGCATCAAATATACTTCAAACCACAAATTTAAATACTAAAAGAAAATATAATTGACTTAAATGATGGAGGAGAGAATAGGAAAGAAGAAGAAAGGGAACTGTGTACTGTTAGAAATTAATAGAAACAAGGTAAATAAATGAATAAATAACAACAGACTATACATAATAATATTGTCATATCAATAGAAGGCTAAATTTACTTATTAGAAGAAAAAGGGTTTTAGACCAGATCACATTAAAACCCAAATTAACATTGTGTATAAGAACTGCACCTAAAACAAATGAGTCATGAAGGCTAAATATAAAAGAATGGATAAATATACACCAGGCCAGTGAAAATAAAAGAAAGCAGAAATTGTAATCTTACTATCTTGCTAAATTGAACTCAGGCCCTGAAGCATTAAACAGAGAAGTGAATATTTTAATTGTAAAATGTATAGTTCATAGTAGTTATAACTACCTAGGCGTCAAATAACACATTAGAGATCCACGCCAAGATGGCCGAATAGGAATAGCTCCAGCCTCCAGCTCCCAGCATAAGCGACACAGAAGATGGGTGATTTCTGCATTTCCAACTGAGGTACAGGGTTCATCTCACTGGGGCATGTCAGACAGTGGGTGCAGGACAGTGGGTGCAGCCCAACGAGTGAGAGCCGAAGCAGGGAGAGGCATCACCTTACCCGGGAAGTGCAAGGGGGAGGCATCACGCTACCTGACTTCAAACTATACTACAAAGCTACAGTAACCAAACAGCATGGTATTGGTACCAAAACAGAGATATAGACCAATGGAACAGAACAGAGCCCTCAGAAATAATACCACACATCTACAACCATCTGATCTTTGACAAACCTGACAAAAACAAGAAATGGGGAAAGAATTCCCTATTTAGTAAATGGTGCTGGGAAAACTGGCTAGCCATAAGTAGAAAGCTAAAACTGGATCCCTTCCTTACACCTTATACAAAAATTAATTCAAGATGGATTAGAAACTTAAATGTTAGACCTAAAACCATAAAAACCCCAGAAGAAAACCTAGGCAATACTATTCAGGACATAGTCATGGGCAAGGACTTCATGTCTAAAACACCAAAAGCAATGGCAACAAAAACCAAAATTGACAAATGGGATCTAATTAAACTAAAGAGCTTCTGCACAGCAAAAGAAACTACCATCAGAGTGAACAGGCAACCTACAGAATGGAAGAAAATTTTTGCAATCTACTCATCTGACAAAGGGCTAATATCCAGAACCTACAAAGAACTCAAACAAATTTACAAGAAAAAAAACAAACAACCCCATCAAAATGTGGGCAAAGGATATGAACAGACACTTCTCAAAAGAAGACATTTATGCAGCCAATAGACACTTGAAAAAATGCTCATTATCACTAGCCATCAGAGAAATGCAAATCAAAACCATAATGAGATACCATCTCACACCAGTTAGAATGGCAATCATTAAAAAGTCAGGAAACAACAGGTGCTGGAGAGGATATGGAGAAATATGAACACTTTTACACTGTTGGTGGGACTGTAAACTAGTTCAACCATTGTGGAATACAGAGTGGCAATTCCTCAAGGATCTAGAACTAGAAATACCTTTTGACCCAGCCATCCCATTACTGGATATATACCCAAAGGATTATAAATCATGCTGCTATAAAGACACATGCACACATATGTTT
Source organism: Macaca fascicularis (assembly GCF_037993035.2). Lineage (NCBI taxonomy): Eukaryota > Metazoa > Chordata > Mammalia > Primates > Cercopithecidae > Macaca > Macaca fascicularis. The sequence continues at coordinate 117,266,636 of NC_088382.1, read as the reverse complement.
ATTGAGGCACTATTCATAATAGCAAAGACTTAGAACCAACCCAAATGTCCATCAATGACAGACTGGATTAAGAAAATGTGGCATATATACACCATGGAATACTATGCAGCCATAAAAAAGGATGAGTTCGTGTCCTTTGTAGGGACATGGATGCAGCTGGAAACCATCATTCTCAGCAAACTATCGCAAGAACAGAAAACCAAACACCACATGTTCTCACTCATAGGTGGGAATTGAACAATGAGAACACTTGGACACAGGAAGGGGAACATCACACACCAGGGCATGTTGTGGAGTGAGGGGAGGAGGGAGGGATAGCATTAGGAGATATACCCAATGTAAATGATGAGTTAATGGGTGTGGATGCAGCACAGCAACATGGCACATGTATACATATGTAACAAATCTGCACACTGTGCACATGTACCCTAGAACTTAAAGCATAATAAAAAAGAAAAAAATACACAACGTTAATAGTCACAAAGTAAAAAAAAAAGCATAAAGTCCAAAAGATAGATATATTTTCTTACATTATGAAATATAGCAAAATTAAAAGAGATTTGTAGTGGGAGATTTTAATCAACATTTCATAATTCATGACAACTGCCTGGAAGTAAGAAAAGAAAATCATTTAGGACATCTAAGTTATGACAGTCACACACACATACACAATTACTAGCAATAGAAATTTCGTATTTCCAAATACTCCTGTAATACTAACAAAAATTAACCATATATCAGGAAAGCATAAATAAATTCTAAAAAATGAAAATAGCACATACAATCTCTGTGATCCCAAGGTAATAAAACTAAAAATTATAACAAATGTAGAAAATCTAGAAAAGGAAAAAGCAACTAAGAAAGAAAATACAAATATTTTATCTTAATAACCCTTGGGTCAAGAGAATTTCCAAACAGAAATTTTGGAATACCAAAAAATAATGATATTGACAATATTACATATTAGACCTATTAAATAAGCTAAAGCTCATACTTCATATGAGTTTTATGCTTAGGTGAAGAGTCATGGCTTTAAATATGTTAATAGGCAGTAAGTAAGAATATAAATGAAATGAGCATCCAACCCAAGATATTATAAAAATAATAATAAACTTAAGAAAATTAGAGTGAATTCATTATAGAGGCAGAAATTGCTTAAAAAGAAGAAAAATAATATTAATAAGTATACACAAAATCTGCTTATTGAGTTAAAATGTCAAATCGATGCAAATATACATTATAAGCAGTGATAAGGGGAAATTATCTATAGGGAAAATTAAAATGATATAAAGATAATCATTTCAAATTTATACAAATGTATTCAAAATTTCTTCCAAATAAACATAATTTACCAAACTGACTTTAAAAGAGAGAAAATAAAAACTCTAAAATATTCCATTACCATACATTTAGAAATTTATCACAGAGCTCCCAACCAGTAAAATACTAAGCCTAGACATTTTCACAGGATAAATTGACCTAACTTTCAATGAATAAATAAATCCAGTACTATTTTAAAAGTTCTAGAGTATATAAAATAAAAAATAAATCTTCCAAATCTTTTTTATGACAGGCATCTTATTAATCCTAATAAAGAACAAAATTGCATAAGTAGGAGACTACAAATTAAACTGTATTATGAATACTGATGCAAAATATTAACAAAGAGAATGCAGCAATATATTAACGTACATATAAAATCTCTAGAAGTGATATGGTAGGGTGGCAGGGGAGTGCTGGGTAGAGAGGCGGGGGCTCCTGGCGAGGGTTCCACCCTTGGGCCTCTGCCCATGGAACTATGTGAGAACAGGCACTCCTGTTTTCAAGCCTGAATGTCGCATTTTCCAAGACCACTCTGGCCTGCCATGCTTCCTATCATGTGCCCATGTAAACCCAAGACCTTAGCAGGCACAGACACAGTGGCTGAACATGGAAATCAGCATATCAACAGATCACTGACGGCAGAACAATGCAGCAGAGAAAGAGAAAAGAGGACGGACATCTGCGTGCCAAGGGGAGTTGGACTGAGGGGTGATTGGAGAGTCTGGTTACCGGGTGGCCCAACTCTGGGGGAAAACTACCTTCCCACTCCATCTCCCCTTCCAGCTTTCCATCTATCTTGCTGAGGGCCACCTCCTCCCTCAATAGAACTTCGATCCCATGTGTGATCTGATTCTTTCAGGACACTGGGCAAGAGCTTGGGATACAGAAGGCTGTCACATTGGCCCTCTGCCCTTGTGGTAAGGCAGAGGGTCCCTTGAGCTGATTAACACACAAGCCATTTGCAGATGGCAAATCTAAAAGAACTTTGTAACACACACCCACTTGGGCTTGGGGAGTTGTAGTCACCCTCCGCTAGATGCTAGGCTGGAGCCCAAGAGTGCTCTGCACCTGCCCAAATGCATGCTTCCCCTAGGAGCATGCTCCCCTCTAGGGGTTTGAGCTGTGGGTGACTAAGCAGGCGAACAACACCTCTATTGCACGTCCTGTGTGGGGAATCAGGGATCTCTCTGGTTTCAGAAGGATATATTTTCTGTGGGGAAAAGAACTGGGTGATTGGGGGGCAGTGGCATTTTATTGTATACTTTGTGAACTGTGAATCAAGTGAATGGATTAGTTATTAAACAATAAAATTTTTTAAATTCTCGTCATAAAAGAAAAATTAGAATCAACCTTGTGTTTCTTTAAACATGAATATTTTATTCATCTAGCATATTTTTGCTGATAATATTGATGAGGGGAGAGCTCTGCATTTGTGCAGATCTTGATTGCTTGAGTTGACTTTAGATATGTTACATTCTAGATCCTGAATTATTGGCCTCAATTTATAGATGAGAAATGCACGATGAAGAAAACAGCAAAGCTGAGAGCAGGACATGAATCTTTTCTTCTAGCCTCTTTTTCGCTTACCATTTTGACTGCCCCTTAGTGCAGGAATCTTGGGCAAGTTTCCTAGCATTCTCCCTAAAAAAAAATTGTTGTTGTTATTTTCTTCTTAAATTAGGATAATAAAATTTTTTTTTCTAAGGACTTTTAATAAGATTAATTTAGATGATAGCTTTAAAATGGATAACAGAATACTCTCATTAGGTAGTGGATCTTATCTCCTTGTGCAGATAAGGAAGGGTCAGCTTTTATACTGGAACATCAGCTTTTGGAAAGATTCTTTCAATATTTATTAGACACCTACTTTGAGGTAGGTACTATCCTAGGCTCAGAGGATACAGCTTTGAATAAAACAGACAAACACTCATGGAATGAAATTCCTTGATATAAGTGTCATCAGTCAAGCTTATTATTTCTAAATTTCTAGAATTTGGGGCAACACAGCATAAAGGAGAGCCTCCTCTACTTTTCCAGCCACCTCCGTCATCCTTACAGAGGCATCAAGGGCACTTGTTTCGACCTCAGTGACTCTACTTCTGACCTTAAGATACTGAAGTGTCATTTGTCACAGTGTCTTTATGGAGTAGCTGACACTCTGATCCTGCTAGTCCTGAAAGCTAATCCCTGTCATGCAACTAAATTTCCCAAGAGCATACTTCAAGAACAGATATGTTTCTACCATAGAGTAAATCTAATTTCAAATGATAACAAATGAAAATAGAGATTAAACATATACTTTTTGGACGTTCAGTGTTCATAGCACTGGACAGATGCTATAAAAAGAAGTGCTGTTACTTGAAACAAACTAGAAATTTGTTAGATTAATCCATTGCTGGGATGCAAAAATACCTCCTCTTGTCTAGAAAAGTATTATGATTTTATAGCTTTCTAGCATGTTTCAGTTGTGCAATTTAAATGACCCTTGCTCTTAAACAAAACAACAATTTGTGCCTTACCCAATGCTTCTTTGTTGAGACCTTTTGACACTTCATTTGTTTTATTTAATTGACAAGGATAAATCGAGTTGGGAAAGGAATCGTATTTCCCTATTCAAGGAGCATCTGGATTTAGGTCAGTGGTAAAGAAAGCACCCAACTGTGTAACAAGTGTGCATTTCCAACCTATGCATTTACTGAAACTGAGTATTAACATTGTCTTGACTTGTTATGCATACAACTGAACTCAAGACCTATTTCTTACATGATTTCAGGCATTTTCAGATAAGGAGGTACCTAGATTCCTAGGGCACACTTGTTTAAACTCAGGAGAAACAAAGAAGACAAATATGACGGGAAAACTTGCCCCCAAACTCTAAATTCAACAATCCAAAATTCAACACTTACTGAGTTTTCTCTCTCTCTATGTCTCTCCTCTCTCTCTCTCTCTCTCTCTCGTAAAAAGGAGGGAGAAATAAAGATTCTGGCATAGAAATTATTAGTCATGGCCATTTCCAAAGGCTATACTGCCAGCCCTTTTTCCTTAATTACTTTAAGGGAGTTTTCTGTAAACAATTACAAAGATGCTTATCTTTGATTAAAGTTTCCTTTCTCTGATTCAAATTTTGCCATTGAAATGACCTCCACACAGAAACCAGCGGTCTCCTATCATAATGGTGAACATCTTTTGAATTGCTGTTGATCACTCCAAAAGGAAAAGCTTTCCTAAGGACTTGGGATACATACTAAGGTAGCATTTTAACAAAGTAAAAATTTCCCCCTCCCTGTTTATTTCAGGTTTACACAATATAGTTAAGTAACAAAATTCGATTGTTATAACCAAATGAAAACTGTCACTGGATCACCCCAAGTGGTCTAGCAAATTTTACTCGGCACTAAGCAGAAATCCACTCGTAAAATCAAAGGTATTATAAAGCCAAATGAGTTTTCATATCTGAAGTTTAAGCAAGCACAGTAAGCATGTTCTAGATTAAGCAAGAATACTTTGACTCTAAGGCAAACGGGATAAACGAGAAGTTGGATACCATGTTGAATAAAACAAAAAAAAATTGTTTCAGTAATTATAAAATTTTGGTAATATACTGATTCTTCATTCTAATGACTGAAGGCTTGAGTTGGGTACCTGCAAGTTACATTTTAAAAAGTCAGCTCCAATTTGTATAGTCAAGATGAGAGTACTTCCTCTGTTGGTGATATGAAAATAACACCAATCAAAACGTTGCTCAATAGTGAATCATCGATGATAGGAACTTTTTTTTTTTTTTTTTTTTTTTTTTTTTTTTTTTTTTTTGAGGAGTCTCACTCTGCCACCCAGGTTGGAGTGCAGTGGTGCCATCTCAGCTCACTGCAAGCTCCACCTCCCAGGTTCATGCCATTCTCCTGCCTCAGCCTCCTAGTAGCTGGGACTACAGGCGCCCGCCACCAGGCCCGTCTACTTTTTTGTAATTTTAGTAGAGACAGGGTTTCACCATGTTAGCCAGGATGGTCTCGATCTCCTGACCTCTTGATCCGCCCGCCTCAGCCTCCCAAAGTTCTGGGATTACGGGTGTGAGCCACTGTGCCAGGCCGGAAGTTAGCTTTTTGACTGAATTTCTGCTTCTTTCAGAAGCAGTTGTAGTTCATTTGACTCCATACATAGAGTAAGTGCAGCATGTTGTTATTTTACTGAATAGGTTAATCACGTGTTTCTGACTTTTCTTACAATGCAAAGTAGATCCTAGAAACAAAAGATATTTATATACTTATTACCACTTTCAAAAATAAGTGTAAGAGAAAGATAATATCAAATAGATTTTTATTTATTTATTTATTTATTTATTTATTTACTTACTTACTTACTTATTTTTTTAGACAGAGTCTCTCTCTGTTGCCCAGGTTGGAGTGCAGTGGCACAATCTTGGCTCACTGCAACCTCCACCTCCTGGGTTCAAGTGACTCTTGTGCCTCACCCTCCTGAGTACCTGGGATTACAGGCTCATGCTGCCATGCCTGGCTAATTTTTATATTTTTAGTAGAGATGGGGTTTTTCCATGTTGGACAGACTGGTCTTGAACTCCTGACGTCAAGTGATCCGCCAGCCTCAGCCTCCCAAAATGCTGAGATTACAGGTGTGAGCCACAATGCCTGGCTAGATTTATATTTATTTATCTAAATAGTGGTATTTACTTTTTAAAGCTCTTTTGTACCAGCACAAGAATGGGTATAAAAATCATTTATATGTAAAATAGTAATAAACTTCTATTTTACTGAAAAATTAAGACAATAAAAGCTCTACACATTTAGCAGGCTGTAAAGACATTATTTTGTAAGATCAGACAATAATTAAATCCAAATAGTCTTTATAATAATCATAAACACTTGTTTTTGAGTATGAATAGCTTCAAAAGATAGGATATAAAAATTCCCAGACTAATTTCTTACATTTTCGTCACATCACGTAATCACAACACAAAAGCGTCTAGCAGAGAAATAAAGAAATCTTCTGTGTCATGCACGCAGATGAGTTCTTTGATGTTAAAGCAAATGTGCAAGTACCTAATTAAACTGAAAACCATTTTTACAGATTTGATGATAAGATATGCTGATTAGTAATTGTTCCTAATGAATTTATCCCTAAGAATTTTAATTTGTACCTCTTATGCTGGTACCATTTCGAAATCTTTGACTTGAAAAACATATAGCTGGGTATTTTTAATTTAATCTGGGGACTTGAGTTATGTCAATGTAAAACATCTCACTTATGTAGTGTCATTTAACACATGAGTAAAATGTTTCAGGATAATTTTATAAGTGCCTTTTCTTAAAATGAACATGATACCAATACTTTATCTTTTTGCTGAATGGCTTTGTAAATCTGGGCTTGATGCATTATTAGCATGTATCAAATTTATAGTACAGGCAATCTTAGGATAGGGAGACAGCCTGATCCATCGGGGCAATGATCTTCTGTGATGCATATGACCAACCTATAGTTTTAGGTCATGTATTTTGTGGGTTGGTTGCTCTTGATTCTATGCTACTAATGCTTTTCAGGCACCTAAAGTCATCAGCAAAATACATTTCTATATTATTAGACTCACCCTTATGAAATATGTACCAAGGTCTATTTCTGGAGAGAATCTTTAAGATTATTAACTAACGTATTCATCCTATCATGTTGAGATCTATATGAAACATTTAATATTGGAGAAGAGCAGTCAGCTTTTAAAAGCATTGATAAAATCATTTTTCTTTCTGTCAGCTAATTAATACTTTCTGGGTAATTAGTCTTGGGGCTTTCCAACATTTTATTTTCTTAATTAAAATGTATGACTTAGAAGACAGAATTATTTAAAACAAGCACACTTGAGTTAATCAGTGGGTGTGTGAGTGGTTAGGAATTGCAGAGTATAAACAGTTTTGGGAAGGGGAATGGTTAAATCATTGGATATAAATACCAAGGAATATTCAACTGTTGAAGTCATTTTTAAAGTAAAATATTTAGTGAGATGGGCAATATTTATAATATAAACTTAAGTGAAAGGTGAATAGAGAATGTATATAATACAATCCCAAGTTCTAAAAACTGAAGAGAAAGATAAACTAAAATATTGACAATTACGATTTTGGGGTTATAGGAAGAAGAGTGTTTCTATTTTCTCATTTATACTGTACCTCACTCACAATACCATGTAGTGGTTAAGCATATAGGCTTAGAGTTATGCCTTAGTTTACCAGTTACTTGGATGGGTTAAATAACCTCTCTTGAGTGTTTTGTCCTGCATGTAAAATGGAAAAAATAATGTTTACCTTATAAGGTTACTGTGATGCCTCAATGAGATTACACATAGTAATTCTTAGTACTGTGCCTTCCAAATGGTACATGCACAATAAATGGTAGCTATTAGTATTAGGCATTTTATTAAAACATCTGCAAAATAAAGAGTACTACTTTAAAGGACCCACAAATACAAAGGATACTTTTAAATATATGTGCTATCTACAGAATAAAAGTACCTACTTTAATTCAAGAAAATTACATATATTTTTAAATTATTCTAGGCCAATTTTATAAAACTACTATATCAATGTTTATACTATTTTAGAAGCATATATGTTTGTGTATATGTGTGTTTCTTATCGCTAGATATTACAGAAAGTTAAATTACTGTCTAGAAATTTCAATTTTTCATTATGGTATTGAGAAGTAGTCTCTAAAAAATTAAAAGAGTATTATTCACACCTGTAGGAGCAAAGATCTTCTCAGATTTCCCAAACTTTAGAAACTATTCATTTAGATGTTAAAAACAAATTATCTATGTCCTGAATAAATTATAAAAAAATTCATGAACCCCACAATGAAATACTTGTGGTCTCATTTAATACTTCCCTGGGTAATAAAATAAACACTATGTTCTGTTTATCTGCCTGAATAGCCAGAATTTTAGTTTCTGTTTTAGTTGATAATTTGTAAAAAGAAATTTAGGGAGCTGAACTGTAGCTTTCAAACTCGAAAACTAGAACATTTAGTAAGTTTATTATTTTTATAGAAGACTTAGCTATTGGCCATCCAGAGTAGACTGGCCCACGTGTGGCTAAGGAATAAGATATAAAATTTAAGATCTCCTCTTCTTTTTTTTTTTTAAAACTCTTTTGCTTTGGTGACAATAGAACAGAGCCTCACAGAATTAAAGCAACAAATGACCTTTCACTCATCATCCATCTGTTGATCCATTTATTCATTCTTTCTCTATATATTAGTAGAGTACCTATAATGTGACATGCACTTTACTAATGTGACACACCTCTTTAAAATACAAAGGTGAACCAGAAAGGCAAAGTCTCTGACCTGGGAGAATTTACAGTCCACCAGGAGAACCATGCAATAAACAAACAGACAAAATAAACAGCAAGTGCTATAAAAGAAATTAGCAGGATGATGTCAAAAAGAGTTATTATTTGTTGGGTGGTGGCGAAGATGAGAGATACTTCAGGTAGGTTTGTCTGGGAACCTTCCCTGAACTGTGATCTGAGGGAGGAGACAGAGCCAGGCAGGAAGAGATGGGCAAAGAAACTTCCAAACCCAGAAAACCACAGGGCTTGGAGAACAATTGTGACATAATTTTAAGTGAAACAAGAATGCTAAATTGAATGTATTAATACAATAGGACACGGAGAAAAGAAATGAATTGCATTGATATGTGTCAACATGGATAAAGCTCAAAGACATAGTGAAGAGGAAAAGCAAGCTATATCATGTTCCTCATGGTATCATTTATGGAACTTTTAAAAACACAAAGCAATGGTACATATTTGTTGTATGCATACACATGTAAAATAAAGTATAAAACCATATATGATAATGACATATAAGAATTTTAGGGCTTTGCTTACTTCTGGAGAGAAAGGGAAGGAATGGAATGTGGAACTTTATAATTTTTTTTTAAAGAAATATGAAGCAAAATCCTAAAGTCAAGGGATGATTACCTAAGTCTCTCACTTTTTACAATTTTCTGTGTATTAGAAAAGTTGAAAGATTAGAAACTTCAATAAAACAGAATACAAATTTATTTGTATAGGCTAATACTATACAAGTATTAGCTATTATATAGGCTAATATAGGGGCTATTATATAGGGGCTATTATATATATTATATAATATATAGGGGCTATTATATAGGCTAATACTATAACTAAATTCAAAAGCAGATAGTATGAGATAGTATGATCTGATATTTAAAAACTGGAAATAAGGCTGGGTGCGGTGGCTCACATCTGTAATCCCAGCACTTTGGGAGGCCAAGGTGGGCGGATCACGAGATCAGGAAATCGAGACCATCCTGGCTAACACGGTGAAACCCCATCTCTACTAAAAAATACAAAAAAATTAGCCGGGCGTGGTGGCAGGTGCCTGTAATCCCAGCTACTCAGGAGGCTGAGGCAGGAGAATGGCATGAACCCCGGAGGTTGAGCTTGCAGTGAGCCCAGATTGTGCAAATGCACTCCAGCCGAAAAAAAAAAAAAAAAAAAACCTGGAAATAAATTCTGTGTGGTGGAATTATGGGTGATTTTTGTTTTTATTCTTTGTTCCAAATAGCAGTATACTGCATGGGTCAAGAATACAGGAAAAGTAGTCAACCAAGAGAAAAGCAAGTGGCTATGTTGTGGAGGAAGAATGGATAAGATGTAGCCATTCTGACTGTTTGGTTGTGGGTACAATGCCTTACATCCTTACCTTTTAGTATGTCCTACAACCTATTTTTTTTTAAATGTTTGCTTATTGTTGTTTTTAAAACAGCTTTACTGATACAATTGATACAAAATAAATTTACAGTATATAACTTGCTGTTTTGAGGTATGTCTATTCCCATGTAATAGTCACCACAATCACCTCATGAACATATACATCAGCCTCAAAAGTTTTCTTATGTTCATTGGTGCTTATTCTCTCCTATCTTCTCCCCTCTCTACCTACACTTTTGTAGGCTTTAATCTAATGGATCACTTTGTAGGCTTTAATCTAAATGGAATCAGAGGATATGTACTTTTTTTGGTCTTGTTTCTTTCACTCAGCATAATTATTTTGAGATTCATCCATGTTATTAAACATAGTAATAGCTTATACCTTTTTATTGATAAATAGTATTCCATTGTATATATGTATCACAATTTGTTTATTCATTTAGCTGTTGATGGACATCTAAACTGTTTCCAGTTTTGGACTATTACAAATAAATCTGCTATAAATATTCATGTACCAGTCTTTGTGTGGACATATTCTTTCTTTGCTCTTGGGTAAATGCAATCTATTTTTAAACATCCAAAGTAGCAGATCTTCTGTTTCACTTGAGATTATAAGAGTTTTCATGGTAAAAATGCTTTCCATTAAATTACATCTAACTTTGCATTTTCTCAAATTGATTCACATAATTAAATGCATCCTCACCATTTGTATTTATACTTGACAAATGTCTGTAGGCTCTCATCATGCCTGTAGTGCCCACTTTGCTAAAAATGCCTCATGATTAGGATTCTTGATTATTTTTTTCAGGTGGGGGATGAGTCAGTCTTTTCACTTTTTAAATCTCATGAATATTCTCATTCTCTGCCATTTAGCTTATTCTAGTTTTAGGTGACTTGTAAATTGCAAAGTCCATTAACATGAATACAATGTGAAGAGAGTGTGGTTTTTAGTGCTTCCTCGTGTACACATTTGTATTTTTAATCCCACTGTTAATTCTATTTAACAAGCATTTACTGATTGGTTTCAAGGCAGTTGACATGGGCAGTAGCATGATGAATAAAGTGGATCTACAGAGTGGTTACAGCAAGGACTTTGAGGCTAACAGATTTGAAATTGAACCCTGAATCAGTTATTCCCAGTCTTTGGGGTCTTGGGCAAGCAGCTTTATGTGTCTAATCATTTGTAAAAGGAGAAAATTATAGTGCCTCTTTTACCTGGTTGCAAGGATTAAATGAAATAATGCAGGTGGGATGTTTAATATTTCTTCTTGCATCCCATGAACCCCTTCCCACCAAAAAATGATAGTCCATCCTCATGTCTATGAAGTGGTACAAACTTCTCCAAGCTGTCACTGGATTGTCACTAGAATTTCCTTTTAGCTTACCATGCCAATTATGCCCTTCTGATGGACAAATGGGGAGGGCTTTACACTCATGGGGCCCTAAACACTGAGGTGGCTTCTGAAGCTGTAGATACAGTCACATTCATCATCTTTTTCACCTTTCATTGATATCATATTTCCCTCCATTTCTCTCATTGTTTTCTTGTTTTCAATTGCTTAGTAAAGAAAGAACTTTGATAGTAACAGAAGAAAATGTCTTTGAAATCCAGCCATTCATTGATGAGCATTAATTTATTCACACAGCTGGAAGGTATTAGGGTTTTAGGAGGGTCACTGAGTAAACTGCCTCTCTCCTGATCAAGCATAGAACACATTTGCAGTTAAGTGTGGAGTCAGAAAGATGCAGCTCAAAGTATCACTTGTTTTGGTAAACTGCTAAAGTTGATTCTAGAATATTCCTTTAAGTCTGCAGGGGAACAGGTTGTTAATCCTTTATTCTACAATTAAACTTACCCCCATCCTCAGTACTGGCAAGATGGACCATCACAAGTTTCCCCTACAGAAGCAGATTTCTAACAACACAGATGGGAGCAGTACAGAAAACACTCTCTCAGGCACCTAGCAAGTCCCAGGAGAAGCAGGTTGGAGGGAGTATGCGCAGATCTGGATCCATTTTTGTAACTCTCCAGGTAAATTTTTTGTTTTTCCTTCCCTCAGTGGAAAGAGTGAGTAGGAAGTGGAGAAATGTTAGTCTAGGTGGTGTCCTTCCTCGTGGAAACAGGAGGAGCTTGGAATAAATATCCCTCCTTCCCCTCAGTGAGAGTATCCAGGAGCTCATGGGGTGCATCTCCTCTTGGAATCAGGGAAGGATGAGTTCCTGTTACATTAGGTGGTCACATGCTCTTGTGTCCCACTATGCTACATTCCTTGGAGGCAGGGTCCTGGTTCATTCTCCTTTTCCCTCAGCTCTGGGCTGAGTACTCAACACTATAGAGTGAGACTGACTTTAATGTGATTTTATGCCTGACTTAAAGGATATGGCAAAGAAGAGAGATAGAGGAATTTGCCCTTGCTTCTCTCGCCAGGAGGGAAAGAGCTAATCTTAACAAAACATTCCTCTACTTTCAAGGGTTTCTCTTGGCGTTGGAGGAGACCTCTCACTTACTTTTATATTCATTGATAACTTTTAAGGGAAAGCATGTTTCTCTTCTCTCTGCATGTGAAGAAAGCATTTCAGTTTCACAGGAGTCTTAAAAAGGATACAAGAAGATATAAAGGTTTAAAACCTGCCAGTTTCAACGTTTGAAGCTTCCATGCAGTTCGCTCTGCTGAAGTGGTTGATATCAATGGTTTGCAAGCTGGTTCCATTCTGGAGAAAGGAGGCTTGCCTATTAAGACATTGTTTCTGTGTTGGTTGTGCTATCTAACTTCAGCTTTATCTTAGTCATGTTCCAACATTGATATTCTATAGGGAAAATTATAATCCTATAAAGTGCTTTGACAAAAACAGGAAAAAAATCCATGTTTTGATTGAGGGTTACTAGGAATTTTCCTTTATGAAGATATGATCTGTAAGTTTCAAGAGTTTGGTAATAACTATCATGCAAGGATAAACATGGATTATTTCTACTCCCTGAGGATAAAATGAAAAACATATAAATTATTACTGTGATATATCAATGTGTATCAAATTGAAGAATGAGAGTGTGGAAGAGAAGTTAAATTGCAATCTTTGTATCACAATTACAATCCATATTACATGTTTTATAGGCAGAGAGAGAAAACCTGATCATTTTGACCTAAAAAGCAGTTTTTTTAGCTACATTTTTTCTTCCAGTTTTCTTTCACAATGACTGAACCCATACAGAGATTGCAGAGATTGTTTTCTTTTATCTTTTCTTTTCTTCTTCTTCTTTTTATTTTTTATTTTATTTTATTTTTTTTGAGATGGCATTTTGTCTTGTTGCCCAGGCTGGAGTGCAATGGTGCAATCTCGGCTCACCGCAACCTCCCCCTCCAGGGTTCAAGAGATTCTCCTGCCTCAGCCTCCTGAGTAGTTGGAATTAAAGGCATGCGCCACCACGCCCAGCTAATTTTGTATTTGTAGTAGACACGTGGTTTCTCCATGCTGGTCAGGCCTGTCTTGAACTCCCAATCTCAGGTTGTCTGCCCTCCTCAGCTTCCCAAAGTGCTGGGATTACAGGCATGAGCCACCACACCTGGCCCAGAGATTGTTTTCTGCTGAGTTCCTGAATCTTATTCAATAAAGAAATGTGATTTTCATGTTTATGATAACTGCTTTTAGGAATTAGATTAGGGTCAACTCTTTTCTAAAATAAATATCATCAATTATTCTGCTTGATTATCTAACACACACACACACATACACACACACACACACCAAAAATAGGTAAATTGTTGCCATGAGTATAAAATGGCTTTTATTTGTATCTACCAAAATATTCTCCACTTTGTTTCCATGGTACACAATCTCAGTCCAGGCCCTGACATTCATACAAATATAAAGAAGCTCTGCACTATGTCTGCTAATGCCACATTATGCTTTTGCTAAGGAAGAAAAAAATCACAACTTGATATATAGTGTTAGTTCATTCATCAATTAAACAACCTTCATCTAAAACGCTTCAGTAAGTTCTAATTGCCCATTTATAAACAGTCTTTGGCAAAAGAGACATCTCAGATGACAGGCATTAATGACTTACTAGAAGTAGAAAAAAAATTCTGATCTTTTTCATGATTCAAAAGCAAACAAATCTCAGGTTTTCCCCAGAAAAAGAAATATGATCTGTTTTAATGTTTTCTGTCCTCACTAATTGTTTTAACTATAAGAAAACATTGATTTGGAGAATTCAGAGTCACTTATGTCATGGATACTTCCCCAGGCCAATTAAGCCTGGGAATTTAGTTGGCATACAAAATAAGAAATCTATTTTTCTGTGGTGCTGCTTCATCTACTCTAGGGTCTTCTTTGCTTTTTACTACCAGATGATCCTAATTAATCTTGGTTTCCAACTTGTGTCCAAAGAGAACACATGACACAATCCAAACAGCTTCTTAAACCATATGGTTATTAAAGAGAATTCTCTTGCAGAGCTGGAAAGCTTCCTTCTCCTTATTTCTACTTATGGCTCTCTTGCTTTTGCCTGAAGATAAGAGCTCTTGACCACAGTACTGCCTCCAGGCCTTTAGTGCAATAACACGCTCAAGAACGCAGCCAAGACAACTTCCTCACCTTTCATTTCACCCAGGCAGGTGCAGGTTCTTTCTCTTCCTGCAGCCAATAGAGGAAGATCCTGGATAAGTAAACCTGCTTGGCTCAGATGAGACTGAGTCACATCCTCAAACAATCACTGTGCTCTTCCTACTTACCCGTGGTGGGATCTGGAGGCCCCTTGAAAATTGCTATTTTCTCTCTTTCCTCTATTTGGATACTTCCCCAGGGTTTAGGCAGCTGCTTTGATATAAGTTCATTATCCCTCTTTGAAGCAATATATTTACTCCAGCTAAGAGAAGACAATTTATCTAACAGAGATGTCATTGATTCTTTAAAGAAGCGTCATGTCTTCCCAAAGCTCTTGAGTAACAGGAAGACTATATTTACTACACTTTGCTCATGAAGGTTGTTTGAAAATGGGACGCTGTCCCATACATAGGAGGAGTTCCAGCAGCAGCTCAAATATTGCCGTGCTATTTATGACTCACAGAACTTACAGTGGAGAAACAGAGAGATGGTAATCTAGATATGCTTACATATTGGTCATTTTTAGGCACATTCACTGAACTGCAGAGAAATATTCTTCGGATAATTGAAAATCCTGCATTTGAATATACTCTGGATTCAGTGGAAAAAATTCAATTCAGATACAACTGTATATTATGTTTGGGTTACAACTATTACGTAGTCAGATGGTTTTATTGCTTAGCCATAGTTGTTATGATTTCTGGTCTCATTAAAGTTATTTATTTTAACATCATTAACTTCCTCCAATTCAGTTTTTCTTCAAAATTTGAAGTTTATTAACATTATTTCCTGTTAACCTTGTTAATAATATGAGTATTACTACCATCTACTAATAGTATTTTGTTAACCTTGTTAGTACTACACCACTAATTCAAGCAAAATTTTATTGGATTCTCATTAGGCACTGAGCTAACCACTTTGTGTGCTCACCACTTCATTCCCACAATAATTTATGTAGGTACTGTTATGATTCTTATTCTACAGGTCTGGATTCTGAGGCTCAGAGAAGTTAAGCAATTATGGTTACAAAGCTATAAAGAAGTAGAACAAAATCTCCGACCCAAGTATATCTGACTGACTCCAAATCCTGAGCCCTTAAACCATTAGTTGGCACCTGCATTTTCATGTACATATTATGTATATAAAATTAATAGGTTTAGTTAAGTGTATCTGTTTATATATACAGATATGAATAATAACATTTATTTTCATCTGGAATCCAGGATCTGCTGAATTGGTTTATGAATAGTTGGTATGTTTGCCACTCAGAAAATTGAAACAATAATTTGTCTTTTACCTTATAGATAAATGTAAACACTAACTGCATGCAAAAATCACGATTTTTAGGCTAAAAGAATCCATTAATTTTCACTTAATTTTTAGTAATTTCTTCTACTACTAATAATAGATAAAACATTAAGTACTCCATTGAAGAAAATTACAACCTTAAACTATTCTTTAAAGATTTCCAGTGTATCTTTTCCCATTCCTGCCTCCCTTCACATTCCTTTAGTTATCTTATCTAAATATTCTTAATTGCACATATTTAAAAAGAATTAGCATATGTCGACAATACCCTTAAATACATCTCCAGGTCTTAACTCTTAGCACTCTGCCTGGCACATAGTTAATGATCCTTAAGTGTTTGTTACATTTTATTGAAGCAAAAGCTAAACATGGAGTTAAGTCCTTCCAGCAAAGTTGTAAATAGACAAAAGCCCATCTTTTTCAGAAAAGTACCCAAACATTTCCTTAATATGCTCATTTATTTATAACATACTTTTTGGAATTAGTTTAAATATCCTTAAACAAAAATTTAGAGGCATTCATCAATTTTAGTTATTTTATTTGGCCACTTTGCCTTCAATTAATGTATATGCAATACAATTTTAGAATAGTCAATGTGTAATCAATCTAGATCCCTTGTAAGCATAAATCTGCTTCCTTGAAACTTATGAGAATATTCAATTACTTGAATTTATTAGAAACTTACAGTGAATTCAATTTAGTTTAAAGATCAAATGTTTGGATACTCTTTTTCTGTTGTATACACATGCCATTTTTGATCAGCACGTACCATTTTTTTTTTTCCTTAGCTAAAACCAGAAATGGAAAAGGCAAAAATACCGTGAGAACAGCAGTTTTCTTGTGGTATTTCCAGCTCATTGGAAGTGGAGTATACTGGAAATCACGGGAGACAGGCCTTTCCCATGGGGCTGTAAGACCAGCAGTGCTAATCCAAGAGGTTTGGTTTATTTAAAGCAATCCTCTTAGGCTCATCTATCACTAGTCTCAAGGCCTCTAACAAAACCCGTAGCAGGCAAGGCAATTTTACATGTGTTCTGGCAGTCTTCTTCTATGTGGAGTTATTGTCCAAATAGACGAACATTTGCCTTTCAACAAATATGTAATGGGTTTTCATAACTCTGAAAGATGGGTCTCCAAGTATAGATTCTCTTTTCATGTTCTGTGTGGAGGTTTGGATCACTTCCTAATCGCAGAATGGAAAACAAACTCCCTTTCAAACCATCAGCATTTTAATTCCTTCCTCTTTCAGTTTATTTATCGTGAGATGACACCGTCACTGCCAACACTAGGGCAGGGGAGGCACGATGATTTGAAACACTGTGGGGGTAAGTAGTACATTTAGAGTTTCTCAGTTACTAATATTTTTTTTCAATTTTTTTAAAGCATGGTTTTATTTTGGGTCAAGAGTAGCAACTGAAGGCCAAAACATGTACATGGTAAAAAGGAAATTAAGTTTGTTTCAATAAATATTTCTCAAGCATCTACTCTGTGGCAGGTTGAGGATTTTTAAATGAATAAGACAAAAGTAGCTGATATTGGTGAAAGCTTACTGTTTTCTATGCGATTCTCTAGGCCCCTTACATATATTACTCCATGGAAGTCTATCAACAACCCTGCAAGGTAAGCATACATGTTGACCCTATTTTACAGAGATCATTTGGCTGCAGAGAAGTTAGTCAACTTGCTTATAGTCACACAGGCAGAAAATAGTAGCACTGGGATTCAAACCCCTGCCATCTACCTCTAGAAACTATGTTTTAAATCCTATATTTCCTTAAAATATTGACATTATAAGGTAGAAGACCAATGTACAAACCAATAACACAATACAATAGGATATGAACAATAAAGTATAATTGAGGTAGACAGTAACATTCTGCTGGAGTGAAGGGTAGAGGAGAGAGTCAAGGGAGACTTCAAAAAAATGTGATAATTAAGTGGAGATAGAAAGGTGGGAATGCAGTTTACCTCATAGAACAACTTTGAACAGAGAAGAGGAATAGGATGAAGAAGCTCCTGCCATGAGAGAAATAGCATGTTAAATACACAGAGATATGGCATAGCAGGGTGATGTCCTGGAAACCACAACTGATGTAGCATTTCTGAAACACCAAGCATCACCATGGAGAGAGGTGGCAGGAAGTGAGTCTACAGATATAAGAGAGTGTCAGTTCATAGGGAAACTTACGTGACATGCTAAGGAGACTATGTTTTATCCTGTAAACCAATGTTTCTCAAGGTTTCTCTTCAATGTACCTGTATAAATAGAAAGAGAAATAAACCCTTAGGCTGAGACAGTGTAGCCCACATAGTCAAGTCCTCACATAGAAAAACGTTTTGAAGCTGATGGTTTTGTTCAAATTTATGCATTTGCTTTCAATTACATAATACTTTTATTTTTATTTTATTTTATTTTATTTTATTTTATTTTATGACATCGTCTCTCTGTCATCCAGGCTGGAGTGCAGTGATGCAATCACAGCTCACTGCAGCCTCGATGTCTCAGGCTCAAGCAGTCCTTCTGCCTCAGCCTCCCCAATAGCTGGGACTACAGGCATGCACCACCACGCTCAGCTAGTATTTGTTTTGTTTTTGTTTGGTAGAGTTGGGGTTTTGCTAATTGACTAGACTCGTCTTGAACTCTTGGGCTCAGGTGACCTGCCCCCATCAGCCTCCCAAAGTGATGGGATTACAGGTATGAGCACTGCACTCAGCCTATTTTAATATGCAAATGTTTAAATTATCTCTCACTCAAGAAAATTAATGTTCTAAGAGACTTGCATGCTTCATTTGTGAAAAAGTATCTTTTGACATATCCTGTGTTTGGGAAGTTCAACTGAAGATGTTGGTAGGGCAAAAAACAAGGCAACAATATAATCATATTTGTCTCTTTGAAAATTTTGGAGGGGCAGAGAGAACAGGAAAATCCTCCAGACAATACTAGAGTTGATGAGGGCCACACCAAGGCAGTGGCAGTGGTGAAGAAGAGAGAAATGATTTTAGAAACATACGTTAGGATAATTAGCAAGGGATAGTTATCAAATGAATGTGAGGGATAATGGAAAAAACAAACCAAGGCTATATGTCAATTAAGGATCGTGTAATCTCATCAGCTGAGATGGAGAATATAGGAAGAAGGACTTTCCTACACCTTTCAAGAACTTCATTATAAGGAAGACTCAGGACAGAGACCCTACATCCATTTGTAGGTTTGTAAGTCAAGAACGTACAGATCTCAGGCCAGGTGTGGCGGCTCATGCCTGTAATCCCAGCACTTTAGGAAGGAGAGGCGAGTGGATCACTGGATGTCAGGAGTTCAAGACCAGCCTGGCCAACATGGTGAAACTCCATCTCTACTAAAAATACAAAAAATTGCTGGGTGTAGTAGCAGGCGCTTGCAATCCTAGCTGCTCTGGAGGCTGAGGCAGGAGAATCACCTGAACCCGGGAGGCAGAGGTTGCAGTGAGCCGACATTGCGCCACTGCACTCCAGCCTGGATGACAGAGCGAGACTCCGTCTCAAAAAATAAATAAATAAATAAATAAATAATAATAACAATAATGCGATTCTCAACATTTTCACATTCAACATAATCTCACTATATTTTTCTTGATTCTCTTTTACATATTTCAAAGGTCTTTCCTCTTGAAATTTGAAGAAAAATACATATTTTTTTTTACATTAGAAAACTCAGTGTGTTTATTATTTTTTAAATACCCAGAATTAACAACTGTTGGTGAGGATGTGGAGAATTTGGAAATCTTGTACAATGCTTGTAGGAATGTAAAATGGTGCAGTTATTATGGAAAACCGTATGGCTTGATGGTTCCTCAGAAAATTAAAAAATAGCATCACCGTGTGATCCAGGAATCTGGACATATACCCAAAGAAATTGAAAGCAGGAACTCAAACATGTTTGTACATGTATGTTCATAACAGCATTTTGCACAATAGCCAAAAAGTGGAAGCAATCCTAGTATCTATCCATGGATAAATGGATAAACAAAATGTGGTAAATATGTACAATGTAATATCATTTAGCCTAAACCGGCTTATTTCAGAAACTTATTGACTAGCTTATTTTATTGACTAGCTTATTTTATTTTTTAAATCTTCTAGTGTCGAGGCTATGATAAAACAAAACAATGTCTATTTTCCTGAAATTGTTTATTAAATGATTGATCACTTCCCCAAAGTTGGTGAGGCTTTTTTTTTTTAAATTAATGAATAAATTTTATGTGTATTCAAGGGATTATTTCAGGAGCATGTCTTCTGTCACATGGACTTGTATGGAAAGAGAAGCTATGTAAAGCATAACAACTACAAATATTGGCCTTGAGTGAAGTGTCCTGTGTTGAGTCCCAGATCCACATTTTCAAGTTGTGTGGACTCGGGGAAGTTGTTTAGTCTTTATTAGCCTTGGTTTTTCAATAAACAAAATAAGAATAGTGATAGTATTTACCTCGTAGAATTGTTGCAAGTTTAAAAAGGAAAGTCTTACAAAGTACCTTGCATATGATTAGTGCTTAATCAATATTAGCTATCATGATTTCACTGAAATTTGGCAGAGTTCCATATAAGTATGTGAGATACATATATATTATACATTGACATATATAATAATAATATATTATTAGTATGTGAGATACATATATATTATACATTGACATATATAATAATAATACATTATTAGTATGTGAGATACATATATATTATATATTGATATATATACATATATATACATGATATACATGATAATATACATATATATTATATATTGATATATATGTATCTCACAAATCTGTCTGGACTAAATCATAATGTATTTGGTCCTCACAATTTTCAAGAATTTAATTTCAGGGAAGTATCAAGGCAGAAACTGCACAACTGTGTAATTGGCAGAGTGCTGTCACATACATTATTGATTTCTTTTAGATTCGCACAGTAACTCTGTGATAAAAGATATTTTCTCCCTATGGAGACGAGCAAACTCTTAGAAATCACAAAAGTTTTAGGGCAAAAACTTGCAACTTCAGCTAAAAGCATCTGACTTTCAAATTCAATGCTTCTACTGACGTATCAGGATGTCTTTGGGAACAGATTCCATACCAAGAATCTCTGGTATCAAATAGCTCTGTAAACTTTTTTTTTATTTAGGAAAGTGTTTATGTTAAACATAAAAAAAAAATCTATTTAATGCTTCCAGTGCAGTTCTCATGTCCATAAATGAAATATCTCTATCTCCTAAACTATGAACAGAGGAGACTAAAGAGATCACTCAAATAATATATATAATATAGCAGGTGCTTGATTTATTCCTCTATAAAATTTCAGGAGGATTAAGGAGGCTTACTGTGAAAATGCTGTAAAAAATAATTACGACACCTGACTCAAAGCAGACACTCTTCAGACCTTTTTCAAAACTGGTGGAAGTGTTCTTGGCAGCTTGCTCTCATCACAAAAAGGTGTTGTGAGAGGAGGATTTTTCTCTGAGCAGCCAAGTTGTACTGAAACTCCCACAGGAGTAAAAAGTGTGTTCCAAGCTTTTCTTGCTTGCTAAGGAGTAACTGGAACCTCCTACCTGAACATAAATTAACTCTCTCCATTTTTCCTCTCCTGGTTTGTCATGTTAACCTAACTTTTTACTATAAGTTGATCTTTCTATTGACTCATACATGATAAACAAATTATCTTACAGGTTAAATAATTATTAATCATTTAGAATTGCAATTACATAAAAAGTGCTGTTTTTTGCTCTATTTCTCAGATTTAGCCATCCTTTCCTAAAATGTTCTGTGTTTCCAACTTATGGAGGAAATTCAATCATCAAGTTAAAAACATTATATTTAAATTAAAAGTTGAAATCAATGTCTATATAACCATAAATCCTCTCTGGAAGCTGCAGCATACAGTTGGAAATGTTTCCATTTATTATGCAGATTCCTAAAAACCTGACTAGATTTTAATTTAGCCCCCAAAGAAACCCGATTTGCAGAGAAAACTTAGTTAAACCATCACATAAATGAGATTTAAGGTGTTTAAATTTGGAATGAACTGCAAAGCTGTAATTTCTTAACCTGACAGAATGTATTGATTTATATAGCTATGTCATTTATTTACTATGGTGGACAGTCATTTTGGTTTTATTATTTTTTTTGGGGGGGGGGATTTTGATTCTCAGCTTGCATTCATTTTTCTTTTGGTACCAGTAACTCTGTTTGTTTGTTTATTTGAGATGGAGTCTCGTTCTTGTTGCCCAGGCTGGAGTGCAATGGTGCAATCTTGGCTCACTGCAACCTCTGCCTCCCAGGTTCAAGTGATTCTCCTGCCTCAGCCTCCCAAGTAGCTGGGATTAGCTGGGATTACAGGCCCCCATCACCATGCCTGGCTTTTTTTTTTTTTTTTTTTTTTTTTTAGGGAGAGGCAGGGTTTCACCATGTTGGCCAGGCTGGTCTCGAACTGCTGACCTCAGGTGATCTGACTACCTTAGCCTCCCAAAGTGCTGGGATTACAAGTGTGATATATAGCATGAAAGAGTACAAATTGGCGAATATAGTATAGTGTGATAAATCTTGGACTAGGTCAAAGTAAAGTGCTCTAGGGAAAATTGGGGGTGCTCTGGAATAGTCAGACAAGAAATTCAGAAGGAGGTGATCCATTCTAGTTGAGTCATAAATGAAAAGAAGAAGATGGTAGTGACTATTTGGGAGAAAGAGGAAGAGATGCGAATGAATAGTCCTGACCAAGAAAATAGCTTGTTCAGAATTCCAGGTGGCCGAGTTAGGATGTTCAAGTAACACCAAATAATTCAGTATGGCAGGATCATAAATTTAAGAGTTGGGGAAAGAATTCTGGAGTCATGAGAAATCAAGCTGATGGAATAATCAGGGGCTGGATGAAGAAGGTTCTTGTAGATCATGTCTTTAGACAGAGCACTGGTGTTTTAGCAATATGATTCATACATGTGTGAAAAAGTGCTTTGAGAGGCAGCAAAATTGGAGATAATAAAACTTGTTGAGGGGAGAGTATGACTGCAGGGTCTGCGGTAGTGTCTATGTGAATGGAGACAAGCAGAAGGATTTGAAAGAGATTTTGGGTATACGAATACTCAGGTCTTCTGATTGATTGGATGTAAGGGTGAGGAAGAAACCCAGGATATGTCAGAAGATATTAAAATATGGCATAGAGATTTATTAGTTAATTTCTCTTCTGATACTAAGGTTCTGCTTGCTGTGAAAGGACTGCTTCTTCTTTCATGACTGTTCACAGTAAATGCTGCTAATCCAAGCCTTATCCCACTCAGCTATTTGTCTTTTTTGCCTCGTGAGTACACATATTGCTGTTTTCTACTTGTCACTGTTGAAGAAATAAAACAATCCTGTACACAGAAGTCCCCTTCTTACCAATGTAAAAAAAGGGAACAATTTATTGTCAAAAACCTGTTAAAAGATTTACTTGCATTGAAGGTCACATGAAAATCACTACAAAGTCTAGACATAATTTAACACAGATTTATATAGTAAAGTAGAAGAAAAAAAAAATTCACTTCTCTATCTCCTCAAGAAATAAATGGATGTACCTTGTGATTGTTTTCTGTATACTTCCTGATAGATTCCAGTGATTATTTTGGAATAATGTGTTTACAGTTCTAAGGATCAGAAAATCTCTGAATTTGCCTTGTATAATCAAAAGATATGGACCTCTTCTTAGACTTGTAATGCTTTTGAAGAGATACCCTTAGTAGAGGAGATTGAGGAAACAGCTACCTCCCTTCTCTTTATTAAACAAATAAAATTGCTTCACTTTATTCTTGAATCATCAAGACCTCTCTGACTGTAATATCCTGGCTGGTTTACCCTGTCCTTGGTTATATTATCTGAATTCAATACATGAGATGGTTAACTTTGATATTACATAATCCAAATTTGAGGGTAAAGGATATATGAGGCCCTAAGACCCTGACAAATTCAGAGACTCCAAGGCACTCAAGTTCAGTGAATTCCAAGGCCTCACTCAAGTTGTTGTCTGACTCAATAAATGTCAGAGTCCTATCATACCTCTATATTGCAAGCCTCCAGGCATTTGATCAAATGTGTTTCCAACCATGGAACACCGCTGAATTCATTCTGGAGAGGACATGTCCACGTTTGTTGAACAAGAATGATACCAGGCACTGAATGGTCCTTTGTCCCTCTCTTCCCTTTCCCTGTTTCCTGGTGTTTTGGTTTTGTTAAAAAGAATAACTTTAGACAAAATAAATTTAACAGACTTTATTTGGGCATTAAAGAATTCATGAGTGGGGCAGTTGCCTAAACTAGAAGAGATTCAGAGAGCTCTGCTCCAGTAGCATGGGTGGTGAACTTTTATAGCTGAATGTGGAAATCGAGGAAAGAAATTACTAGGTTGGCTACTGCTAGATGCTTGTTTTATTTAGGTTTGATCTGCTGGAAAGTCCCTAGTTAGAAGTTAGTTGGCAGTTTCTGGTCGATTTATCTTAAATTTTGTTTTACTTTTTATATTTGGCTTTAGTTTGCTTATCTAGGAATCAAAGGTACTGAATACCTCTCAGCCTATTGGCTTCTCAATTACATTTTTAAGAAACGATTTCTTAATAAACTGCTGTAATGGGCATGTACCATGTAAAGTGGAATGAGACTGAGGAAGGATTGTTTTGTTCTTTTCTGGTTTATTTCACAGGTACCTCTTAAGGGTATGCATTAGAAAGAAAGGTCGAGAGTGTATCCTACTCAAGTACATAGAAATTTTATCTCAAATCAACAAACCTTTTCACATAACCTCCAGAGAAGATTGATTTCTTAGTGTTCTACCTGATACTTAGAATACTGAGGGGGTTTTTGCCTTTCCTGTAGGAACATCTCTGCATGATAGCTGAACGTGAGTTGCTAAGCTGCAACTGCTGATGTCACTCTCAGCTGTTATGTGTGGCCAAATAACCCCTTATAGGCTACTTGAAATAGAAAAACTACTGACATGTGGTCATTGGTGGAGGTTTGTAATAATGCATCTACAAGTAAGAACTTTTACTGATGATATCACAGGGAAACTGAGGAAAGGATTTTATTAGATATTATATAAAGGTCTTTCTTTTTTTTTTTTTTTTTTTTTTTTTTTTTGAGATGAAGTCTCACTCTTGTCCCCCAGGCTGGAGTGCAATGGCGCGATCTTAGCTCACTGCAACCTCCGCCTCCTGGGTTCAAGCGATTCTCTTGTCTCAGCCTCCTGAGTAACTGGGGTTACAGGCGCCTGTCACCATATCTGGCTAATTTTTGTATTTTTAGTAGAGACAGGGTTTCACCTTATTGGCCAGGCTGGTCTCGAACTCCTGACCTCAGGCGATCTGCCCACCTCAGTCTCCCAAAGTGTTGAGATTACAGGCTTGAGCCAATGTGCCCAGCCAAGATCTTTCTAAAATATAACTTTAAGCATTCTTACTCTTTCTATAAGCACTTTGCTCATATGGCATCTGTTATAACTCTGTTTCTTTCCTTTTTCTTTTCTTTTCCTTTTTTTTTTTTTTTTTTTTTTTTTTTTGAGATGGGTCTCGCTCTATCGCCCGGGGTTGGAGTGCAGTGGTGCGATCTTGGCTCACTGCAAACTCTGCCTCCCCAGTTCTCGCCATTCTCCTGCCTCAGCCTGCTGCATAGCTGGGCCTACAGGCACCTGCCACAATGCCCTGCTAATTTTTTTTTGTATTTTTAGTAGAGACGGTGTTTCACCATGTTAGCCAGGATGGTCTCAATCTCCTGACCTTGTGATCTGCCCACCTCAGCCTCCCAAAGTGCTGGGATTACAGGCACGAGCCACCGCGCCCGGCTGTAGCTCTTTTTTCTCTCCTTTCCTTCAACATCTTTCATCTTCCCTTCCCTACTTTCCTCTTCACTTAAACCTTCTCTCCCCCCCATTTTCTATCAGTTCTATTTATTTTTCTTTTGTGTTCTCCAAAAGTGTATCCTTAGTAGTCATAGAGCCCAGAAACATGAAGGGTTCACTTTCCTTAAATGGATGAAAAGAAGGAACTACATAAATCTATAATTTAATATACAGCTTTTCCTCTTAGTATAAAAACCAGCCATTTTTGAATTTTTCTTTGAGAACCTGTATGAAACCCCTTCTGTCTATCCTGTCTTGTGTTCTAGAATTGACAAGGGTCAATTGAAAACTCTAAGACCTCTCATTGGCTTTGTCAGAGAGGAATTTTACCATGAAGTGGTGCATTGACCATCTGCAATTTGTAGCCTTCTCAAAGATCAATATTATCATGGGTGTTTTATAGTTCTTTCAGGTAACTGAAACTCTTTATTATTGCAGCCTTTACTTCCAAAATTCTAAATATATTCTTTTTTTTTTTCATAGCAATCAACTGAAAGAAAGAAGTAAATATCCCTGTTGTTCATTTCAGGAATTTCCTGAGAGTTATCAACCCTTCAGTAGAAAGCATCAGTGCACAGTTTACTCTCAAATAAATTATTCTATCAAAAAGACACAGCACTTGTATGTTCATAGCAGCACTGTTCACAGTAGCAAAGGCATGGACTCAACCTAGATGCCCATCAAAAGTGGACCGGATAAAGAAAATGTGATACATATACACCATGGTATACTAGGCAGCTGTAAGAAAAAATAAGATCATGTTCTTTGCAACAACATGGATGTAACTGGAGGCTGTTATCCTAAGCAACTTAACACAGGAACAGATAACCAAATACCCCATGTTCTCACTTATAAGTGGGAGCTAAACACTGGGTGCATGTGGACATAAAGATGGGAACAGTAGTCACTAAGGACTGTGTGACGGTTAATACTGAGTGTCAACTTGATTGGATTGAACGATACAAAGTATTGATCTTGGGTGTGTCTGTGAGGGTGTTGCCAAAAGAGATTAACATTTGAGTCCATGGACTGGGAAGGAAGATCCACCCTTAATCTGGTGGGCACAAAATAAACAGCTGCCAGCGAATATAAAGCAGGCAGAAAAAGGTGAAAAGGGGAGACTGGCCTAGCTTCTCAGCCTACATCTTTCTCCCGTGCTGGATGCTTCCTGCCTTCAAACATCGGACTCCAAGTTCTTTACTTTTGGGAACTGGACTGGCTCTCCTTGCTCCTTAGCTTGCAGGCAGCCTATTGTGGTACCTTGTGATCATATAAGTTAATACTTAATAAACTCCTCTTTTATTAGTTCTCTCCCTGTAAAGAAACCTGAATAATACAGACTGCAAAAGAGGGAAGGGAAGGAAGGTGGCAAGGGCTGAAAAACTACCTATGAAGTACTATGCTTTCACTACCTGGGTGATGGGACCATTCAAACCCCAAACCTCAGTGTCACACAATATACCATCCTGTACATGTAACCCCTTGAATCTAAAATAAAAATTGAATTAAAAAGTAAACATAAATAAAAAATAAAAGAGTCAACTCTTTCTTTTGTAAGATGTACACATTTCCATAACAATTATAAAATAAAAATATCTTACTATAGTTAAGAATATTATTTCTAACAATTTGTATAATGTTTTGCTTCTCTTCGGGAACTCAAAACACCACCTTTAATCACTCTGAGTTCAACACATTGTTAAAATTGTAAAACACCCAAAAGTTAAAAATAAAACACTTCATTATTCATTATCATTGTCTTAAATATTTCAGACCATATTTGTGGGCATGTGTGTGTCTATGTGTGTAAAATTGTCTGGACGTTATCTTTGATGAGACATGTACTGATGGAAAATGAACTTTTTTCTTTAACACCAATACTTGTCAATCCAGCAACGTCCTTTAAAGGAAATACAGTGAAACTTTCTCTTATCAACTTTTTTGCTATTCATCATGTGTTAAATCAAGCTGTGGAAGGTACCCATCAATCACAAACTGCTCTGGGTTTGACTCTCAGCTTGAATTTATTTTATCCCTTTGGCTCAGTTTTCTTAAAGCGGGAAAAATAATCTGTATAGGACTGTTTACAGGATTGAATTTGTAACATACTAAATACATAGTGGACATTCTGCAATGTTAATTTCATTTCTCTTTCTTACCTTCTCTTGTCTGAAAAGGAAAATTAAGAATTGGGTTTTCTTTTCCACAGAATTGATGTTAATCTGATATGAAGGTAAGCTTACTTTATTAGTTGTTGAAACAGTTATGCTATCTAACTTCAGCTGTCCAGGGTTTTGTTGTTGTTGGAGGCAGTGTTAGTTATTTTTCTTCACAGCCTTCCTTCCTTCCATGAAATCTGTTAGTCTGGGTCTTTAAAACTTAATTTCAAACATCCTGCCCAAAATAACACTGTTTGTTAACCTTGTTAGCAAAGATTACTTTTCAAGTTGATTTTGTTTATGAACTCTCAAAATGGCGGATAAATAAGGTAACTTTGATAATGTTCTCAATTCATGTTAAGTTTTGACTCTCTTTGAAATGAAATAAAGCTGCTTATTTCTTTAAGTTTTGCCCCACACCTGTAAAAGCCTGTGATGATTAACTATCGTTTCAGTTTGGATTGTGAATTGTTCTAGTAATTAAAAGCAGATGGCAGAAGCTGGAGAAAAATGTGTAGCAGCTGATTAGTGGAAATAAATGAATTAGATATATTTAACTTCCAGATAATAGATGGGTCAAATGCAGTTTATACTTCACTGTGTGTACTTTTAGAGTAATTCCAAACATGGTGTTTGATAATATATTGAGAAGTAGGTGTTTGTTCTTCATCTTCTTTCACTCTCTGTCCCATGACACGACGTTCATGTTCCTTGAACAGCACGTGCATCCGCACATTAATTTCAACTCGACTTGATTACTTGGGTCACCAGTGGCCTCTTGATAAGGATTTGCTTTGCCTGTGGGATGTCTTGAGGCCAAACATTATATGTTGTTTGGATTTTTCTTATGAGGCTTGTTACTGGCTCTCAAACCCAGCATTGGACAAAAGTCAGCTATCCAATGAAGTTAATCTGTCAGCCTAAGAATTTTTATTCTGGTGCTGAAAACAAAAACCTTCGTAGGAAAAAATCAAGTTGTTTAGCAAGTTAGACATGTTTTAAGCATGTTTATAAGCTGATGTCCATTCCCTCTCAGGCCTCACAATTAAGATTCTAACCCCCACTCTCTTGGAATTTGTGAAACCAATTTGAAGGACTCTCTGTAGTTTCAATAAACCTGTGTTAGGATTTATGTGGCCATAAAAGGATCCAGACCTAAATGCAAGCCCACTGAAGCATTGAAAATTCATGTTCCGTGAATGAAAGTCACCAAAAATTACGAAGGCAGTTTGTAGAGTTTTATATATTCTCTGGAAAATGCTCACTGGAGTAGGAAAAGTGAGAGAATTAAAAAAAAAAAAAAAAAACCATAGATTATCCCTCTCAAGGCAGTCATCCTTTATTCGAGAATTGTATTAACTTTTTGGGAATAGCTTTATTTTATTCTTTCTAGATTTTTGCTCTTAGAAAGATGTTGATATATGATAACAATTCTGTTTTTAAAGGTGCTGTGAGAACCAATCAATCCTTTGAGTTAAATTGTGTCTCCCTAAAAATGATATGTTGAAGTTCTAACCTCCTGTAGCTCAGAATGTGACTTTATTTGGAAATAAAGTCTTTGCAGATTTAATCAAGTTAAGATGAAGGAATTAGGGTGGGCTGTCGTCCAATGACTGCCATCCTTATAAAAGGGAAATTTGAACAAACACACACAGAGAAAGTGATGTGAATATAGCCGTGTGATGATGGAAGCGTGGATTGGATTGATGCAGCTGCAATCAAGGAACGTCCACGGCTGCTGCCTATGACTAGAAGCTAGGAATTGGTAAGGAAGGATTCTGCTCAAAGTCTCAGAGGGAGCATGGCCCTGCTGGTTCCTGAATTTGGGACTTTTAGCCTCCAGAATTGTGAGATAACACATATTTTCTTTTTTAAACCATCTAATATCACATACTTTTCTATGGTGGCCCTAAGCAAAATAATATACAATTCATTGTCCATGAAAACACACCTGTAAGAATAGATGAGTGATAGAATATGATGCTGTTTGTCATTAATATATATTCTTTCAATCTATTTTTTAATGTTTTAAATGATAAATTTCTATTATTAATACAAAAGCTACACATATTCATTATGGAAAATGTGAAAAATAGAGAAAAGTGATCTGAATTGGTTCTTGCTCCATACAGTTTCTTCTCCAAAACATACCAGCACAATCATCCTTTAAGAACTGTATTCACATTTTGGGAGCAGCTCTATTTATTTCTCTGTAAATTTTGCTTTGATAAAGAAGTTGGTACAGTTAAAGAATTTAGAGGGAACTGGTTAAAATACTGATCTTGCTTATTCTCTCATTGGAAGCTTTCAATGCCTACTATCTCTCTCACAGCAAAGTCCATACAATTATATGGACCTGTGAACCATATAAACCATTACAGCAAGAGTTCTCAATAACCTGGGGCTATCTGAAAACCTCTGATGTCTAGACTCCATCCTAGATAAATTCCAATAGAATCTCTGAGACTGCAGACTGGGCACAGGTATTCTGAGAATCTTCCTGGGGATTCTAATGTACTCCAAGGTGAAGAAACGTTGCCCATCATAATCTCAGCTCTCCATTCCTGAAACCCCTTCTTTTTGCCCCTGTTATCTTTCTGACCATATCTTTTATGGCCTTCCACCTCGCTTACTCCACCTCAGCTACACTAGCTTTCTTGCAGACTTTCTTTTTTTTTTTTTTTTTTGAGATAGAATCTGACTCTGTCACCCAGGCTGGAGTGCAGTGGCATGATCTTGCCTCACTGCAACCTTGGCCTCCTGGGTTCAAGTGATTCTCCTGCCTCAGCCTCCTGAGTAGCTTGGACTATAGGCGCATACCACTACACCCGGCTGATTTTTGTATTATTAGTGGAGACGAGGTTTCACCATGTTGGCCAGGCTGTTCTCGAACTCCTGACATCCTGATCCGCCTGCCTCAGCCTCCCAAAGTGCTGAGGTTACAGACGTGAGCCACCATGCCTGGCCTCTTGCAGACTGTTCAAGCTCGTTCATGCATGTCCTCACCATGTGTTCTTTGTTCTCTCACCACTCTCATGGCTATCCAACTACCTGACTGACTCCCTCACTTCTCTCAGGTCTCTGCTCAAAGGAAAGCTTATCAGCAAGGCCTTTTAATGACCCCTTTAATAAAATACTCCCTCTATCTCATCCCTTATACACTGCTGCCTTCATGTTTATTTTCCTTCTAGTCTGTTTTATTTTTCTTCATACATTTAACAGCCTCTGATGTATTATTTCACTTATTTATTTTTTAATTATCTGCCACATGCAACTTGACTGTAAGCCCCCTGAGAGCAAGGACTTGGTGTTGTTCACTGCTATATCCCCAGCATAATGGGTGACAGAATAGGCATTCAATATTTATTTGTTGAACCAATAAATGAATTGTGATAGGACCGGGGAATATTCTGACCTGTGAAATGAAATTATGTCCTTGTGGATTTATGCGGGTTTTTATTCAGTTCCGGAGTTAACTTTGCCTGTCATGGCTATCCTGATCATTTTATTACAATAAACTGATAAAAAGGTAAACTGAAGCAAAATACAATTTTAAAGAGTTTATCTGAACAAACAGTGATCCACAATAGGGCAGCTACAAGCAGAAGTGGTTTGGGGGCTCCAACAAGGGAACACAAGGGCAAGGCTTTTATAAGATGAACATGAAAGTAAAGCAATTAAAATATTTGATTATGGTTATATATTAGCCATATTTCGTCTACCCTACTCAAAAGTTCCCAGTTATAAGAACTATTATAGGATTCATTTTCCATAATGATCACAAGTTAGTGGGCAACTTCTGGTTGGTTGAGCTTGTTTTTTTTTTTTGTTTTTGTTTGTTTGTTTTTTTAATATAGACACTCACAAGAAATAGCCCAAGTTAAGTTTGACTTATGTTTGCAAATCAAACAAAGTTAATACCACTTATGAGGCCTACCTGCCTTTGTCTACTTAGGGATTCTTCAGGCCTGGCCTCTATCTTAAGTTACTTTCATAAAACAAAACAAAATAAAAGAACAAGAGAAAATCATGAATATTCTGAATATTTTTAAACCTTCAGTATCTTCCTGACATTTCTCTATTTCTCAGTCATTTCATTTGCTTGATATTTTAATAATCTGCTTGTTCTTTTACTCTAAAAACTCCTGCTCAATATTCGTTATCTTCATTTTTTACTCACACCTTGAATATTGTTATTGGCCCTGTCCTTGTCCTCATTGTACCCAGGCTGGAGTGTTCAATGGCATGATACTGGGTCACTGCAGTCTCTGCCTCCCAGGCTCAAGTGATTCTCCCACCTTAGCCTCCCGAGTAGTTGGGACTATAGGTGTATACCACCATGCCCAACTAATTTCTGTATTTTTGGTGGAGACAGGGTTTCACCATGTTGCCCAAGCTGGTCTCAAACTCATGAACTCAAGCCTCCCAAAGTGCTGAGATTACAGGTGTAAGCCACCAAGCCTGGCCTAATTATACATATTCTTAAATGTTCTTTTCTGTCCCCAGTAACTTCAATGGTTTTCACTTTGGTTGCTCTTTAGACTATCTAGAGAGACTTCAAAAGTAGCAATGACTAGTTCACACCTTAAGCCAATTGAATAAGAATCTCTGGGTTGAAGTTTAAACACTGGTTTCAAAAACTCCCTAGGTAATTCTAATGGGCAGCCAGAATTGAGAATCACTGATGGATGTTTACAACTTCTCAGATCAGAGATTGGACTTTTTGTGTATTTTTGAGACAGAGAGTAATGTAAATGAGGTGTAAGTTGGCAGAGTAGAGGATGGATTGTGCCAATGAATATCAACCAGGGAGAGACTGGAGGAAAAGCAGCTTTTGCAAGTGATGAGAACCTGAATTTAGAACACTGGTGATAAGGGTAGAAAGATAACAGATTATATAGACACTAGGGAGGAGTTTTCAGTTAAATATTGCTGTATGACAAACCACCTTAAAATTTAGTGGCTCAAAATAATTGCTGGCTTAAGAAGATGGCAATTATTTTATTTTTCTCATAAATTTGCAGTTTGGCTAGGTCTCAGCGGGAATATCCTATCCCTGCTTTATGTGATATCACCTCTTGTGGCTCAATGGGTCTGAAGAATCTACTTTTAAGACGGTTCACTCACATGGCTGATAATTCCTACTGACTGTCACTTTGAAGCTTGGCTAAGGCCATGGGTCTGAGAGCTTTGATTTCCTTAAAATGGGCTTCTCCATAGGTTGCTTGGGCTTCCTCACAGTATGGTGGCTAATTGCAAGAGCAAGCATTTCAAAAGAACAAAGGGGAAGGAATTGCATTTTTATAACTTAACTCAGAAGTCAACATAACATTGTTTCTAGTATTTTGGTTGAGGCAGTACAAAGGCCAACTTAGATTCAAGAAAAAGGGGCATAGGTTCCACATCTTAATAGACACAGCAGGAAAGTTTGAGAAGAAATATTGGCTACGAGATGTGGTGGCCATCTTAAGACACTACAGTTTACCACCATGTTGGGAAACGATTTGAAGAGGAAAATGAAAAATGAAGAAGGAAGAGCAAAAGTCATTTAAGCAAAAACAATCTTAAATTGTTTTTTAGGATTACATACAACCTTAAATTGTATGCTTACTAGGGTTATTATCCTCCAAAAATAATACTGTTATTATCTAGGGCTGTGGGGAAATGTTGTTTGTATTATATATTCCTAAAGTCTAGGGTGTACTTCATTTCATTTGATTTGTTCAGCACCTAGATTGTACATTAACACTGGATAATGGTTTGGAAGGGTGATGATAGTTTTCTAAAAGTTTTCAGAGACCTTTAATACTTAGGCTATTCTTACACATTCAACGTATTAAATTTTTTGGCTAAATGTACACATCAACTCAAACACCTGGTAATGTTAGTAAAAAAATAAAACAAAAACAAATTTAAAATCAATTACTAAAACTTGATGTCTTTGTTTTTAAAAGGAAAAGCCCATGGTTTTCTTTTTAAAGAAAATAGGAAGTCAATCATTCCAACTCACTATTATTATTTTAAAAGATAATACAGAGAATTTCCTGACTTAACTCTAATCCATTTCCAATTATAGGCTTCCATGTTTGAGAATACAAAGTGGGCCCAGTGGAATCACCTCTCTGTCTTAAGTAAATTTATTAAATATTTTTAAAAAAGAAATGACCGCCAGAGTCCGTTTGAAAAGTAACCTTACTGTGGCAGTCCCAGGGTTAGCTGCAACGAATATAATGTGATGATGATTACTGTGATGAGTGGTAGCTAAGAAAATGCAGATAGAACAGTGTTCTAGGCTCCTTTTGGCTCATTTATCACCACTGGCAATCGCCCCAAAAGAGGGGCTCACACCCAATTCTGCCTTGTCCATGTGAGTTCTTGGTTCAAAAAGTCTTGTAAAGCAGAAGAATAAAGGGAAGGAGAATTGAACAATCCTTTTCAATGGTTTTGTTGCAAGCCTAAGTTTATCAAACATTCTGGCTGCATATTTTTCCTAGAATGAATTATTCTTATTGCTGCCTAGATTTGTTGTTTTTGACAAAGTTCAAATTCTGAGTCGTGTAAAAAGGATATAATTAAATGTATCCGAAACTTTAATGTTAGGAAAACAGGTGAGTGGCAAAGCATCGTTAACATATTCACACATTAAGCAAATATCTATTAAATGCTTACAAAGTGCAAAACAGTACCAAGTGATATAAGAAGCTTGTTCTGATTTAGATCAAACTTGGATGCAAGAGTTGATCTTTCTTGTTGGTCCAGTACTCACTTCCATTCAGTTAAGTTTACAAAGCTGCACATTGCTTACAATTTGACTCATCAACTGGTTTTTTATTATTGCTTTCTCTTTTCCCAGCCTTTTCACTGATTGTCTGAATACACACCATAAAATCAGCACCATTGGGTTCAAAGACATTTATTAAAACAATGCATTTGTAAGAAGAAATTTTATGAGACCTGTGGCTTATAAGGTCCTTGATCTATTTACTCCAGATGATTGGATCCTAATGTTTGCAGCTAGGACAGGCCCTAATGCTTATAGGTAAGATGAGAGAAGTTTTAAACAAATTAATTGCAGTAGGGTGCTCAGTTCCCTTTCAATGACTATGACCCTTACATTTATTACTTTTGTTTTTTTAATCTAGGTCCAGCCAGTATAAAGTTAAAAGTGCTTACATGCTAGACAGGTCTCTTGGAGGAGTAGCCTGCAAAAACTATATCCTTAAAGGTTTACTTTCTGTGTAGCTACACTTTAGTGAATGTGTGTGTGTGTGTGTGTACTTTCAAGATCTGTACATCTTATTCATAAAAATGAACCAATCAATATCGACCAAAGAAAAGTTCAAGAATGCAAATTTTTAAGAGCAAAAATGATAAAAATGCAGAAAGAGCTTTTCTTAGGCAATGATCTTATAATTGAAAGACGTTTCAACACAGTAAAATAGATTTTGGCTGAGGAACAAAGACATTTATTAAGTACCTTCTATATCCGTGTCAGGCACTGGGTAGTCATTGGAGAATCAAAGATGAATTAAGATTTGGCTTACCCCTCTGGAAAGTTGTGGGGGGTAGGGAGGGGTTAAAGAACTTGACTCAGGTGTAAAGAAAAATAATGCACTAGCACATATGCTGTGGTAGTTACCTGCAGGACGGAGTTGAGGAAGATACTTGAACTGCTGGTTGAAGCATAAACAGGGGTTTTCCAGGCAGAAATGACAGGACATTATGTTTCAGGAAAATAACCACAGGGAAAAGATACCATGGAGGAAAAACACATATGTGTAACCAAATTGCCAAACCCCAGGAGCCTGTAAGAGAAAGCAGCACAGGACAGATCAGGATGGCTCAGAGACTTTGACAGTGTGAGACACCAGTTGGAGACTGGAAGGACTTGAGGATTTACAGTTCTTGACAAATAAAGAGGGAGAAAGTATCAGTGGCTATTCAACAGCAAGGACAGCATTTCCAAACCAGTCTAGTCAGGGGCAGCCTTGCAGGGCAGTTATATACAGAGTCTGTGGAGCCAGATTGCCTGGTTTGCATCATTAGTATATCACTCACTCCCTGTGGGACCTTGGGCCAGTTACTTAACTCTCTGAGTTTCAGTTCACTCATCACCAAATGAAGATGGATGACAACAAAAGTATGAGATTGATACTGTGAGAATTGTATGAGTTAATGTACATGCACATGGACCAGTGTTGACATAATATGTGCTATTGAAATGTGATTAAAGATGGAGGTTAACATCATTGACATGTGCACAAGAGGACCAGATGAATGACATGACACCCACTGTATCAGTAAGGCTGTGTGTGATCGGGAAAGTGAACCACTATAGTTGATAAAGAGCAAAGGATTTGTTATATGATGATCTTATACATCTTACATGGGTGCTGGTTAAGCATTATATGTAATTCTGCTACTTCTGTATTTGAAGTGGAGCCAAAAGTTGACAGGTGAACACTTGAGCAGATAAGATGAATGACATGAAGTCAGGGAGGCAAAGGGAAGCCTGGAAGTTGTATCAGCCTCTCGTGCTTTCAAGTCTCATTTTCCATGATGCAGGTAACATGCAGAAGCTGGTGCCATTCTTTACAGAGCTGCACTTGCTCCTGTCCCAGGATGCAGAGAAGATAAAGAAAGAGATCAGATGGAACTACTGGACATGTAGGACAGGGCATGGCCATTGCCACAGGGGAGCAGCAGTTCAGAAAGAATGTGTGTGAGCTGTCACACATCTGCCTGCAGCAAACTTCAGAGTGGAAAGATGGCTGTTATCTCACTGTGGCCTTCCAGATTGCCTGCAAATTCCTCTGGTGGCTGACCCTAACCTAGATCTCTCCAGGGAAGGGAACTCTGAGAATGTGGCTCCAGTGTACAGACATTGACACAGTACAGTGAGTCTGCCTACACATTCAAACTGGTTGCCACACTGAGGTGGGACCCATGCTGTCTCCTCTTTCCTTACTTTCAGTTTCAACAATTAAAGAAAGAGCAAATGCTTCCATCTCACTACTGAGAAAAAATGCTACCTCTGTGACTGAACTACAAAGGAGCTGAGAGGAAAGCAGTTGTCATTCCAGGGAGACAAGACTATAAAATAGAACATGGGCTGAGGAAGTGCCAGATGGCTGGATTTCCATCCCACCTTTGCCACCTGCTTCTACCAATTTCTTCATCCCAGTAAATGCTACTCCCCCCATCCTCCAACCCAAGTGTTTCACTTTTGGCTCCTCCTGGACCCTGGTCCCTCCTTTTTCCTTATCCCCCATATCTAATTTTGAAACTGACACAATAATCCCATAGACAGATTTTTTTTTCTTTTGATAAACAGAAATTGACTCTTTCAGTTTTAAAGCTTGAAACTTGCATTGGTTTTATGAGTTCCTTCCTCAGGAAAGGACCCCCAGTCCTCTCAAAAAGTAACAAACAACTGAAACTCAGGAGATCATCTCATCTAGACAAGGAGATGCCAGGCCCCTCATTCATCATGATTGCTTCCTTACCCCTCCCAAGTTCCTGTTTCCTCACACATAGCTACATTTCTTCACTGCTGTATAAACCCCCAATTTTAGCAGGTCAAGGAGATGTATTTGAAACTGATCTCCCATCTCCTCAGCTGCAGCACCAGGTTAAAGCCTTCTTGATTGGCAATAATCATTGTCATTGTCTAGGCGATTGGCTTTCTGTGGGGTGAGCAGCAGGACCTAGACAGAGTCCCTGGTATTTTGGCAACAATTTGTCAGCAAATCCTGCCAACTCTTCCCCAGTACTTATTCTGAACTTATGTGTTGCCCTCTTCCTCCAGTACTGTTGTTTTCTTCTAAGCCACCCTCTTCTCTTGCCTGGACTCCTGCTGCAGCTTCTACCTGATGTCACCCTTTCTACTCTATACCTCTCTCTCTGCTAATTGTTCTCCCCATAGAAGTTAGGGTGACCCTTTCAAAATGTAGTTCATATCACCTCACAGTGATGCTGCATCTTACACTGATCCTCCAAAAGTTTAGGATAAAATCAGAAGTCTTTCTTCGGGCCTAAACATTCTCACATGGTGAGGTCCTCGCCTACCTTTATTATCTCACTTCCTGCCCCTCTCCTTCTTACTCAGTATGAAATTCTTTTGCTTTTAACACATATCAAGACTGATCCTACTTGAAGAACTTTGCTCTACTGCAATCCCAGTACTTTGGGAGGCAAGGCGGGCAGATCACCTGAAGTCAGGAGTTCAATACCAGCCTGGCTAATATGGTGAAACCCTCTTTCTACTAAAAATACAGAAATTAGACGGGCATGGTGGCATGCGCCTGTAATCCCAGCTACTTGGGAGGATGGGGCAGGAGAATGGCTTGAACTCAGAAGGCGGAGTTTGCAGCAAGCTGAGATTGTGCCACTGCAATCCAGTCTGGGCGATAGAGTGAGACTCCATCTCAAAAAGAAAAAAAAAAAGAACTATTTTGCTCTAGATTAGTGGTTCTCAATCAGGGGCAATTTTGACCCCCACAGCCCTAGGGATATTTAGCAATGACTGGATAAATACTGATGCTACTAAACATT
The DNA here is from genome assembly GCF_037993035.2 of Macaca fascicularis. Classification (NCBI taxonomy): domain Eukaryota; kingdom Metazoa; phylum Chordata; class Mammalia; order Primates; family Cercopithecidae; genus Macaca; species Macaca fascicularis. Next base: position 117,228,055 of record NC_088382.1, on the reverse strand, counting down.
CTACAATGCATAAGATGATCCACCACAACAACGGAACAAAGGATTCTCTCTCCCAAAGTATCAGTATTGCCAACATTGAGAAATTGCTAAGTGTTTCCTTAGCCTGGGTGCTCTTGTCAAATCTAGTCACTCTGGCATCTTTCTGTGTTTTAATTTCTTATCTATCCAGTAATTCTTGGTATTTGTTTGAATTATTGTGCAGATTCTCTATCAGGATATAAGTTCTAAGAGAGCAGGGCCTGGACTGTATCCTAGGACTTTGGGAGTCTGAGGTGGGTGGGTTACCTGAGGTCAGGAGTTCGAGACCAGCCTGGCCAAAATGGTAGAACCTTGTCTCTACTAAAAATTAGCCAGGCGTGGTGGTGGACGCCTGTAATCTCAGTTACTTGGGGGGCTCAGGCAGGAGAATCTCTTGAACCTGAGAGGCAGAGGTTGCAGTGAGCCAAGACTTCACCATTGCACTCCAGCCTGAGCAACAAGAACAAAACTCTGTCTCAAAAAACACAAAAGTGGGCTGTGAGAATGAGAACCAGAAGCATAAAAGGTGTCCACAACATCCAGCAATTGTGAACATTAAATGATAAATATAACATTTATCAGTAGTATCTGGCACATTGGTAGTGTTCTGTAAGTATTATATTAGCCATTTTATATTAATGTTTCTACTGACCTCCACTTAATAAGGATTAATGATGTTATTATTTGATATAAAAAAACACTAGATTGGGATTTAGAAAACTTGGCTCATTTCAGGTCTACCAGATAAATTGTGCTTTAATTTTTTTCAAACATGTTTTGAGTGTCTGCAAAGTACAAGGTGCTGAACTCTTGCAACAGACAATACAAAGTAACTAGAACTAATCTGCCTTTGAGACCTTGATATCTATTGGAGGAGATAAGACAAACATGCAGATAGCTAAAACACAAGTCAGAAAGTAATACTACATTTTATTTATTCTAAAATGCATATCCCCTACCCGATCCCAACCCTGCTCTCTGATTTCAATACGTCTAAATCCAGGATGGTTTTAATAGATGGCATCTCAGCTTTGATGGAATAAGATAAATTTCACTAGAGAGATACCAAGAAACTTCCATGGGAATCAAAACGAGAGGGTAGTTATCTCTAGCTGGGGACTGTGGGGGAATGAGGAAATGCATATAAAGTGACAAAAATAGCAGACATATTAGTCAACATTAGAAAGTGTCCTTGGTTTTCTTCTCTCTGAAACGAATGGATTAGACTAGATTACAAGTCACTCTATTAGTAGTTTGAAGTCTTATGTGGTAGCTCTGGAAGCTTCTTGCAGCTGCTATATTCCCTGCCCACCTGTTCCTTCTGCAGACGTTTATCTGGTCTGCCAGTAAGGAGAGTCAATTTGCTGTGGGACTCTCCTGGTGCTTCTCGGTGCTCTTTGACCTGTCGGACTCGCATTGTAATTGTTTCTCAGGCTATGCCAGGCAACTACCTATGTCTGTCATTGTCACAAGACAGTCAACTCCGTGGCATAGGGGCTGTGTTTGTTGGGTGTCGAGTTATTTATGCCCACATACGAAGAACAGTTTTTGGCACATCATTAAGCCCTCATAGGTACTGGCTGAATCAATATTAAAGGGTAATACATTTCTTATCGGAACCTACTAACACCTTACTTGGATGACCAGCTAAACTGAATCATTTAGGAAAATGGAATGGTTGAGAAATGGTTGATAAGTATTTTCCCAAAAGTAGCTTGGGTCCTTCAAAACTAGATGATACAAATGAATTTTTTACGCTTTAATAAACTCCAATTTTTTTTTTGCAACTGAAAAGTTCCAACCTGACCTTTTTTTTTTTTCCCCCCCTGTGGAAAGCAAGAAACTGGTCAGTCTTTTTGTAGTGGCTAAACTATATGTTTAGGCCATTTGGGGACAAATTTGAATGCTCAGTGAGGTTAGAATTCTGTTAAGTTCGATGTGGTGCACAGGGCCAGCCATCTTGTGAAAAAGTGAACAGAAGTAATTCTCATGGCTGATTTTTAACATAATTAGTTTCACAGCTTCCATTTTTGGAAAAAACATTAGGGATAGCACTGATTCAGAAACAATATGATGAGACAGCATTAGAGGAGAAAGAAAATGTCACATTTAACTTGTGCAGAATGTTCAGAGATAAACCAGAAATCTTCCCTGTTGGTAAAATAAACAAGCAAAAGCTGGTGAACTAGACCCAAGGAACCCTGCCAAAGTCAATTGCCCCTGGACATTTTGCAGTCCTGTGCTCATTTCTATTTCATTTGGTTATTCCTGTCTTTCCAATACTCCATCATCTTTAATCAAGCATAAAATTAAACCGAGAAGCAATATTTTCTGGTTTCTATTCTATTTTTTTCATCCTCATCAGAATCTAAACTTATACCTAAGCAAGTATTCACATGTAGAAGAAACTCTTCTAACCATGTTCTAAACTCTTCTAACCATGATTATGATTGTACATTCTTAGGAAAAAATGTTTTAAATGAACCAATATTATTACTACTCTTTATAATTTATTATTTATCCCTTGAATAAAGTAATTAGCTTGAAAATATTTGGAGCATTTTTGGAAAGCTCCTTGGTAACTGTTATACAAAACTTGAAAATTAGTTGCCTATGATGCATATTTGGCATAGAAATGTCTTGTTGTTCTGCAAAGGTGTTTTTTTTTTTTGTTCCAAATTTATAATCCAGCAGGTTTTACATAAAAATGTAAATGTCTTACCCTTCTTGAAAAAAATTTAGAAGGTCTGATAATCTAAGACTCTTCAATTAAGCCAAAAAATATTTCCTGAGTACCTCCTATGTGCCAGGCACATCAGTCAGTTACCTAGAACCCTGCAGCAGCCATCTCCTCTTAGGGGAGGGTTGGTAGCTGTGTATGTTCTCCTGTGTTCCATGGTCCAAGACACTGCAGTGAGGCTTGTTCTCTGTAGCTGTTTATCATCACCCTTGCATGGTTGATTTACTCATAATGGAGAAAAGAATACTTATTTCAACATGTGGCAGAAATGGCAAGCCGTCTAATAATTATTTGGAGCTGCCATTGGAAAGTGGCTTCTTAACCATGTACTACATTTCACAGCCCTCTTTTTATACAAGCCATGTAACAAATTTGCACTAATGGAATGTAAGCAGAAGTAATGGATTTCAATCTTGACAAGGTTTCTGAGAGAGAGAGAGAGAAAAAAAAAAATGTCTCCACCCTCTTTTCTTGCTTTGAGATTGGGATTGGAATATCCTAGATTCTCAGGACCACAGGATGAAAGCAGCCTGCGTCCCTGGTTTCCGTATGGAAGAAAGGCACTCTTTCAGCACAAACATACGCAGTGAATGATTATGCTGGGGTTTAACATTAATTTAGGTAAGATGTCGTGTCTTTTGCAAAACTGGAAACACTAATGATTATTCAAGATACTGAAATGTTTCAAAAGAAGAAGAATCACCTGCCCAATGCAATAGTTTATAGTACCTACTTGACACCTGTAGGAATTTGAGTTTGAGACTCCTTCCTTAATGAAACAGATCATTGGTTTTCATATAATTTTGTGCTTTTGATCAAGCAACTAGTAACTCTATTGCCAGAGTAAATTTAGTCATGAATTCAGAAAGCTGAAAACAAAGCTCTAAAATTTTAAACAAAAGGAAAATGGCTTGAGAAATTATTTTCAAAAATTCTAAATTTATCTATAGAAGACTCTAAAGTATAAATAAAGTATAATAAAATTAAAGATTCTTAGAGTTCAAGGAAGTGTAGAGTCATCCAACCTTACCCTTTACACCAATGTGTGAATTCTCTGTTTTTATATTTAGGTCTCGTTTCTTTGTAAGTACTTGCAGTGATGGGGAATGCCTAACCACACAAGACAACTTTATTGAACAGTCATTGTTAGATTTTCCTTTATCATTTTAGATAAAATATGTCACTCATACCTATCACTGACTTTAATGAATTCTGTTCTCAAATGCCTAGGAGTTTACACAGGATTTCTCTTCCATGTGTTTATGTAACAGCCCTTTGCTTACTAGAAGATAGATGTCAGATGTCATGTGCACTACTAAATCTTAATTTTTCTACACTAAACGCCCTCAGTTCTTTCAACTGTTACACATATTTATTATGCCATCATAATCTTGACTGACTCTTCTAGAAGCACTCCATTAGTTTCTAGGTATAGTCTTAATAGCCTATTTTTATTATAATTTTGCATTTGCTTTAGACCATCCTCATCAATCTGTTGAAAGATATTACAACAGTTGAAATATATGGTTGACTTCACAGATCTTTCTGGTAAGTACAGCCAATATTTGCCATCTGTTTTTTCAACTTAATGTATTAATCCTTCATCTGGCAATTTGAAGTATTTCCACAGCTTTCCTACATCTCAGTACTTAACAACTTACAGTTTCTGCAGATTTTGTCTGAGGGGAAAGTTGATTTTGTCTCCCTGGAAACCTATTTGTTTATTCTTTCAGAACAAACTAGAATTTATAAGAGATTTGGAGGCAACCTCAAACTTGAGATTTTTTTTTCACTGCAATTTTTAAATAGATAATTATTTTCCCATTTCTTCTTCATATTTCTTAACTACCTTCAGGTCCCTGCATTTCTAAATATCTGTAATTTCCTGTGGATTTCTGAAGCTTTCTGTATTCTAACTTTGTGCAACTTGAGGAAAATATTATTTTATTTTTCTGTGTATCAGATAGGATGCTTCATGGCTCTAATTATTCATAAAAATTGGTGAAGCTAAAATACAACTCTAATCTTATAACTAAACTTTCTTAAAAGAGAAACTTCCTGTCTTAGATAGCTCAGACAACTTATTCTAGACCAGGTGAGACTTACACTAAAGTTTCTTCAAACAAATATAGTTATTGTCCTTCAGTTGAAAACTTTGCATTTCAAGCTTCTTTTTCTTTCAAGGGTTTTCCCACTTCTTTTTCCTGGTTCTCATTTCTTGTGATGGTGGAAGGAGGAAGAGTGTGATCTATGTACTCGCCCACTTAGCACTGGGAGGTAATCCAACATTTCAGGAGGACTTTTAGGCTGGTTCTATCTGCTACTGATCTCAAAGGGTTTAGTGACCAGTTGTTAATGCCCTCACAGCAGCAGTGACTGAAGGGCTGGAACTGTAGTATGTCACATGGGGTGGTTGGAGGGCCCAGGTAGGTCTCCATGAGATTTCATGGCATGAGTGATCCTTCGAACTTCACCCCAGAGAGGCTTCCAGATAACTCATGATAAGTTTCTCTTGGGGACTGATGGATTGATTGACATACCCAGCTACGTTTGTATCTTCCTATAAGTCCATAGAAAATTTAGAATTATCTTCTGTACCAAATTTAATTTCAAAGAATACTATGGATGGTTCTAACTCTTTTCAGTCTAGACATAACTTTGCCCATATCACTTACAATCTACCCCCGATGAATCTGAAGATTCTGCTGTCAGGTAACTCCAGTTAAACAGTGGTTTACAGTTCTCTAGATTCTGAGTCCTTCCCTCAATTTGCTGGGAGGACTATTTTTATGGTGTCATCTCTTTCCCCCAGTGATTACCAAGGGAACAGGTAGGATGATATAAACTGCTCTATCAATTCACCTTCACTCTCTATTCACCTCACTTTATGGCTGGGGAAAGGAACCAGCTTTTCAGGCTTGAATATTTTTCCCAGTTCTTATACTTGGTGAATTGTCTTCAAACCAGGTAGTTGAAGCCACCTCATTTATTGGTGTTCTGTACAGGGGGATTAGAGAGAATTATATAGATGTAGTCACCGTATGGCTCAAATAGAAGCCACAATTACCAACCAGTTACATGCAGTTGTCAAAGGCAGCTTTAGTTTTGAGATTTTTTGAGACCTTTTTCAAAGCATATTGACACTGGATAGTGGTCAGATTAATAAAGTAAAGATTTTCATTTGATGAAGTACTTCTCTGACCAAAATGTAGAACTGAGGAAACAACCCATGCAATTGTGCATTTTTGAAAGACAATTTTGGAAATTGTATTCCTCTTTTCATCTTTTGTGGGGCTACTCTTGAACAGTTTCATAACTCAGATAACTGAAAAATGAAGCCCATCTCTCAGTCCACCTGTCTATATTCAGTAAGCCACTAACTACTTGGGATATGAAAAGAGAACCTGGTACTTGCCTTGAGGGATGGTTTTTATATTTTTTTAAAAGCTGTAATACAAAAGGCAAAGGATATGTGGCAGAGACTGTTTGTGGCTCATAAAGTCTGAAATATTTACTGTCATGACCTTTACAGACAAATTTTGTAGAACTCGGCCTTAACAGAGCTTACCACCTAGTCACTGATGGCATTGTTACTGGAATATGGTATTTTCATTTGTATCTTTAATCATTCCTTTATATTTATTATTTTGTTATTTTTGTTATTGATATGACTTAGTCTTTAACATTGGGAGACATTTTATCTAATTTTCAATAATTTTTCTGTGATTCTTATAATTTGTTCATTAACTTTTTTTATTTTTATTTTATTTATTTATTTTTTTTTTTTTTGAGACGGAGTCTCGCTCAGTCGCCCAGGCTGGAGTGCAGTGGCTGGATCTCAGCTCACTGCAAGTTCCGCCTCCCGGGTTCACGCCATTCTCCTGCCTCAGCCTCCCGAGTAGCTGGGACTACAGGCGCCCGCCACCTCGCCCGGCTAGTTTTTTGTATTTTTTAGTAGAGACAGGGTTTCACCGTGTTAGCCAGGATGGTCTCGATCTCCTGACCTCGTGATTCGCCCGTCTTGGCCTCCCAAAGTGCTGGGATTACAGGCTTGAGCCACCGCGCCCGGCTATTAACTTTTTTTTAGACAGAATCTTGTTCTGTTGTCCAGTCTGCAGTGAAGTGGCCCTATCTCAGCTTACTGAGGTTCCAGCCATTCTTCTGCCTCTGCTTCTGGAGTAGCTGGGACTACAGGCGTGCACCACCATGCCCAGCGAACTTTTTGTATTTTTAGTAGAGATGGGGGTTTCACCATGTTGGCCAGGCTGGTCTCAAACTCCTAACCTCAAGTGATTCACCCACCTCAGCCTCCCAAAGTGTTAATATTACAGGCATGAACCACTGCGCCCAGCCTATTCATTAACTTTTATTTATTTTTTTCTTTTTTTTTTTTTTTTTGAGACAGAGTTTCGCTCTTCTGTTGCCCAGGCTGGAGTGCAATGGCACGATCTCGGCTTATTGCAACCTCCACCTCCCGGGTGCAAACAATTCTCCTGCCTCAGCCTCCCACGTAGCTGAGATTACAGGCGCATGCCAGCATGCCCGGGTAATTTTGTGTTTTTAGTAGAGACGGTGTTTTACCATGTCGGCCAGGCCGGTCTCGAACTCCTGACTTCAGGTGATCTGTCTGTCTTGGCCTCCAAAAGTGCTGGGATTACAGACATGAGCCACTGTACCCAGACTTTTCGTTTTCTTTTCTTTTTTTTTGAGACTGAGTCTTGCTCTGTCACCCAAGCTGGAGTGCAGGGCAATCTTGGCGCACTGCAACCTCTGCCTCCCAGTTTCAAGCAATTCTGACTCAGCCCCTCCAACTAGCTGGGACGACAGGCACGCACTACCATGCCCTGCTCATTTTTGTATTTTTAGTAGACACGGGATTTCACCACTCCTGACCTCAGATGATCCACCCACCTCGGCCTCCCAGAGTGCTGGAATTACAGGCGTGAGCCACTGGACTGGACCTGGCCCTGTTCATTAACTTTTGACCTCCGTTTCTTACTATACAAGTCCATGAAGACGTTTTTTTTTTTTCTTTTTTCTTTTTTTTTTGGGGGGGGGGGCGGGGACGGCTTCTCGCTCTGTCGCCCAGGCTGGAGTGCAGTGGTGCAATCTCGGCTCACTGCAAGCTGCGCCTCCCGGGTTCACGCCATTCTCCTGCCTCAGCCTCCCCTGCCTCAGCCTCCCAAATAGCTGGGACTATTGGTGCCCACCAAGCCTGGCTAATTTTTTGTATTTTTAGTAGAGACAGGGTTTTACCGTGTTAGCCAGGATGGTCTCGGTCTCCTGACCTCGTGATTCGCCCACCTCGGCCTCCTAAAGTGCTGGGATTACAGGCCTGAGCCACCATGCCTTCCTCCATGCAGCTCTTTTACTTAATTTACATAGTGTCTTGGGAAAAATAAAAAAAAGTATGTGAAGACCACATTAAATCATCAAATTGATTTCCTATATTTGATCCAGGTGTTGTTCAGCTGTATTTAGTAAACAATTGTATATTTTTCAAAAAATACTTACTTGAATTGTTTGCCATTTGCCTTAAGGTGATTTCTCAATTCACTCAAAAATATCAGTGTTTGTGTATATCTATATATAGATATATAGGTATAGATGTGGACAGAAAGATAGATTTCTTCATCCAAGAAAAGTGTGACATATAATAATATTAGATTGTCCACAGATTGACTTACTGCTGTATTTCAACACCATTACCTTAAATTCAGCGTGTTTCACTATATATTTTCAGAAAGAGTTTAGTCACAGCCATCTAATCTAAATATTTTCTTCAGGATATTAAAGAAAAATATTATTTTAAAAACCAAGTGACTTCTAAATGCTTCTATTAAAACCACAGTTATATCAGAATTTCCTGAATTTGAAGGGTCATGATGGATTATGCCCTTTTCCGTATGAAAGGAGTTAGAATTTAGAGGTGTTTTGCTATGTCAGCTTTGTGTACATAACAATTCAAATACTCTTAAAATTGGTATAGCACAACCCGTATGCTTTTCTTCTTGTTATTACTTGAATTATTCTAATCCCTGTCATGTATCTATTGATTATACCCTTCTTTTATGACATTTATTATGCCAAATAGAAACAGGAACAGCATAATAATTAAAACATGCTGAAATATGTCAAATGATTTCCATGATAAATATTCTTGCAAACTCCAGAGAAGTAATACCATATTAGAGTTCTTTCAGTTCTCCAAATATGCCAAAACCATCCCTTCCATGGGGGCCCTTGCTGACATTCTCCTGGGATGTTCTTTCACCAACTCTTTGCCTCACTGATTCTCTCATTTTTCAGGGGACGTGTAATCTACAGTCCGTGATTACTTGGACTAGATTCACCCCAATCCATATCTACAGGTTGCAGGGTGCTAGAGTTTGAATCGTTGGCATGTCCTTTCCTACTTTGTAGTACAAACCTCTGGATCAGTTTTACGTAGACTTTTTTTTTTTTTTTTCCAAATTATCTACTGTTTGCTCCTTAATACTGTTTTCTAAAATGGGCAGCATATAAAATCCTCTTCCAGAGGGTTTTAAATTATTTAACTTACTTATTTTAATGCCAGAAGATGAGGCTAATGTGTTCAGTGGAAATACGGACAGTTGAAAGAGTTGCTCCTCAAATGGTAATGCCAGGAAAAGCTCCTCAAAACCACCAGTCTGAAATTTACATCATGTATTAAAGTTCAGGGAGTAACATCCTTTTGTAATTCTCAGGATTAGAGAAACAGTGCAGCAGTGATTCCTTTATAAATATAGACATGAGAATTTGGCATGAAACGTCTAAACCATATCCATGACAAAACATTTGGTATACATACCTAGAATCTGAATGTGAGCTGTAAATATAGTTATAGCTTACAGATTTTACTGTGTAAAACTTAGTAACTGTAAATAAACTATGGATTTACTTTTGGAATGAGTTCTTTGGACTAGAGTATTGCTCATTAACGACAATAAAAAGTCTTTATCTGCTATTGAATATATGCTAATCTTTCTATCTGTGTTTGTGTATTTTCAATATTCTTTAAGCAATAATTTTCAAATTAGTCTTTTGTATGTATTTTATGCCAGTTGCCATCCTCTCACCATTTTAAATACCTATACACTTATCTAGATATATGAAAATGTCAGTAATAGGGAAAACAAAGCCATCCCAATTCCTAGAGCTTTGCACATTACATATTTTATATTGAATTTTACATAGCTTTTCAGCTATTCCAGTAAAATGCCAATAATTACAGATGAATAAATAATCAAATTGGTCAGTTTCTTTCTGTATGGGAAGGTGTTCTTTATATTTTCTATTGTTTTATCTTACTAGAGTTCCATGATTTAAAGGACAGGGTTGCTACCGTTTCCCAAAAGAAAATGTTTTCTGGTGCAGAGTGTCAAGTAGAAAAACATAGAATTCGAGTTGGAACATCTAGATCCCAGTTCCAGCTCAACTATTACTAGCAGAGCAGTCATTTAATTATCTGTGAAAATAAGAATGGTAAGAATACTTCACAAGTTCTTAGCAGTGCCCAAATGAGATGTTGCATAAGAAAACATTTGGTCAAGTTCTAGCCATAAATTAATATAATCAATTATTTAGCTTACTTCTTTTGTGTTCCCCTTAAGTGGACTTTTATTTCACTCCAGAGCAATATCACCCTTGTTGACAATGTATAAAATTGGGTCTTAGAGGAGGCAAAAAAACATCCCTTATGTTTCATACATACTAGACACAGATATAAATACAGCATATAAAAATATATACAGTAGGCCGGGTGCGGTGGCTCATGCCTGTAATCCCAGCACTTTGGGAGGCTGAGGCAGGCAGATCACCTGAGGTCAGGAGTTTGAGACCAGCCTGGTCAACATGGTGAAACCCCATCTCTACTAAAAATACCAAAAATTACCCAGGCGTAGTGGCAGGCGTCTGTAATCCCAGCTACTCAGGAGGCTGAGACAGGAGAATCACTTGAACCCAGGAGGCAGAGGTTGCAGTGAGCTGAGATCATGCCAGTGCACTCCAGCTTGGGCAACAAGAGTGAAACTCTGTCTCAAAAAAAAAGTGTATATATATGTATATATATGCACACACACATATATATACATAAGTGTGTATATATATACACACACACATATACATACACACATACAGTATAACTATGATATTAAAATTTTATGAGGAGAGCAATTAGAAAAATATGTCTAAAAAGGCTCCTTAGGTAATAATGCAAAAAAAAAAGTTGCAAAATGCTGCATTATAGTGCTATACTGCAGGTGTGAGTCTCAGCCTATACATTAAGTGTGGATGAAATTTAATTTTCTTGTTTCTGGTTCTTCTGTAAGCAAACTTGTTTTTTTATTTCATGCCCCCATTCTGCCAGAAGGAAGACATGTAATCTAAGTCAATTAAGGGAATCACACATCTGCCTTTGCCCATTTCCAGAATCACACCTGTGTTCTTGGTAGCTTAGGATGTTTGGGGGAACTGCCCCCCCTTTGAATTCTGAGATCTCTGAGGAGGTGAGAATCACTCTCAGGTGCTTCCTCATCTCTTTTCAGGTGCACAAGTCAAAAGTGGCTGCTGCCTTGCTACTCTACAGCTGCAAGAATCTTGGTAGAGCTCTCCAAGGCCTGCCTAGATCCTCTCTCCAGATGGTTCTGCTCTGTTCACCTTTTTGGATATGAGAAATTCTGGGATTTTGCCCACATTCTGGGCTCTCTCCAAATACAGAAGCCAAGTATTCCTAAGTATTTAAATTTGTCAACACTATCTCTGGTTTCTTTATATTACCAGCTACCCAACCCCATGGTTGAGCCTACGGGTAGAGGGTGGAGTGGGATATGAATAGCCTAAGACCCTTTTGGAATAATATTCTCAAAACTATTATCCCTTTCAGGTGTTTTAGGAGTGTATTTTGAAACTTAAAGAACAAAAACGTATTTCTTAAATCAACCCATCCTCGGAATAAACCTACCCTGAGGAAATGGCTGGCTCATAATTTAATGGAGGAAGAACCACCATATAACCTGGAAGTATATGAGTGGGGGGGTCAGGGGTGATGAGTGCATGCAGGGGGATTTTATTTAAAAGTTCAGGATATTTTTCTCACTTTGTTAATTTGTCATAGAACAGCTTATTCTTTCTTTTCAACGTCCTTACTGAGATATAACTTACATACATACAATTTATCCTCTGTAAATTTACAATCGAATAATTTTTAGCAAACTTATAGTGTTATGCAATCACAGCTACAATCCAGTATTAAAACATTTCCATCACTCTCCAAAAATTCTCAAAAGCATGTTTGCACTCAATCTCAGCTCCCATCCCAGCCCAAGGCAAACACTAATCTGTTTTCTGTTTCTATAAATTTGCCTTTTCTGGATATTTCATATGAATGAAATAATGTTACCGGTAGAAAAGACCCGAGTTACCCCAAGTTACTGGCAGCATATCTGTACACGTGCGCAGCAACTTCAGCCCTTGCCTCCTCAGAAGAAAGAATTTGACTGAGAGGCATAAAGAAGAAGAAGACACTAAGGCAAGTTTCAGAGCAGGAGTGGAAGTTTATTTAAAAAGGCTTTAGAATGGAAAGAAAGAAAGATTTCTTGGAAGAGACCCAAGCAGGAACAGGAAGGTTAAAAGGAGCATGTAACCTAGATCCTAGAGCTTCATAGGCTCATCTCTTAGGATATGCATGCACAGTTCCCTCTTACCGTTGGGAACTGATGAGGCACGATGTGTTTAGGAAGTTGTACTCATGCCCATCTGAGGCTTTGTTCCTTTTTCTCGTAGAATGCACCTGGAGGGTCATATTTCCCCATTTTGTCTCTTAACCCACATGCCCAGGAAGTTTCTTCTCCCTGACACTATCTTTAGTGTTAATAGCTGTAGATCATCAGGAGATTGTTCTCCCCTGGCTTTAGAGAGATAGTATAATTATCAAACTATCACCTGATATTCCTACTGGGTGTGGGGAGAGCTCTCTCTCCTGCCCCACTCATGCCTATCTAACTGGCTGTGAAAATAGTGTAATATGTAGGATTTATATCTACCTTCTTTCACTTAGGCTAATGTTTTTGAATAAAGTTCATCCGTGCGTGCTGTTGCATATGTCTGAACTGCATTCCATTTTGTTGTTGAATAGTGTTCCATTTTGTGGATATACTGCATTTTGTTTATCTGTTTACCATTTGACAGACGTTTGAATTATATCCAGTTTTTGGCTACAAAACTCCTATGAATATTGGAAGTGTTTTTGTGGACATGTGTTTTCATTTCTCTTGGGTAGATTTCTAGGAAGGGATTTGTTGACTTATGTGGTAAGTTTATGGTTAACATTTTAAGAACGTGTCAAACTGGTTTGCAAAGAGGCTGTACTAGTTTACTTTCTCATCTGCATAGATTTTTCACACCCTCTTCAATAATTGGTATTGTATATATTGTAATTATAGTCATTGTAGTATATGTTTTCATATGTCATTGTGGTTTTAACTTGCATTTCCCTAATAACTAATGATGTGGAACATGTTTCATATGTTTATTAGCCATTGATATATCTTCTTTGGTGAAATATCTACTAATCTCTTGCTTATTTTAAAAATTGGGTTGTATATCTTTTTGTCACTGAGTCATATGATTTCTTTATATATTCTGAGTACAAGTTTTATCAGGTATATGGTTTTCAAATATTTCCCAGTATGTGACTTATCTTTTGGATTTCTTCTTTTTTTGCTAACCTCCAGTATTCAAATCTTTTCAATTTCGTAATGTTGTCTTTGGAAGCAGAGAAGTTTTTAATTTCAATGAAGTCTAATTTACCAGGGTTTTTTTATTTTTTATTTTTATGGTTTGTGCATTTGTTGTCATATCTAAGAATACTTTGCCTGAAATTGCTGCTTTGCCTAACCCAAGGTCACAAAAATTTTCTCATTTTTTTCTTTTAAAAGTTTTATGAGTTATATTTCAGTTTATGATCCATTTGTTATTACACATCCCTCCTTTCTTATACTGACCTGAAAAAAAAGATTTAGTTTAGCTATGACCAGAATGAGTACTGGGTCTGTGGAAGGGCCAAGCAATTGGAATATGATTCAGAAGTCGTACATAGTGAAAGAGACACTTAGACATGGTCAAGAAGCATTTCCCTGCCACAAAACAAGGCACGGGAGGGGCTCTAAAGTGCACATCAGGATGAACTCCCACCCCTTAGATGTCAAGGAGCTTATGCCATATTGGTATGAGGAATGGCTTATTTTCTGATGTCCACATATGAAACTATTTCAACTGCCACTAGAAACTCCAGAAGAGTTTTTGTTTTGTATTACTCATGTTAAAGCAAACTAAATATGGCCTGAGAAGGACTCTGTACATCTATATTTGAGTCCTTGTGGATGAACTGCAACCTAACTTAACAGGTAGACAGGATTGAAAACCTAACTTAGGAGTATGCACCTGTAATAATTGCTGAGTCTTGGCCAATCCCAACAGCCGTACTTCAACCAGTCATACACTGCTGAGTGTTCAAACACCGGGTTGTAACCAGTCAAAATATTTCTGTACCTCATGTCTGATTTCTGTACGTCACTTCACTTTTTTCTGTCTGTACATTTGTTCTGATCGCCAGGCACCCTGCAGTCTCTCTGAATCTGCTGTGATTCTGCGGGCTGCCCAATTCGGAAACCATTCATTGCTCAGTTAAACTCCTTTAAAGTTAATTTGGCTGAAGGTCTTAAAAGTTAGATATATTTTGTAAAAGTAAATATAACACATAAGCTTAATTCAGGATTGATATTGACCTTCTGGAGCCGGTCTTAAAAGTTAGATATATTTTGTAAAAGTAAATGTAACACATAAACTTAATTCAGGATTGATATTGGCCTTCTGGAGCCTTCTCCTCTGGGATCAGGGAGGAAATACCTGTTGTTTTTGAAAAAATAACAATGCAGGTTTCACGTTCAGCTTCCACTGGGGCAAGTAAGCTCCCTGGGCAGTCACCCGACTACACAAAAGTAAAGGGTGGCTCCTGGGAATACAGAGGCTCTCTTGCGTCTTCTTATTGGTCATGCCTTGGCATGCTTTTTCCCTACTCTAGTCAAGCAGATTCTCATTAGGTTGATGCAAAAGTAATTAAAAGTAATGGCAAAAAATGTGATTACTTTTGCACCAACTAATAGTAAACAAACCACCTGCAAAAACCCAAGATACTACTTCTTAAACTCCTTTTGGATAAGAAGAGCTTTTCCATGGCTTGGACTGAGGACCTATGCCCCAGAGGTGCCATTCTGACTAGATTGTGTGGAGTGGGTGCAGGAGATAAAAATTACTCAAATGAAAATGACAGTCACTTGTGCCCTGCCTGTCCCATTCCTCTGCACTCTCCCCTTCACATGTCACACTGACCATATCTTTAGGCTTCTTTTGTTGTAGCTGCAGATGTGGTTAGCGTGACATGTGCAGGGGAGAGGTGCAGAGGAATAGAATGGACAGGGAAGATGTTCCTTGGGATAGTGGTCTGCCTACTGGTCCTCACTTCTTGGCCTTGCCGTGGGTAGTCACAGAGTCCAAGCTTTATGCATGGTTTCTTCATCCCCCAGGAACTGCATAGGCTTGATGGATTTCAAGTTCTTATCTAACTCATAGACAATAAGAATACCAGTTGGCAGGTTCAGCTCCACGATAGCTTCTCCAGAGGACCTTCCAGGTACTTAATGCCCAGAAGGCTGATGCTATGGGCTGCAGTCCATACCTGTTTCCCCTCCTTCATCTGGGGAGCTATTACTTAATTTCGAAAGGGCGCTGTCCGAAAGACACTCTTGCCTTTCAGACTCTCGCAGTAGAGTAGTTGATCCTCAGTGAGGTCTCCATCCTTGTGATCTTTACTGAGGTTGCTGTAGAAGAAGGGGTAGCTTTGGTGGAGGTGTTGGGATGGCATAGGAGGCCTCCAGGTTTTCACCTGGGCCTCACCATGCTTGGCAGTAGTTTCTGCTTTATTGAGGTCAGTGAGATCCCCATAGTGTCATTCATTGAGACATCAAGTCTTCAACACAGGAAGCCACTTCTGGTCAATGGCATCCAACACTATCTAGTGGGTCAGGATTGCTCTCTCTTCTGCACTGAGGAGAAGCACATGTCAAGCTCACAGGCAGCATCTCACAGAGCCTGCATGATGCCCTTTGCTTCACGCCCTGCTGGGCTCAGGTTATTGTCCTATCACTGCTGAAGTGGTTCTCCAGGCTCCTGGTGCTCTCGCAATGCTGGATCAGTACCAGCTTGCAGGTGTCCATGGCAGCTGGCTGGGGGTACTGGACCAACTAGGGACCCACTGAGATTCTAGGGTCTCAGCCCATTCCTTCCATTTCCTTCCCCAATGCTGCATGTGCCCTTTTGCCCCATTACTCCTATGATCCATCATCATTTAATTTCTGTGTATGGTGTGAGATAGACTAAAAAAAAATAGTTTTTGAAAAAACACTATCCTTTCCCCCTTGAAGTGACTTAGCATCTTTGTGGAAAATCAGTTGAGCGTAAATATAAGGGAAAATTTCTAGAATATCAATTTTGTTTCGCTGATCTTCTCCAACTGCCTGTAATGACACCAATACCACACTATCTTAATTATTATAGCTTTATAGTAGGTTTAAAATCAGGTCATGCAAATCCTCCAACTTTATTCTTCTTTTTCAAAATTGTTCTAGCTATTATAGATCCTTCGCATTCCCATATCAATTTTAAAATCAACTTACCAATTTCTACACAAAAAACTGGGATTTTGATAGGAGCTATGGTCTATGGATTCATTTGGGGAGAATTAAAATTTTAACAATATTGAGTCTTCTGATTTATGAACATTGAATTTCGATTTTAACCATTCTAAATTTATCTCAACAATGTTTTCTAGTTCTGTTTACAAATCTTCAATTTTTTTGTTAAGTTTATTCCTGTCTTTTTCTTTTTTGGTGATATTATATATGTGTGATGGTTAATATTGAGGGTCAACTTGATTGGATTGAAGGATGCCAAGTATTGTTCCTGAGTGTGTCTGTGAGGGTGTTGCCAAAGGAGATTAACATTTGAGTCAGTGGACTGGGAGGTGCAGACCCACTGTCAGTCTGGGTGGGCATCATCTAATCAGCTGCCTGCAGGACTAGAATAAAAGCAGGCAGAAGAACGTGGAAGGACTTGACTTGCTGAGTCTTCCAGCCTTGATCTTTCCCTGGTGCTGCATGCTTCCTGCCCTCAAACATTGGACTCCAAGTTCTTCAGCTTTTGGACTCTTGGTCTTACACCAGTGGTTTGCCAGGGGCTGTGAGGTCTTTGGCCACAGACTAAAGGCTTCACTGTCAGCTTCCCTACGTTTGAGGTTTTGGGACTCAGACTGATCCACCACTGACTTCCTTGCTCCTACACTTGTAGTTGGCCTATCGTGGGACCTTATCTTGTGATCATATGAGTCAATATTCCTTAATAAATGCCCCTTCATATACACATTTATCCTATTAGTTCTGTCCCTCCGGAGAACCCTGATACAGTAAGGAAGTGTTTTCTCAGTTTCATTTTCATATTGTTCATTGGTAATGTTAATTTTGATTACTCAGGCCCTCTATGACTTGCTCACCTTCTAGAACTTCCAGTCAAATCTCTGACTAGTTTGCCAGTCCATCACTTGCTTCAAACAGGGCCAAGACCTTGGACTAGCAGAGGTGCTGACTCTCATTCTGCACTTGCCACACAGACCACTTTAACTGTCAACACTTCATGCGAAGGGAGCCCGTTATGGTGTCATCAGCAAAGCTAAGTGATTGTTTTTGACAGTTTTGCCCAACTTTATAGTTGGTTTTTTGTCAGGATAAAAGTTGGCGACTATTTTTATACTTTTTTTCTCTAAATTAATTTCAAAATTTAAAGATTTGCTATTTTATACTTAGCAACTCTTTCGTGCACTTGTTTAGAATTTTTTATAGGAAAGAGGTGGTTATACATTTTACTATTTTTATTAAATTAAATCACTGCAAAAATGTATTTTATTTCATGGATATATGTATAATATTTGAAGGACAAAAGTAACTGATGAATAACCAAAAAACCACATGCTACAGTCACTCATTATAAATTAGGTGAGGTCATTACTAATTCCGCTGGCATTATGAAATGATCTATTTCTTTTTCCAAAGTTTCAAATTTGTTATTCCACTTGGATGTTATCCCACTGTCATAATTTCAATATTTATTCTAAAAATGAGGATTTCCAGGTTCTTAGCTGTATAATTGATTCATTATATGACTGTCTCCCAAAATCCACATACATGGATACAGATACTAAGCCAGAACTATTTATACAAGTTTTATTTTACTTTCATTCACTGAAATTAATTAATATTATATAATCTTTAGGCCAAAGTTTTTAATTCTAGACATCATAATAAATAATTTGCTTCATCCTTGATTAAACTATAAGCCCTTTGAACGCAGATATTACATTCTTTTAATAATACTCTAATAGTCCTTTGCACAGTACATTATATGCAGTAAATTAAAACTATGTATTGTTTGCTCCCACTCAGCCCTACAGTAGAAAATACCACATGTCCCATTATGAAAAATTAGAAATAATAGGTAAGGTTGAAAGTGCTTGAATACTATTTTAAATATATAAAAATTAAAACTATTTTCCTCATCCAATCAACAGGAATTTGTTTAGTTCCTACACTCTGCTTCACGCTACATTGAATGCTAGGATGGTGGTGAACATAACAAGCATTATTCCTGGACTCAGGGACTGTTCACAGGGAGATAGACAATCAGCAAATAGTGAATAAATAAACAATTACGAACCATTTAAATACCACAAAGCAAGTAGCAGTGTGAAGTCACAGAAAATAATAGGAAAATCTACTTCAACTGGCTATTCTACAGGAAAGATTGTCTTTTTTTCTTTAGTTTTCTTTTTTTTTTTTTTTGCTGTTGTCCCCACTGTTTCACTGTTGTACATTTATTTTTTATTACTTAAAACTTTTATTTGGAATAATTCCTGTTTCCAGGGAAAATTGCAAAAATGAGAATAGTGCAAAGAACACTTGCATACATTTTCTCAGATTTGTGTAATACTAATATTTTACACCATTCTCCTTATTGTTTGTTTTCTAAGTGTATCTATCTTTCTATATCTAGCAATCTATCTTTACCTATTGCAATACTCTGTTTTCACGCTGCTAATAAAAACACACCCAAGACTGGGTAATTTATAAAAGAAAGAGGTTTAATGGACTTACATTTCCACATGGTCAGGGAAATCATGCCTCATAATCATGGTAGGAAGGCAAAGGAGAAGCAAAGTCCATCTTACATGGCAGCAGGCAGACGAGCTTGTGAGGGGGAACTCCCGTTTATAAAACCATGAGATCTTACGATACTTATTCACTACCACGAGAATAGTATGGGGGAAACTGTCCCCATGATTCAATTATCTCCACCTGGCCCTGCCCTTGACATGTGGGGATTATTACAATTCAAGGTGCGATTTGGGTGAGGACTCAGACAAATCATATCACCTGTCTTCTAAATACCGTCAGGTGCCACATCAGAAAGTTTCAGTCAATGATGGGCCACATATACAACAGTGGTCCCATGAAAATATAATACAGTATTTTTACTGCACTTTTTTATATTTAAATATTTTTAGATACACAAATACTTACCATTGTGTTACAGGTGCCTACAGCATACAGTACAGTTATATGTCACACAGATTCGTAGCCTAGGAGCAACAGGCTATCCCACATAGCCTAGGTGTATAGTAGGCTATACCATCTAGGTTTTTGTAAGTATACTGTATGGTGTTTGCACAATGATGAAATCATGTAACATACTTTGCCCAGAACGTATCTCTGTTAAGTGACACATGACTATAATTTGTTTTTCTGAGTCATTTAAAGGTGCATTCACTGTGGATCTTTAACTTTATGTAATTTAGTGTGTATTTCCCAATAAAAAGTTTTTTCTTTGTAATTTTAATTTTAATTTTTTTAGACAGGGTGTCATTGTGTACTCAGGCTAGAGTGTATGGAGTATAGTGGTACAATCACAACTCGCTGCAGCCTCAACCTCCCTGAACTCAGGTGATCCTCCCACATTAGCCTCCTGAGTAGCTGGGACTACAGGTGTGCCACCACACCTGGTTAATTTTGTATTTTTTTTTGTAGAGATGGGGTTTTGCCATGTTATCCAGGCTGGTCTTCAACTCCAGACTTCAGGTGATCCACCCACCTTGGCCTCCCAAATTGCTGGGATTATAGGTGCGAGCCACTGCACCCAGCCTCACAGTAGTTTCAGCTTGAGTAAAATGAATATTGATGAAACAGTTTTACCTGAACTACCATTTTGTATTCTTTTTTTTTTTTTTTTTTAGGTCAGTTGATTTAATAATGTCCCAAATGACATTTATCTGCTTTTTCCAGTACAGGATTCAGCCTAAGCCCAGGTCTTGCATTTGGTTGTCAGGTCTCTTCAGCATCCTTTAACCCAGAACATTTCTACAGAATACATTCCTATCCCTCCTTTTTTGAAAAAACAGAACGTTGCTCGCTTTCATTTTGATGATTCTTCATAATTGGATTCACGTTATGCATCTCTAACAGAATACTGCACAGGTGATGTTGTATCTTCTATAGCAGGGGTTCCCAGGACCCAGGCCACTGACCAGTATTGGTGGGTGGCCTGTTAGGAACCAGGTCACTCAGCAGGAGATGGGTGTGTGGGTGAGCAAGCATTAGTGTCTGAGCTCCGCCTCCTGTCAGATCACTAGCAGCATTAGATTCTCATGGAGCATGAACCCTATGTGAACGGTGCATGCATGCGAGTGATCTAGGTTGCACACTCCTTGTGAGAATCTAATCCCCCCCATCTGTAGAAAAATTGGCTTCCATGAAACCAGTCCCTGGTGTCCAAATGGTTGGAGACCATTACTTGATAAACTCTACCAGAAGCAGGTAATGTACACCTGCCCCTCATTGGTGATGTTAGTTTTGTTCACTTGGTGGAGATGTTGAACAATTTCTCTAATTTGTAATAACTGTTTTTCCCCTTATAACTAATAAGCAGTCTTCAGGAAGACATTTTAAGACCATTCAAACATCCTTCATATCAGCAAAATATGCCCATGGAATTTAGCATCAATTGTCATTTCTTTCCTGGTTCAGTCTTTACTGCAATAGTTGCAAAGTAAGGATTTACCACTCCCCTGCTCCCCACATTGTACTACTACCCTGCTCCAGCCTTGATGTCAGCCATTTCTCCAGAAACACTGCTCAATATCTTTTTTTTTTCTTTTTTTTTGAGACGGAGTCTCGCTCTGTCACTCCAGGCTGGAGTGCAGTGGTGTGATCTAGGCTCACTGCAAGCTCCACCTCCTGGGTTCATGCCATTCTCCTGCCTCAGCCTCCTGAGTAGCTGGGATTACAGGTGCCTGCCACCACACCTGGCTAATTTTTTGTATTTTTTAGTAGAGACGGGGTTTCATCGTGTTAGCCAGGATGGTCTCGATTTCCCGACCTTGTGATCCACCCACCTCGGCCTCCCAAAGTGCTGGGATTACAGGCATGAGCCACCGTGCCCTGCCTCAATATCTTTTATATAGACTAGAAACAACCAGTTATAAGAACCATTGGCAGATTGATTATAAGATCAGCATTTAAAATAAAAACTACGGCCGGGGGCGGTGGCCCAAGCCTGTAATCCCAGCACTTTGGGAGGCCGAGACGGGTGGATCACGAGGTCAGGAGATTGAGACCATCCTGGCTAACACGGTGAAACCCCGTCTCTACTAAAAAATACAAAAAACTAGCCGGGCGAGGTGGCGGGCGCCTGTGGTCCCAACTACTCGGGAGGCTGAGGCAGGAGAATGGCGTAAACCCGGGAGGCGGAGCTTGCAGTGAGCTGAGATCCGGCCACTGCACTCCAGCCAGCCCGGGCGACAGAGCGAGACTCCCTCTCAAAAATAAAAATAAAAATAAAAATAAAAATAAAATAAAATAAAAACTACATGTGATCAGAATTACCTTAGGAGGGTCACTATATCTCCTAAATGCTAATAAAACACAGGAAAATAGGTGAAAAAGGCCTTCATCTTACCAAGTTAAATGTTATTTAAAAATTTACGTATTTATATAATATGGTAAGGTACTAGACTTAATGAGACTAGGACTCAACAGAAAAGGCTAAAAGAGACTAAACGGCAATTTTTTAAAAGTGATCAAGGATCACATTAACTTATGGATTATTAGTTGAGTAGTGCAATATTGGGCTTTTTTCCCCATTAAGCAGAATTTATCTAGTTGGATTAAAGAGTTAATGCCAAAAATTAAATGTTAAAAAACGTAAAAAGTTATAGGTAAATATTTAATTTTTAGCATCATCAAGGAATTTTAAAGCATAAAAGAAAAAGAGAAGCTTTAAAGTTATATTTGCTAGTTTTTTTACACATGTATAGTTCTCTTAAATCATTTTTCAAAAGCATATTATTTTAAAAACCTTGAAATGCAGCATTGTATTGAAAAGGGAAAAAGGCATTTACATATGTCACAAATATCTTCATAGGGCCTATACTTTCTGCATCTTCCTAGTTTTGTGTCCACTGTCTCTTTTGTTCATTTTATCCATGGTGCCTAGAGCAGTGCCCGGCACATGGTAGGGCAAGGATAACTATTAAAAAAAAAAAAAAAAAAAAAAACCACGCTCTCACTCTTGTCATCCAGGCTGAAGTGCAGTGGTGTGATCTCAGCACACTGCAACCTCCACCTCCCAGGTTTAAGCGATTCTCCTGCCTCAGCCTCCGAGTAGCTGGGATTACAGGCACCCGCCAGCACACCCAGCTATTTTTTGTATTTTTAGTAGAGACGGGATTTCACCATGTTTGCAAGGCTGATCTTGAACTCCAAACCTCAGATGATCTGCCCACCTCGGCCTCCCAAAGTGCTGGATTACAGGTGTGAGTCACCATGCTCAGCCTGGACAAGTATTTTCCGAGTGAACAATCAATGACATAGGGAGTTGGAATCAATTATTTGTACTTGCCCTTCCAGCTACAGCACTAAAAGTAAAGCACTCTGACTTCAGGCCCAGTATCTTTCCTTTTTTACCATGTCTGTCATCTGATGGCTATTTCGTTTATATCTGTACCCTGGTATTGACTGGGATGAACCTCTACAAACGCATATCATTGATTTGAGCTTTACTTTGCTTGTCCTAGGAAAGTTTATATACACATCCTGTAATGGATTGGATGTTGAATGGCCTGAGGACCATTCCCCTATTTCAAAGAGCATGTGATTTTAAGCCTTTTCAGATTTCTGAACATTTTATATACTCGCACCCTTAGGGTGACTATAGTTTGGAAGAAGAAAAAGAGACTTGGAAACTACTTTGGAGCACTAGGAGCACGAATGCTACTGTTTCCATTCTTTGGCTGCTGTGAGAAAGGATAATAGAGAAAAAGAGTAAGACTGCCAGCTTGGACCCGAAGCATGCACTGGAGAGCTCCAACCTAGTGGCTCCTACAAAGATGTTAAATTGGAGGCAACCTAGTCAAACAACCACACTGAAAAGACTTCACAATTTTTTGTGTGTGTTTGAATAGATGAACAATTGACTATTGTAATATTGACTGCTGATTTTTTAAACATTATTTTGTCAGGTTAGAGTAAATGTGAGAAATTCTATCCAGCATATTTTTACACATTGCAATATCTAGCTTGTATGATTCATGCCCTCATTTCTGTATGGAGAGGGTTCTGCACAACACATATGTAAGTATAGGGTAGCTTTACCTTTTTTTTAATTATAAAAGCCAAGTGCCCTCAATATCAAAATGTTAGTGTCAATATTATGTTATTTAATTCTCAGAACAAAACTGCTGAGCAGGCGTTTGTTGTACCCATGCAGCAGATGAGGAACACGGGGCACAAAATGTTTAGGCAGCTTGTCCAAAGAATACACACCTGTTGAGTGGCAAACCCCAAACTCATCCAGATCTGATCTGCTTTTGATTTCTCCTAGTCATAAAGTGTTGATTGCCATGTGGTTATGAGTTTAGACTAAAAATACACAATTTTTTATTATTTATTTATGCCTTTGCTACGTGATTTTTAACTTTTTTGCTGATACATAGTAAGTGTACATATTTTGAGGGTACATCTGATATTTTGTTACATGTATACAATGTGTAATCGTCATATTAGGGTACTTGGGATATCCATTTCTTCAAACATTTATCTTTTCTTTGTGTTGGGAATCCCAAAGCAATTCTTCTAGCTATGTTGAAATATACAATAACTTATTATTAGCTACGATTTTCCTACTGTACTATCAAATACTAAAATTTATTCCTTCTAGCTATTTTTTACCCCTAATTCTTTGATTATTTTTGATATATGGAAGCTCATATCCATTTTGATATATGGAAGCTCTATGTGCTTGTTATTGACCCTGTAAATTATACACACACACACACACACACACACTGACTAGGAAAAAAGGAATAAAGGAACAATATTGGATATATGACAGTTAGATACCTAAGAAAGAGTATTTAATAACATGATTACCTGATGTTGCTAAAATATAGAAACTCGTGAATTAAAAAATGTCATTGATTCTCAGATAACTTTACACTAACTCAGATCTTTCTTCTCCCAACTTAAAACCTGAAATAGCCTCTGTTGCAGGCAGAATAATACCCTCTGCGCCATACAAAAATGTGCACATTCTAAACCCAGGATCCTGTGAATTTGTTACTTTATGTGGCAGATGGGACTTTACAGATGTGATTAAATTAAGGACGTTGAGATGAGGGATTATCCTGGATTATTTACCTGGAGCCAGCGAAATTGCTGGGGTCTTTCTAAGTGAACAAGGGAGGCACAAGGGTCAGAGTGAGAGGAGATGTGAGGATGGAGTGGTGGGAGTTTTACAAAGGAACCGTGTGATAAGAAATGCGGGCCACCTCTAGAAGTTGGAAAAAATAAGAAAACAGAGTTTCCCCTTGAACTTCCTGGAGGAAGACAATGCTGATGTGCCATTTTAGACTTTGAAACTTGAAAACTATAAGACAACAAATTTATGTTGTTGTAAGCCACTACATTTGTGCTAATTTGTTACGGCAGCAATGGGAGACTAATACAGCTTCCCACTTTTGTGACTCACCCCTCCCTCTAAGGTCCTTCAAGACTGGGCCTTGTCGGCCGGACGCGGTGGCTCATGCCTGTAATCCCAGCACTTTGGGAGGCTGAGGCAGGCAGATAACCTGAGGTCAGGAGTTCAAGAGCAGGCTGGCCAACATGGTGAAACCCTGTCTCTACTAAAAATACAAAAATTAGTAGGGAGTGGTAGTGCACGCCTGTAGTCCCAGCTACTTGGGAGGCTGAGGCATGAGAATCGCTTGAACTCAAGAGGTGGAGGTGGTTGCAGTGAGCCGAGATTGTGCCATTGCACTCCAGCCTGGGTGACAGAATGAAACTCTATCTCAAAAAGAAGAAGAAAAAAAAAACTGGTCATTGTCTAACTCTCCTACCTCCAACCCAAAATTTTAAGTAGAATGTCTGAGGAAATAGAACTCCATGCTGTATATACTCTGCTTCCCAGCAATGCTAAACTACTTGAAATTGTCTTGCATAAATCTTGCTTTCTCTGGCTTCTGATCTTGTTTTTCTCTGCCTCGGGCTGTACTTTGTTGTAAACATGATTATATTCCCTCCTATATCACCACTTACTTCCCTTTACCCCATTCTACACATACCACAACCAGGCAAATTAATGCTCATACTCAGCTCAGGTTTCCATCCTGTAGGAAGCCTTCCCAATACCATACTTATTCCCAAACTAAACATCTCTCTTCTACGCCCTTTTAATTCCACCTGGACCCCAATTTATTCCTATGGTAGTATTTATCACATTCATTAAGCAATCTATTAATACTTTCATCATGTTGGCTGAAGCATGAACTCCACAAGAGCAGGGACTGGATGGGCCCACGGTTTTGTCCTGAGGCCCGACATGGTGCTGCCAATATGTAATAAATGCTCAAGAAATGTTTGTTACATTCATATGCCTGAGAAATTTGCATTCTAGGGGAAACTGGGCTATCTACAAAGGAGGAAAGTCCTCCTTACAATCAGTTTTGAGAAAAGCAGCCATCAGTAAATGACTTGTTTGATTGATAGCCTGTATAGCTATGTTTCCTAGCACAACATTTATGCTCTTGATAGACATAATTTTGACACTTCTATGAAGGAGGAGGTATAATACATCGATCCATGAAATGATTCACATTCTATAGCCTTTTATATCTGAAATATGAATATGTCACAACTGATGTATCCATATGTTTGTAATATCTACAAGCAACTGTAGTACATTTCTCACCTATAGTTTTAAATTTCCTTTAAAGATTTGTTTTTATTTCAGTAGTATAGACAAAGCATGTGTAGTCACAAGGTGATAGAGCCTTTATTCTATCACGGTATTAGAGATGACTTCTTAAATAGGCTGGGAAATTCAGGAACTTCTAAGAAAGCATCAATGAAGCATCATGAATCCTCAGTGAAAAAAGGGCTTCCACATGAGGGAAGGACGAGGATCTGCCAGTGACAGTTTGCCATCCTTGTGTTTGCTACTCCACAAAAGCCAGGAGTAAAAGAAAGCATGTAGAACTTTGAACAATCATTTTCTGTTTGGATAATTTAAATTAAATTATATAAAACCTATAGTTTCAGCTGGTAGGAACAATTGTATTACACAGATATAGTCCGGAATCAGGGACAATTTGTTTATCAGCTTTGCTTATCCGAGTCTGAGTTAGGTCCTCCAATGTCTGAAAAGCTTTGATGCCTCAACATGATGTTTGCCAAAGTGGTGTCTATAATGAGCAGCCAAATTCTTCGTATTTCAGGCGCTTTCTTCTAAACTGCTTTTGAAGGGGACTGTCAAGTGTTGCATGCTGTTTGTCAGTTAACACTTGGGGAGTGAAATTCACAAAGGGGACTTTATGAACCTTCACAACAAGGATATCTTTGCCAACACTTCAGAGCTATTTTAAGTTTGGGAGTTGTAAGTCTCTCTCTCTTCTTAGAGGTGATAGTAGCTGACCCAGGACGCCTGGGTTTTAAGTGAGTTTGCGCTTTCAAGACCTGCTAGCACTCGTTGGGATTTCAACTGCATTATACTTCCAAAAAAACTGTGCCTTTATTCATATGGCTTCCTTAACCTAAAAGGTTTAATAATAATGAGAATGATATAAAATAAACATTGTTAATCCATTATCTGCATGATCTCATTGAATACATGCTAGAACCTTGAGGTAGGTACTCTTATTTGTCCTGTTCACAGATGAGAACACTGAGGCTCAGAAAATTCAAGTGGAATGTCCAGTGAAATAGAATGCAAGTGATGAAATTGAATTTGTACACAGGATTGCAGATCTTCAGAGCCCATTACTCATTTTTTTTCTTGTTTTTAGAAGACTAAGGCTTAAAAGGAGGCATAAAAAATGTGTGTGTGTGGGTGTGTGGGTATGTGTGTGTGTAGGTGGGTGGGGACAGGAATGGGAGAGATCATAAAAAGAATTTAGGTGTTAATTAAACTGTTTCTTTTTCAGTATCACCCAGTTCATATATCTTGTGTATACATGTGTGTGGTGTGTATTGTGTGTTTGCATGGGTACATTTGTGTGTATATGTGTGTTTTCCATTTTCCAACATTTTTGTGTGCTCAAAATGTTGTTGTGAGTACTGTTAATCTGTGTTTTATCCTGGGATTTTTAGATGCTTATCTGTCACTTTTGACATCTATCTTGTGGGTAATATTTGAAAGTCTCAGTTTCTGCAGATCACAGCTGGGAATTTAATAGACAGCTCTTTACTCCTTTCATTGCGAGCTGGCCACAGACTCACTTTGTACATTGGTGTGTTTGAGAATAACAGAAAAATAAAGAAAAACCGAGGATAAAAGCAGAGGTCTAAAGACTAGGAAAATAAGCATCAAGCTCATTTTGGTGACCATTGTGGATTGGCCTAACTTTACAATGCCTACCCATTTTCCTCTGCTTTTCATTCATCATCATCATTAATTTCTCTCTTCATTTGCTAAACAGATGAGTAGCAAGGGAGGCAATAGAATTAAACCCGAACAAAAAGGCCCCTTTCTCCTCAATCCTCAGTGTTCCTTTGAGAATAAAGACTTTAATGATGGGAGGTCCATTCAATTATCTGGAGCCAATGCATTTCTACCTCAGTAGTCACTGCTTTCAGCAAAAGGAAATGCCTGTAAAGGGGTAAAGATCCGTTAACTGACCACTTCAAAGAGAATTAACCTGCCAGAGGAAAGGGTGAATGTTTTGCAAACTTAATCTTTCCTGGGTGAAACCGTATTATGAAGTGCTGGCCAGGCACTTTCTTGCCTTCTTTGGAAAACAGAGTTTTTGTGTCCTTAACTTCTCATCTAGAGACACACATCCTCTCCAGCACCTGATCTCTCTCCCCTGACCTGCTTGTCTGTGCTATTTCTTTGCAGAGCTGCTGCACTGTCTATCTACCTGAATCTTCTTGGCTTCATCTTACAAATTAGCTGTCTAATTAATCTTCCAGAAGTACAGATTTGGTGATGATATTTTGCTACTCTAAAAGCTTTAGTTAGTGGCTTAGCATTATCTAAACAACAAAACTTGGACTTTCTGGCTTAACCTTCAAGACTTTCTATGACTTAGGCCTATTCTACCCACCCAAACATTTTCTGCCTCCCCTTTGTGCCCCTACATTTTTAAAAAGTCCACTTCACTTAGACCAAACTTAAACTTTGCTTCCATACAACAGAGTGTAAGTTTCTCAAGGACAGGATTTTTGTCTGTTATGTTTACTGTTGTGTCTCCGACGCCAACAACAGTGGCTGGCTTCTTGTAGGTGCTGGATAGATACATAGACAGATGCTGAATTGATGAAATGAATAAGTGACCATTTTCCACATTTCCCAGACTCTGTGACTTTGCTTACTTCTTCTCTTTATAAATAAATATTCAGCCTTACAATCATGGCAAAAGGGGAAGTAAACATGTCTGTCTTCACATGGCAGCAGAAGAGAGGAGTAAGGGGGTAAAAGTCCTTTATAAAACCATTAGATCTTGTGAAAACTCACTTACCATCATGAGAACAGCATGGGGGAACTGCCCCCATGATCTAATCACTTCCCCTGAGGTTCCTCCCCCAACATGCAGGGATTACATTTCAGATTACAAGTCAAGATGAGATTAGGGTGGGGACACAGAGCATATTATTCTACCCTGACCACTCCCAAATTTTGTCTTTCTCACATTTTGCCTTCCCAACAGTTCCTCAAAGTCTTAACTCATTTCAGCATTAATCCAAAAGTCCAAGTTCATAGTCTCATCTGAGACAAGGCGAGTTCCTTCCACCTATGAGCCTGTAAAATAAAAAACAAGTTAGTTACTTCCTAGATACAATTGAGGTACAGGCATAAGTTAAATACACCCATTCCAAATGGGAGAAATTGGCCAAAACAAAGGGGCTACAGGCCCCATGCAAGTCCAAAATCCAACAAGGCAATAATTAAATCTTAAAGCTCTGACATAATCTCCTTTGATTCCATGTTTCACATCCAGGTCATGCTGATGCAAGAGGTAGGCGCCCATGCCCTTGGCAAGTTCTTAGGAGAGAAAGGAAAAACCAAGAATAAATGAAGTGCAGATCAGTTTCCAGAATTCACAAAAAGCAGGCACATTTATCTAATAAGACATGTGTCTGCAAAATTACAGCTCTGACTCCTGACTTGGTTATTGCCCTCCAGGGCCTGCTTCTCCAGGGAAGACACATTTTTCTGCAGACTTCTTTCCCTTTGTTTCCATCACAGAAGGTAATAATCTGTGCAGAGGAATCTTGGCTTTGGCCAAAGGCTCTTTTCAAGATGTATTGATTGTAATCAATTGAAGATTTCTGAAAATAAGATATGCATGCAGCCTTTAATGAGTTAAAGTTTAGCTTCATGGTCTTGAAAATAAATGATAGTGAAGATTATCAGCATTAGATTGCCAAAACAAAACAAAACAAAACAAAAACCCAAAACAAAGCAACAATAACAAAAAAAAACTAGAGTGTTTCATGGTTACAGGATTCTCCCTTTTTCCCTATTTTCCTTAACTTCTCTTAATGGGGCTATAATTATGTTTATTCATGCCATCGATATTGATTACTCCTGGGTTTCAAGATGTCTATTCTTTCACAAAATTTTCCTTCTGAAAGAGAAACTACACGTATGGTTATTTTCCTTCTGAAAGAGGAATTGTATGTATTCTGCAGGACTTTGGAAACTCAGACCCTTATATATAGGCACCTGTTTTTCCTGAGATGTTACCAAGTATCCTTGGTGAATAAGGAACGTGCTGCTTCCTAATACACCATAAAAGAGAGTTTGTTTAGATTATCTTTCAGAAAAATAAGTTAGAGATTAGACCTACTGAGGTTTTTCCAGCTTCGCGGAGAAAAAAAAAAAGTTTCTTAAAACGGCTTCCTTAAAATATGGCACTGTCCAAATTGAATCATTGTATTACCCAAGTGCTATCTAGTTTTCAAATCTAAATGTAAACAGATGGGGTGACAAATAGCTTCAAACATCCTCAATGTATGAGTACAGAGAGTTGACAACCAAATAGAGGAAAGACTGAACCTATTGTTTAACCCTACAATTAATCCAAATTCTTAATTTTTAAAATATTTAGTATTTTTACTGTTTCCATGCATTCTAGGAATTATAAAACGAAAGCCCCAACATGAAAATAGGGCTCTAGTTCTATTTATGGTTTTTCTCACTCATCCAGAGACAGAAAAGATTGAAAGCATCTCTAAGTCCTATTTCTCTAATTCCTGGAGAATGCTAAATATTTAGCCAAACACATGATTGCTCATTTGAATGTTTCAAATAGACTGATGTTTTGCCAACATAGAAACGAAATATAATTTTGGGTGGTCATAGTTTTACAAGTTAGTCATTCACCAATAAGCATCCATGAAAATTGAGTTTTGTCATTCATGTACTAATTTATTTAATAAGTATATATTTAATGCCTATTGTGTGACAGGCATTGTCCTTGCTGCCTGGATACTGAATAGTGGACAGAATAAATCTGATTTCTGTCCCTCTGGGCAAGAAAACAGCCTGTTGAAGAGAACAGATATGAAACAAAACCAAATAAATAAAATATTATCACAGAGGGCTGAGAAATAAAAGAGCAATATACTGATGAATATAAACACCTGACATCATACATAGGCAGATTTAGAAGCATAAACATCTGTCATCATACACACGTAGATTTAGAAGCATTACCCCCATTCCTTCTATAAGAAAGCACATATATTTTTTACCTAGAGCAAACATTTTGTAACCTGGCCCTGCAGTGTTATAATTCACTGTTTTGCTGGCATCCTCATTTTCTCTATAAGTTTCCACGAGTGATTTGGGCATTGGCCTTCCCTACTTTCCCACATGATCAAGGGAATTCTCATTCAGCAACAAGTCCTAAAAAGTCAAATCAAACTCTGCATTGACCAGTCAAGGCTGTTGTCTCTTTGACCGACTACTAAGTTTTCATGCTGAATGCTACATGCATCTCTGCAAATTGTTCTTCTTTATTGACCACTTTATGGCCCACTTTGTCGCCAGCTATTATCTGCTCACTTCCCAGAGATTTTTCTCCTAGCTTTCTTGCTAATCAGGTTTTTTTTTTTTTTTTCCTGTTTCTAAACATACATCTCAATGTCTGGTGTGATTTTCACACATTTCCCAGTCACCTTCCTCAGCTAAACCTGTCTACTTGGCAGACAAGCACTTTGGAACTTCATATCTACTCTTTCTCATGACACTGACAAATTCTTTTTTTGGCACACAGATGTCAACAGGTAGGATCAAATGGAAAAGAGGTGTGAAAGGTTAATTCCCCAATATCAGCATCGACTATAGGAAATGTATTTGCAGAGTAACAGCTAAGCGGAACTCCTTGAATGAACGGTGCTCTGTGACAACTATTGAATGAGAACATTTCTGTCACAGTGAAGACAAAGATAGGTTGTTTCAATGTCATGGGTCACTGGATGAAGAGCAGAGAAAACCAGTTCTTCATGCTTATACAAGAGCCCTTCAAACATGGGAAGCCAATGTTACAGAAGAAGGTTCATCCAAAGAATGAACAACTGTTGCCAAAAATCAAATATTTTTTTTTCAAACACAATTTTTGATCTTAGTTAAATCCCTGTTCAGGAGACATGCCCAATATCAGTCTGTCATCATCATGCACAAAGGAAACTATAAATTATAAATGTATCTATGTAGAAAAGAAATAGAATTGTTGTTTACATTATTAGAGAAATCATAATCAGTGAGTTTGCTTCCAGAATGGAGGCTGTGTACATGGATTTTACACCATGAATCTTTATTTAAAAAAATTATTTTAGATCACTTGAGGTCAGGAGTTTGAGACCAGCCTGGCCAACATGGCAGAAATCTGTCTCAACTAAAAATATAAAAAATTAGCCAGGAGTGGTGACGCGCGCGCCTATTGTCCCAGCTACTCGGGAGGCTGAGGCAGGAGAATCACTTGAACCTGGGAGGTGGAAGTTGCAGTGAGCCGAGATCGTGCCACTACACTCCAGCCTGGGTGACAGAGGGAGACTTAGTCTTAAAAAAAAAAATTGTAAAATCATAGGAGAGAAGAGTTTTTGTTTTTTTTTTTTTCCTCACCTATTCATTGTTCGATTCATGACTAATACCCTGGTAGTAAAAACTTAGATTAACAAGAGAAAAGCACACAAATCTATGTAGCATAAGTTTTACTTGACATAGAAGCCTTCAGAGATAAAGATCCCTGCCAAAAAAAAAAAAAAAGAGAAAGAAACCAGGGAAAATTGTACAGTTTTATGGACAACTGTGCAGAAGAATGATTAGAAGACAAAAAGTTCTGATCCAATGGTAATAAACTGGGTAAAACTTAGCAAGACCTGTTTGTTCAAATTCTTCTCTGTGTCTTCATTCCTTTTCTCTGGGTAGAGAGAGGGTCCCTCTGGAATGAGAATGATGACCTACTTTAGAGGAAGATCAGAGATTTATTTTATGATCTGCTTCAGGGGAGAATGGCAGGAGAAGGCCGAAGAGACATCCATCCTGCTTCTGTTGTTTTTCAAATGCCAAGGTGCCATATTTTGGGAAAACACATCCTGAACTCCATTAAAATGGGCATGTTATTTGTTAGTCTAAGTTTAAAATAAAGTAAAATAAACCTCTAGACTCTTCTTTTTTCAAAATGGCATCCTTCCTAATTTCCTCCATTTATCTTTATATTTTCTTTTTGTTGATATTTTAGAGACGGAGTCTCACTCTGACACCAAGGCTGGAGTTCAGTGACACAGTCATAGCTCACTGCAGCCTAGAACTCCTAGCCTCAAGTGATTCTCTGGCTCAGCCTCCTGAGCAGCTGAAACTATAGGTGCATTCCACCATACTCATTATTTAAATCTGAAGGCTTCTATGTCAAGTAAAACTTATACTACATAGATTTGTGTGCTTTTCTCTTGTTAATCTAAATTTTTACTACCAGGATCTCAGTCATGAATCGAACAATGAATGGGTGAGGAAAAAAAAAAAAAAAACTCTTCTTCCCTACAATTTTACAAAATTGTTTGTAGAGACAAGTCCTCGCTATGTTGCTCAGGCTTCAGTGAAATTAAATTGTAATGGGAAAGACTTCAATTAAGCAGAAAGATCTTTCTTAATAAAAGATTTATAAGAATTTGCTTCATGATTTATTCATTTATATTCATCTTTAAAAAATTATTTGAGA
Source organism: Macaca fascicularis (assembly GCF_037993035.2). NCBI lineage: Eukaryota > Metazoa > Chordata > Mammalia > Primates > Cercopithecidae > Macaca > Macaca fascicularis. The sequence goes on along the minus strand of NC_088382.1, from coordinate 117,194,399 downwards.
TGACATAAAAAAGCTTAAAAGAAGAAGATAAAGATAAATAAATGAAAAAAGGGTAAGGAGTAAACAAAAACAGGAAGCAAAGTTGAATCAGGGATAAAGTTAGTGTTCCTAGGAATGGATTGGATTGGAGTATCCTAGTAGGGAAGACCCCATGTAAGAGAATAATCAGAAATGTAATCCACAGATTCTGGGAATTCAGGAGATACAGTTGTTTGTGTACTGACATTCAAAGAGGGTTTCTGTTGTGCAACTCTAAAAAGAAGACGTAGTGTGATGGAATGAACAACATACTCAACAATATTAGTTCAATAAGAAAAATAGAAAATGTTATATATTTTATTTTAGCATGTTATATTAGTTTCTTGTTGATAGAGCAACATTGCTACTATAACAAATTAATTCAAATGTAGTGGCTTTAAATAACACATACTTATTATCTAACAATTCTAGAGATAGAAAGTCTGAAATGAGTCTTAGGGTGCTAAAGTCAAGGTGTTGGCAGAGCTGTGATCCTTTTGGAGGCTTTAGGGGAGAATCCATTTCTTAAAATTTCCAGCTTCTAGAGTCTGATTGCATTTCTTGCTTACTGGCCCATCACCCTGACCTCTGGTTCTGTTGTTAGAGAACTCTTTCTCTCTTTGGTTCTAACCCTCTGTCTCTGTTTTGTAAGGACCATGGTAGTTACGCTGGGCCCGCCAGGATGATCCAGGATATTTCCCCATCTCAAGCTTTGTAAGTCCCTTTTGCTGCATAAAATAACATATTCCAGGAATGAGGATATGGCCAGCCTTGTGGGGTGGTTATTCAGCCTAGCACACATGCCTTAATTTAGGCAGATGATTGGGTGATAAAATGTCTATGTACGCAACTCTCTGATACTCTTCAATATACAAGGAAAATCAGGAGAGTTCGTAGTACATTCACATTTTACCACCATGAAACGAGAAGCTGTTCTGGCAGCTCTAGTTTTCATTTTGATAATAAGCAGTAGGTAACTATTCTGGGCTCATAGAGCTTATCTTAAGACCTGTCTCTGTTTTCTGGGTCAAAGGCTAAGGAAACACCAATAAAAACTGCAAGTAATTTTCTATAAATTAATCTGCCTGGCAATAAAGAGTGTAATGATGGTCAAAAGCAGTAGCTGTACTTAAACTGCTGGTCCACATAGAGATCATTGGCCTAAGAAGCTCAAATTTGAAGCGTGCCAAAGTGGAAACTGAATTTACATTTTATAAGGAATTAGATAGTATTAGAGAAAATACCTAACCATCAAAAAACATTTACAAATTTCTGGCAAGTCAGCTTGTTTTTGCTGGCTGAGAAGATTGCTAGAGAGTTGAACTCTGGTGTTCTCTTCTCATAACATCTCCTATCTTCAGAAGTAATTCATTTGAAGGTTTCACATCCTTGATATCCAGGAAGGAGAGCATTCGCATCAGGTGCAGAGTGGGAAAGCCACTCTTGCTGACAACTACTTGCCCATGAAAGTTGACGTCCTTTTTTGTAGTCTCATTCTTACATTAACTTGTAGGTGAAACTAACTAGGGGAGGGTTAGCTTTTGGCCAAGATTTCTGAACGGGCACGTCTCAGGAGGTCATGCAGGGAGGTGCTGGCCCCAATCATCGGAAGATCTATAGGCAGAAGATGTGGCACATTTAGTTTCACCTAAGTCATTAGACAAATTCTCAGACAACAGGAAAAGTCCCAGGGGATCTGCTATCATTACAGACATATTAATTTTATATCCCATTAAATGATATATCAGTTTGATAAGCCTGCCATACATGATAAAATATCACAGACTGGGTGGATTAAACAATGGAAATTTGTTTTCTTGCCACTCCAGAGGCTGGAAGTCTAAGATCAAGGTGTTGGCAGAGTTGGGTTCTCTCTTTGGCATGTAGATGGTTGTCTCCTCCCCTTTGTTTTAAATCTTTTCTCTGTGAATGCCTGTGTCTTAATCCCTTCTCATAAGGACACTGGTGGTATCGAATTAGGGCCCACCACAATGACCTCAATTAACCATAGTGCTTCTTTTAAACCTCTATCTCCAAATACAGCCACGTTTTGATGTACTGCAAGTTAGGACTTCAACACGTGAATCTTGTTATTTGTATCTTCCAGCTTCTAGTGTTTGCTTGCAATTTTGGTAGGTAAAAGGGAACATGATTCAGCTCATAAGAGTAGTAAATTATCAAATAATTTAGTCATAGGTAATCACAAGTAAAGAAAGCTTTGGTAGCTGAAGTAGCTTTTGATTTTTGTGTGAGCATGGTAAACACTTCTACTTCTCTCCTCATAAAGTAGTGTATCAAATACCCATTTTTTCACCCTTGGCTCCAGTCTATCAGAGACACTTGTACTGGTCCAGGGAATAGACCAATCAAGACTGCAGAATTTTCCAAGCTAGAACTGGCTAGAGGAGAATACACTGTTATTTTATAATCCACATTATCAAGACTTGAAATTTCCTTTTGGGGAAAGTACTTTATAAAATGAAATCCAAAAGATAAAATAATGGAGAGAGAAAGAGAGAGAGCAAGGGCCCTTAGCTCCTAGGTTTATCCTCTCTGAGGCAGAACCCACACCTGTATCCATGAAATGTTATGTTTGTCAACAAAACCCCTTTTAGGCACACCCTAGTTCAACTTGCATATCTGCCAGTTGCAATCAAAGTGTGCTGACCACTACTGCTGCTACTATGTGATTGAATGTATCCCTGCACCTCACCTGAACATGTACATAACAGCCATATCCAAATGAATTGCTCCAAGAACATAATGAATATGTTCAAGAAGCACTACAGTTTCTACTTCCCATTTTTCCTTATCTAGGCCATTTGGCACAGCTGGTGTTTTTCAAAGGCTAAGTGCCAGACTTAATTTTCTGTCATGGTGGATTTGTAATGACAGCTGGAGTTTCAGCTTTATTGGGTATATGGTCATTCATCATGCAAAACTCAGATGATGAGATACATTTTGTTGATTTGCTGCTCCCCTAAAAGTCTTTGCTGCCATAAACTGTGAAACAGACAAAAATTGCCCACACCATTATAGTTAGAGGTGGCTCAGCTCACAGGCTATTATTGTTTTTGAAACTGTGAATTTCTCTCTTTTTTTTTTTTTTTGAGATAGAGTTTCGCTCTTGTTGCCCAAGCTGGAGTGCAGTGGCATGATCTCGGCTCACTGCAACCTCCGCCTTCTGGATTCAAGCGATTCTCCTGCCTCAACCTCCCAAGTAGCTGAGATTACAAGTATGTGCCACCATGTCTGGCTAATTTTTGTATTTTCAGTAGAGACAGGGTTTCACCATATTGGCCAGGCTGGTCTTGAACTCCTGACCTCGTGATCCACCTGCCTCAGACTCCCAAAGTTCTGGGATTACAGGCATGAGCCACCGTGCCTGGCCTTAAAACTATGAATTTCTTAAATGGAGAAAAATGGAATTTGCTTTTGTTTAATGCACATACCAATTACGATATCTGGTGAGTCTTATTTTCACCTCTTTTGGTAAAAAGTCACCAGTATTTTACCTGTCTTGCTTTCGTTCTGTCTCCTATAATTTCTTAGATGTTTATAGATTACCACAACATTTGGATAAATAAGTTAGCTTAATATATGTATACATGTAGACCTCGATACATATGTCTAAGATATGTAAAAGTGATTCATGTATTTATATATAAGCTTATTACCATCATTTATGCAGTTGGTTCATTATTATAGATCAGGGGTCAGCAATTTTTTTCAGAAAAGAGCCAGATAGTAAAGAGTTTGGGCTTGCATCCCAGACAATCTCTACAACAACTACCCAACTCTATAGAAACACTTACCTCTATGCACTGCTCACCTCTCCCATAGTAGCGAGAAAATAACTATAGACAGTGTTTCAATAAAACTTGGTTTACAAAAGCAGACAGTGGCTGGGCCATATTTGTTCTGTGGGCATTAATTTGCTGACTCCCACCACAGATTGCACCTTTATTGTGATATTTTTATTCCATACCTTCAACCCTATATCCCATTTGACCAGAGGATCAATATCAATTAATACTGAGTTAATGATAGGACATTATTAATGTTTTATGATATTAGTGACTTTTATAAATTTTATGATATTAAACCCCTGTTGCTAGATTATTATTGCTTATTCATTCGTTGTATAAATTCTTATTAAGAACCTACTATATGATAAATATTATGCAAGATATTGGTGACAGTGGTGACAAATACAAAGTTGGCCTTCATGTATCTTATGATCTTTTAGGGAAGACAGACCATTAATTAATAAGAAAATATTGTGATAAGTGTGATAAACTGTGAGTTTATTTAGCTGAGTGACCTAATACAGCTTATATTTAAGGGTAGTCTTCCCTTGAAAGTAATGTTTAAGCTGAAACTGGAAGGGTGAGTAGGTATTTCAATTTGGGAGGAGTGGAGTTGGTAGGGGCAGAGGAAGATCCTGTCTGAAATGCCTGGTAGAAAAATGAGAACAGGACTGGGCGTGGTGTCTCATGCCTGTAATCCCAGCACTTGGGAGGCCGATGTGGGCAGATCACTTGAGGTCAGGAGTTTGAGACCACCCTGGCCAACATGGTGAAAATTGCCTCTATTAAAAATACAAAAAAATTAGCCAGGTGTGGTGGTGTGCGCCTGTAGTCCCAGCTACTTGGGAGGCTGAGGCAGGAGAATCACTTGAACCCGGGAGGCAGAGGTTGCAGTGAGCTGAGATGGTGCCACTGCACTCCAGCCTGGGTGACAGAGCAAGACTCTGCTCAAAAGAAAAAAAAAAATAAAGAAAAATTAGAATGGAAATTGGGCAACTGAAGCACATTTATGGCTGTAGGAGACATATGTGAGAGGAGAAGCTGGGACCTGGACAAGGGTCAGATGATACAAAGTGTTGTATACCATTAAGAAAACCATCAGAGTTTTAAGTGAAAATGCTCTTTCCAGGTACTCGTTATTGGATGATCACTGTAGCTATAGTGACAATGGTGGCGAGAAGACGGGAAGAATGAAACATTAGGGGGCTGGTTCAATGACCTACACAAGAGAAGATGGTGGTTTGGATTGAGTGGAGACAAGTGAACATGATGTGTTTATAATATAGACTCAACGAGACTTCGTGGCTGACTAGATGTAGGGATTTGAGGAAGAAAGTAGTCAGGCAGGATCTCTCCTTCAGCAAACAGATACTACTTATTCCCTTTTAGAGGCCTTCTTGTGGAAGATTTGACCCCCATTTCACCACAAATTCAAATCCTATTCATTCTTTAAGAACAAGCTCACATCTTAATTATCCCAGATACCTTCCTCTACTGCTCAAGCTCACAGTGATGCCCTTCCTTTGAACTCCCAGAGCATCCATTGTCTGTTTTCTCCTTTTGGCATTTACACAGATAGTATCTTACACTACTATTTATCTCATGCATATGCCAGATTGTAGGATACTGTAGGTTATGTGAACTATATCTTGTATTTCTTTCATTTCATATTGTTTCTGGAAGAATTCCATGTACCCAGTAGACACATATGAAATGCTTATACAGAAATGGATCAATGAGCAATGAGTAAATCACATTCAGATTTAACAAGGAACATAACAGAGAACTTCAAAGCAGATTATATCATTCTACAATCTAATGTTATCGTTCTTGTCAACTCTATCAATTAACAACAATGCCCAATACTACCGGCATTGTTGATCGCCCATTACTTCAGTTAGCGCTTGAACCTTATTACGCTGTCTCCATTTTGCTTTCTCAATTTATACTATTTATTATCATTCCTCAAGTATGTTTCCCACGTTTCATTGTAATATTTAATTTCATGTTCATTTTCAAGCTCCATTACTTAACATGTGCTGCTATCTCTTTGACCTTTTGTTCGCCCAGATTTTTCTTTAAACTCTGCCAAAGATCTACACTGAATTGATGCCTTTTCCTGATGAGATTTTAGCCTGGAATAGATTATTGCAGACAAGATTTAATTCTATCATAGTTTCACAGGATCTGGGCAGTTTGTGCATGTTCCCATTGCCTCACTGAACAACGTCAGAGGTGAGCATTGAAAGTTGCGAGCGGATGGTAATGAGGTAATGTTTCAGGGTGTAAAAGTCACCATAAACTAGAGCTTATGTCAGAAACACAAATGATGTCTCCTTCTAGGGGTTGTTCCTCAACTTTGTGTCACAGAATTTAAATGATTTTAGTTCCATTTCCCAACATACTTGGAGAACCGTATTCTCACTTATATATATTTATTTGCTTTCCACGTTGGGCCACAACCATTGATTCTAAAAGAGTCATTTAAGAAAGTCACAAATGAACTTTATGGCTGAAGCTTAGTTATCAAATTATAATCACCCTTATCACTGGACTGGTGGATCTGGCATAGGACTAGAATTAAGTCTGATATCCAACTCTGTAAATGTGTGTATGTGAATAATTTATATATTCTTACACATATCATATATATTATATACAGTATATTAAAATCATAGAAAACCAATATAAATTACAATTTTGGAAATGATTTAACAATTGACTCATTATTACATTCTATCAATTTCTTCAAATATACATGGAAATGAAATTATAAAAATTATTTATTAATTTAAAAGCTAGGAGAGTTATAAAACCACAGGGTTGTAAAGAACCTTCCTTCCCGTTTTGATACTCTCTTTCTATTGCTGCAACTCAGATTTGTTTATGGCTCATTTTTAATCTTAAACTCAACCAAAAACCATACCCTTTGAATACAGAGAGAAAGTTGATTATAGACAGAAAGAGGGAGAGAAAAACATGTAATAATAAGCTTTCTATATATCTTATACTACTGACATTAAGCAAGAACTTCTTTATTTTATAATTGTGTTCTTTTCATTGGTTGATTAGTTCTGATACAAATTAACATCCTCTTATATACTATATCACTTCTAGTTTCTAACTGGTTACCTGTGGTCAATTATTTAGACTTTTGATGTGTTTTTAAATCTAGCTTTTGTCATCAAGTATATTTTCTCTCCCTCTCAGATTCATATTGACCACAAATTTAATAAACACAAAACTTTGGCCTGATTCAAGTGATTATTAAATATATTGAACCAGATGGGTCTCTAGAGAGAGCTCAATAGCCATTAGCACAGACCTCCCACCAAACTGATGTTAATTCATTAGCCATCAACCCTTTATATGTCTGCAATATCATGTATAATTCTATCACTGCAGATAAGGCATTTTTAATGCTGCATTCCTGTATGTGAGAACATAAGCAAACACTGGAGGAATATTTGCATATCATGATCAGGACTATCCCAGTATTATAGCTATCTGTAGTTTTATTTGTTAATTCTGTGCCCCTTCCCTCTTTTTCCCGATAGCCATACCTTTGCTTATTTGAGGAAATACACCTCTTTCTTGAATCATGTAGTTCTGCTGGGACCTGCCAACTCGTACTTAGCTCCTTTCCTCTTTTCCACCTGAGTCTTAGTCATAGAAGCTGATTAGAGGTCTCAGCTAGGATATTCTTGAACAGGAGCTGAAGAAATGAGCTCTTGTCTTTTCTGGAGTTACAGTTAGGTGAATAGAGTCTGGAGGTACTAGTATATTTTTTGAGGCTTTTGTCAAAAGATTGGTTTGAAAGACAAAGAAGTTGAAATACAGAGAAAAACAATTTAGAAATCAGTGAAAGTTCAGATGGTATTTCAATTCCTGTTTCTAGTTTTTCTACCATTCCTATTATTTGCTTACATTGAAAGTTCAGATGGTATTTCAATTCCTGTTTCTAGTTTTTCTACCATTCCTATTATTTGCTTACATAGCTCAGTGGATTCTATTTTAACCTAAGCTAGTGTAAGCTAGGTTTCTGTCACTTGCAACCAAAAAACACTGACCAGAAATTCAAGAACATATCATCAACATCCACATCTAATACTTGTTGCATAGGTATTTTCAAAGCCAGAACTTGAAAATCAGCAGTGTATATAGCTATGTAAATGATAGGGTCTTTTGAAGATCTTTCGGATTTCCAAATATATTATCCATCTGCTGCCAGTGTGCCTTAAGTTCCAAGTATTTATACTAGTAAAGATTCAGTTACAGATGCAGAAGTGCATATGCATATATGTGTGTGTCTGTTTGTGTGTATGTTTGTATTAACCATTTTGTTACAGAGATTGACCTAATGCAACAGTGAGAGCTGGTCAGGCAACCTCTGTGAAGCTGTCATGTTCATGAGTCCTAAGGAAAGGCAATTGGGAAGGAAAGGTGGATATAAAGTGCAGGAGGGCAAGAATAACCTGGAAAGTCAAATCACACTGATGGAGAACAAGAACAAACCCATTAATTTGGACTGAAATCCTTGTCAGTTCATGGATGGTGTAGGTATCCTCTAAAACTCAGGGTCCTTTATCATGGATCTAAACACAGGCTCCTGTCCCCAGGAGCTGGAAATGCTGAAAGACAGTACTAGGAAGGTGGGTGTAGTAGGTCATTCTTGCATTGTGATAAAGAAATACCTGAGACTGGGTAATTTATAAGAGGTTTAACTGACTCATGGTTCTGTAGGCTGTACAGGAAGCATGGCACCTGCATCTGTTTCTGGGGAGGTCTCAGGAAGCCTACAATCACGCAGCAGGCAAAGGGGGATCAGGCATCTCATCTGGCAGGAGCGGGGGCAAGGATGGGGCATGATGCCATACTTTTTAACAGCCAGATATAGTGTGAACTTACTTACTGTCTTGGGGACAGGATAGGATCTCTCAGGCCATGAGGAATCTGCCTCCATGACCCAAACACCTCCCTCCACTCACCACTTCCAACACTGGGGATTCTATTTCAACATGAGATTTGGGCAGGGCCAAATATCCAAATTATATTCGTGGGGAAGTTTCAGGCATGGCTACAGCCTCACACCCATGAGTTAAGCTGAAGATTAGGAACAACATAGGTGAGCAACACAATGATTGTGGTTTTATTTCCACCTTCAAAATCTCCCACAAGAACCTCACATGTGGACCCCCTAACAAAACGCAGAGGGAAGCAAATTCTAAAATACGTAGGTCAACCTAATTAAGCTGATGCATTACAACCTTACCACAACACCAAAATCATTAAAATGAATTACATTCTAAAGAAGCTAAAAATGCACAGTGTGTGTGTGTGTGTGTGTGTGTGTGTATGTGTGTGTGTTGAGAAGGAAGTGGTAGTGTGAGTCTACAATAGGAGGAATGGGATATGGGTGTTAATGAAGGAAAAATGCATCTTAATGAAACAGAGCTAAGTTATGGCTATCTTTTGTATTGGAATATCATATTGTAAAGTGATAGCTCTTTGTGTGCCCGGGTACACATTATTCATTGATGCTTTGATTAAATGTTTTTCTTTAATGTTATAGATATGATGTATTTTTGGAAGACAGAGTAGATAGCCTCAGAATTTTTTTTGCAGAAATATATTACACCTTCTAGTAAATTTTGGTGTTTCCCATGCTATTCTATTCTAAACAGTATATATAGAATTTTATGATCATGGTGGTTTATTTGCTTCAGGAATGGGTACTTTTGGCCACAGTTTGCATATTTTTAACATCTTAAAACTATTTCAGTATGCTCTAGGTTTGATAAAACATGTAGCCTGGAGGGATTTTCCTATAACATACAAGCCATGTGCTGTTGGAAGGAAACTCAATCCATATATAGTTCTGATTCGTTTATACTTAACTAATATTGTAGTGTAAGAAGAATCTGTCTTTAAAACAAGCCCTTTACTCTTAAAACAGAAAGCTTTCCTTTTCCAAGAGTAAATGAACTTGGAGACCAATGATCTAAATCTTGTTTGAAAATTGAGCTCCATGAAATTAGGGCGGGTTCTTTCTCTCTTTATATTTTTTACGTCAGAGCTGTCAATCTCCTTGCTTATTTTTTTCCAATACATTTATTAATTACTTCTCTCTTTCTTTTTCCTTTTTAGTTGGCGGGTAACAATTGTGGATATTTACTTGATTTTTTTGATGAATTTGATTAATGTTTCATTTTTGGATTGGGATTCTCCATCTGTATTTATTTAGTTAAGAGTTATTACATTATCATCCAATCAGAATCCGTCTGTTAGATGTGCTACTTACTTAAATTACTATCAGAATAATTTTGTTTTTATTTTCTTTCTAATTCCAGAATACATACCTCATCATTGCAGAAATGGTATTTTAAATTTATATTTAAATTTAAATTTTGGTTTTAAAATATTAAATCTAATGATTAAATTAACTACAGTATTTAAATAATGTCATCTAAATTTCTAAATAAAATTTATATACAGTTTTCTCTTTGGTATTTTTGCAGAAATTTTATCCCATGTGTTATATTGCCTTAATTTCAGTGAAAAATGAAAAAGGATCAAATGTTATTTTTTCCTAAAGCTTTTATTGTGTCCAAATCCTGAGTTTAAGATTATACTGTTGTATAGTTTGAAGTCAGGTAGCGTGATGCCTCCAGCTTTGTTCTTTTGACTTAGGATTGTCTTGAAGATGCGGGCTCTTTTTGGGTTCCATATGAACTTTAAAGCAGTTTTTTCCAATTCTGTGAAGAAACTCATTGGTAGCTTGATGGGGATAGCATTGAATCTATAAATAACCTTGGGCAGTATGGCCATTTTCACGATATTGATTCTTCCTATCCATGAGCATGGTATGTTCTTCCATTTGTTTGTGTCCTCTTTTATTTCACTGAGCAGTGGTTTGTAGTTCTCCTTGAAGAGGTCCTTTACATCCCTTGTAAGTTGGACTCCTAGGTATTTTATTTTCTTTGAAGCAATTGTGAATGGAAGTTCATTCATGATTTGGCTCTCTGTTTGTCTGTTACTGGTGTATAAGAATGCTTGTGATTTTTGCACATTAATTTTGTATCCTGAGACTTTGCTGAAGTTGCTTATCAGCTTAAGGAGATTTTGGGCTGAGATAATGGGGTTTTCTAAATACACAATCATGTCATCTGCAAAGAGGGACAATTTGACTTCTTCTTTTCCTAACTGAATACCCTTTATTTCTTTCTCTTGCCTGATTGCCCTAGCCAGAACTTCCAACACTATGTTGAATAGGAGTGGTGAGAGAGGGCATCCCTGTCTTGTGCCAGTTTTCAAAGGGAATTTTTCCAGTTTTTTCCCATTCAGTATAATATTGGCTGTGGGTTTGTCATAAATAGCTCTTATTATTTTGAGGTACGTTCCATCAATACTGAATTTATTGAGCGTTTTTAGCATGAAGGGCTGTTGAATTTTGTCAAAAGCCTTTTCTGCATCTATTGAGATAATCATGTGGTTCTTGTCTTTGGTTCTGTTTATATGCTGGATTATGTTTATCTGACTTCAAACTATACTACAAGGCTACAGTAACCAAAACAGCATGGTACTGGTACCAAAACAGAGATATAGACCAATGGAACAGAACAGAGTCCTCAGAAATAGTACCACACATCTACAGCCATCTGATCTTTGACAAACCTGAGAGAAACAAGAAATGGGGAAAGGATTCCCTATTTAATAAATGGTGCTGGGAAAATTGGCTAGCCATAAGTAGAAAGCTGAAACTGGATCCTTTCCTTACTCCTTATACGAAAATTAATTCAAGATGGATTAGAGACTTAAACGTTAGACCTAATACCATAAAAACCCTAGAGGAAAACCTATGTAGTACCATTCAGGACATAGGCATGGGCAAAGACTTCATGTCTAAAACACCAAAAGCAATGGCAGCAAAAGCCAAAATTGACAAATGGGATCTAATTAAACTAAAAAGCTTCTGCACAGCAAAAGAAACTACCATCAGAGTGAACAGGCAACCTACAGAATGGGAGAAAATTTTTGCGATCTACTCATCTGACAAAAGGCTAATATCCAGAACCTACAAAGAACTCAAACAAATTTACAAGAAAAAAACAAACAACCCCATCAAAAAGTGGGCAAAGGATATGAACAGACATTTCTCAAAAGAAGACATTCATACAGCCAACAGACACATGAAAAAATGCTCATCATCACTGGCCGTCAGAGAAATGCAAATCAAAACCACAATGAGATACCATCTCACACCAGTTAGAATGGCGATCATTCAAAAGTCAGGAAACAACAGGTGCTGGAGAGGATGTGGAGAAATAGGAACACTTTTACACTGTTGGTGGGATTGTAAACTAGTTCAACCATTATGGAAAACAGTATGGTGATTCCTCAAGGATCTAGAACTAGAAGTACCATATGACCCAGCCATCCCATTACTGGGTATATACCCAAAGGATTATAAATCATGCTGCTATAAAGACACATGCACACGTATGTTTATTGCGGCACTATTCACAATAGCAAAGACTTGGAATCAACCCAAATGCCCATCAGTGACAGACTGGATTAAGAAAATGTGACCCATATACACCATGGAATACTATGCAGCCATCAAAAAGGATGAGTTTGTGTCCTTTGTAGGGACATGGATGCAGCTGGAAACCATCATTCTTAGCAAACTATCACAAGAACAGAAAACCAAACACCGCATGTTCTCACTCATAGGTGGGAACTGAACAATGAGATCACTTCGACTCGGGAAGGGGGACATCACACACCGGGGCCTATCATGGGGAGGGGAGAGGGGGGAGGGATTGCATTGGGAGTTATACCTGATGTAAATGACGAGTTGATGGGTGCTGACTAGTTGATGGGTGCAGCACACCAACATGGCACAAGTATACATATGTAACAAACCTGTATGTTATGCACATGTACCCTGGAACTTAAAGTATAATAATAATAAAAAACAAAAATAAAAATAAAAAAAAAGATTATACTGTTATGGTGTACCAATTTCTTGAAGCAAAAAAAAGCCAAAAACACCCAAAACCCATGAAATGAAAATTAAGAACATAGTACCATAAAACAATGTATCTAATATATGTTTGAACATTTTTATTCTTCTTTGACCCACACACATACATATATATACATAACATGCTCTCATCTAACTATATATGTGTGCATTTATATACACATGTATATACAGACACATATATAAACACATATGTATTTTATTCAGTTTTGTACATGTATATATTAATATATTACATGTTTTCTTATATTCATATATGTAAGTGTCTATATGTTATACATATAAATTCTCTAATAATTACATAGACATGTTATTTAAAAACATATGCACAGTCAGCTAAATAATTCAAACAATAAAAAATGATTTTTAATCTATCTTGTCTCAACATGTTTGAAGCAGTACCTTTATCCTATAATTCCTTTCCACATGCATATGAGTATATGTCTGGATTTTGAACTATTCTACTAATTATTTATATCCAGTACCAAACTGCTTAAAATACTAGAGCTTCATAGTAAATATTATTGTCTAGCACAGTGAATGCCCCACTCCTTATTACATTTTTAGAATTACTCAGCTACTCTTAGATAGCCTTAAAATTATCTTTAGCATGCATTTTTAAAGAAGATTATCATGTTTGGAAAATACTGCAGTTAGTACTTTTATTAAAATTGAATTGAGTTTAAAGATTAATTTAGAAAAAATTAGCTCATTTAGAATATGGAATTTTCTCTCAACATTAAAAAATTAATTTTATGCAGCAGCTGAATATTTCTTGTTAAGTTTATTCAGACATTTATTTTTATCTTCTTGTTTCTATGTTAAAAGACAATTTTCTTCCATTTTATTTTCTAACTTTTTGGTAATATATACAGTATTTTTTAATAGGCTACTTTTAAGTAGTACCGGTTGAATATTCCTTATCCAAAATGTTTGGAACCAAAAGTGTCTTGGATTTCAGATTTTTTTGGATTTTGGAATATCTACATATACTTAATGACATATCCTTGGGGACAGGACCTAAGTCTAAACATGAAATTTATTTGTTTCATATACATCTCATACACATAACCTGAAAGTAATTTTATATAATATTTTAAATAATTTTGCACATGAAACAAAGTTTTGATTGTGTTTTGACTGTGACTCATCACATGAGGTTAGTTGTGCACTTTTGCGCTTGTGGCCTCACATCAACACTCAAAAAGTTTCCAAATTTAAAGCATTAGGATTTTGGATTTTTGGATTATGAATGCTCAACCTGTATTCTCACGTGCATAGTTATCATGAAAAGAAGCAAATGAAATAAAATGTTCACTTTGGTTACTTTCACAGACATTTTTATCACCAAAAAATTTTAACATATATGCATGCTGCAAATTTTCTGAGTATTAAATATTATGTAGATATGTATCAATTAAATAAGTGCCTTTTTTTCAGTTACTGTTTGGGAAGACTCATTTTTAAGGTTACTGCAGTAAGGTACGGTGGATTAAAATACTACATTCTTCTGGTAATATTTCATTCATTATAAATGCCGTAAGGACCAGAAATTTTGAAAGCTACACTTTCAATCACCTTAACACAAATTTTTTTCCCAAGAAATATGGGAAACCGCTGAACCCCTTTGTTATTTTGTCTAGATTAGAAAAGAATTATGTCATCAAGGATTAATTATCAGTATCTTGTCAAGATATTTAAAATTTATAATATCAAGTGCATAGATAGAAAAGGACAATTATCACATAAAATTCTATTCACACTGTGAATTTAAAACCTAATCTTTAGAAAACAAATACTCATTTATTTGAACTTCACTAATCTGTTTTCTTTACTGAAGAAAGAATTTTTTCTTCTAATTCATGATATATTTTTATAGCAAAAATTGTATTTAAGATTTGTATATAATTCATAGGGCCAAAATTTAATCACATTTTATATACACTAACATTTTTATTAATGAAAACTGCTTCTGAATTAAATTTCTTCAATATGGGTCTCACTGATTAGGTTATCCTTTCATATTATTATAATTTACTCCTGTTTAAAAATATGCATCAAAATGAAAATACAAGAAAACATATAAACATTTCAAAATCACAAAATGGTTAGCTAAAACTGAGTTGTGAAAGTAGGTCAAAGAATGTGAGAGAAAAGGAGGAACAAAATATGGTGAAATAGACATAGAGTTTTCATTTTCTTATGCCTAAAAGTATAGGCAAATATTATGACACTACTGATCTTTGAGGCTCTTTCAATACATTAAAAGAAATAAAGACATAGAGATTTAACATGGTCGATAGAGAAAATCAGATAATTTTTAGTTCTTTGTCATATTTTCATATTTAATTTTTCTTTAATTAACAAGTTACTTTTAAAATAAACTAATCATTGAGTCTTGAATTTCTCTTTTCCTCCAAGAAAATAATAATTATTAGAACGAATGAGAGAGGAATAATATATCTTTATGCAGCCATAAAATAAAGTGAGAAATCTACCAATCAATAAATTATTCACATTATATTTGAGAACTCGATGTGAATATTAGGGCAGCTATTATTTTTAAGAGAACAGAACACAGCTTCTCTAATTAAAAACACATACCAATAGGAAAATAACTACAAAACTGAGTATCTAATTCATCTAAAGCTTTCAGACCTGTATGCAAATAAATTAGCACAAAACTACTAAGAAACCTAAATTAATGGTAATCAGCAATTAAAAGCTATATGCCTTTTAAAAACTTCATTATCAATAGGAGAGGTATAGATTTAACAACTGAAGAAAGAATAATTTAAGCATTAGTCTGCATTGCTTTTGTTTTCTTCCCTGAATTTTTAATTGTAAGTTTAACATTTATTTCTTTATAAGAAAATTTAGATTATTATTTAAATTGGACTGCTATGAAGGATTTAAAGAGGCTGAGTGTTTTCAGTTCTGGGGTGGTCTGGAATCATGTTTCAAAGTATAGTGGGTGATCTAATTTCTCCATCGAATAGCTTTACATTTTAAATAAAAATATATACATGAGACCCTGAATTATAACTGAAAAAGAGGTTCTGCTTGTTTCTCTAGATTTTAAAAAATCTCGTAGTTATGCATAGAGTATTTCAAAAACTCTGTCAAAATTTAAATACTAAAATGTATAAACAATAAAACCAAACAAAATCGTATTTACAGCTCAACTAATTGTGACCGTCTTCACAGAGAAAGTCTTTAAATGGGATGTATGCTTTAAGAGAACTAGAAAAAACATCAAGATGTGATAACAATCTGAATCAAAGAAACCTGGGTGATAGACTATTACAAAATAAAAGTCTTTTGTAAAAACCTGGACCAAATATTTCAACCTATATTGAAGTTGCTACAGTATCCAATACATGCTGAGTGTATTTATAGGTTAATTCTGTGGTAAAATAGCTTATGTGTTAATATTATGTTCTGGTCCTAAAACAAAGGCATTGCAAAAACTCTTTGAAATTAGTTTGGATGGGAGAAAAAATATGGGAAGAATTATCGGATATAAATGTATAGTTACAATAAAATAATTTTGATTCACAATTTTACCATTTTTATACATATATGCCTAACAACCATGGTGTGAAGATCAAATATAAATCTCAGACTCATGAATTTCACGTGCTCTTCATATGCAGCTATGATACAGGATTACAGAAGTTTAAAACTGTGACATAAAATAATAAAATTTCATTTTACAGATGAAATTCAGGAACTATCAATATCATACGTATGTTGTTGTGTGTATGTGTGTGTGTGTATATATATATGACACAAAGTGAAATTCAGGAAGTGAAAAGCTGAGAGGAGAGGAGAGGAGTATGTAGGGATCCTGTAATGGGAAGCTGTGTTTGTTAAGGATTTTTTTTTTTTTTTTTTTTTTTTTTTTTTTTGGTGACACTTCAAAGGGCACACAGAGGACTCAAGTTACAAAGAATAGAACACTGTGTGCTGTGCTCACAGCTCTCAGATAGCCCTTTTGTTCAGGAGTTTGTTGCCAGTGGAAGCCAAGAACTTGTCAGCTGGATCCACTTTGTCTTTCTACCAATCACTAAAAATAATTGAGAATGTTTTAAAATGTCCTGCTTTATAAGGAAGAAAAAAGTTTGAGAGTGGCAAACTACCCAATAGAATGATAACTATACAGATGTATGAGAATGAACAAATACTATAAGCAATGTTACAAAAGGGAGGATCACATAGTAAACTACGCATAGACTGCACGCTGCCTCACCTGCATCTAATCCTGGAGATACGAAAAGAGTTGGGCAGCTGATAGAATTCTGAGCAAGGTAGAAATTGAAATAATATCTAGGCCCATATGGGTAAGCCAACATCAAACTAAGTGAAACTAATAGAAAACATAGAGCAGAGTAGGATCTTAATCTTTCTCAAATTGTCCCAGATATGTCTGAGTTTATTTTTCCATAAATTTTTAGAATCAATTGCCAAATTTATTCTAAAATTCTGCTTGAATTGTAATTGAAATTACACTTAGATATATAGATTTATTTGAAGAGAATTGGCAGCTTTGTAATGAAGGAAGGACTATCCATAAACGTGATGTTTCTTTTTCATTTAATCAAGCATTCTTTTTTTTGTCCTGTAATAAAATTGGCGATTTCTGAGGCTATTTTTCTGCAGTTACAAACTGTACCTACATCTTTGATTATATTTCTAATGTATTGTGGTGATAGAAAAATACAGATATTTGTATGTTGATCTTGAATTAGATAATTGGCTGACATCTTATAGTAGTTTTAATAGTTTGTCTATCAGTTCTCTATATAAAATGAATCTTCCATTGAAAATGATAGCTTCTGGCCGGTGCAGTGGCTCACGCTTATAATCCCAGCACTTTGAGAGGCCGAGGCAGGCGGATCACAAGGTCAGAAGTTTGAGACCAGCCTGGCTAATATGGTGAAACCCCGTCTCTACTAAAAATACAAAAATTAGCCAGGCGTGGGGACAGGGCGCCTGTAGTCCCAGCTACTCGGGAGGCTGAGGCAGGAGAATCACTTGAACCCAGGACGCAGAGGTTGCAGTGAGCTGAGATAGTGCCACTGCACTCTAGTCTGGGTGACAGAGTAAGACTCTGTCTCAGAAAAAAAAAAAAAAAAAAAGGAAAATGATAGCTTCTGCAAATACCAATTTTTTTGAACTTTTTTTTTTTTTTTTTTTGCTTGGTTGCTTTACCCCATGATGCTATATTATGTTGCTCCGTAGTGGTAATAGTATCATCCTTGTTTCTAAAGTTAAAAAAGAATGCCTCTAATATTTCTTCATTAGGTACCACATTTGGTGTAAGGTTTGGGAATTATCTTTTGTTAGTTTAAGGAAATTGCCATGTTCTAGGAGATTTTGACACAATTGGATGTTCAATGTCACTTTAAAAAATCTATAACTTAAAAAAAATATGGCAAATTGACAGACAGATAAAAAAAAATCTGTAACTTTTTTTTTAAGTTCATTCATGAACTAAATGGCCTCATTGATAAATATGCTGCTACTGAAGAACTCTACTGTTTCTTGTTTAAGTCATACCTGACCACAATGTAAGAGGCTTCAGTTACCTGATTATTTATTTAGAAAATTTGAATTTATGTCAATAAATGCAATTAGCATATAATATTTAATTTTTCTATTGCCTTCAACTGAGTTAAATGCAAGATAAGGCTGTTCTATTAGCATAACCCTGGCAACCTTCCCTTTTCTTGTGTTATTATCTGAAATATTTTATATGAGATAAAAATGATCTGGTCCATAAGAGTTTGGTAGGATTCACCAGTAAAGCCATTTTAGTGTGCTTAAAGGTGAGTAAAAGGACAGGTTTTATCATTTTAATTTCGATGGTGATTACTGATCTATTCCAGTTTTTTATTTTTTCTGTGTCAGTATTTTCCTAAACCATTCAATCTATATTTAAAAATTGTCACATAATTTTTTCAATAGTAGTATATTATCTTTTGAGTGTTTATGTTTTTCCACAGCTATTCTCCCTTTTACACTATATATTTTGTGGTTGCCTTTTTATTCTTAACAATAGTACCAGTTGTTTAACTTATCAACACTTTTCAATAACTATCTTAGGTTTTAATTATTTGCATTTCTGTGTTGCTTTTGTTTTTCCTGTAGTTATTTTACTTATTCTTTATTTTTATTATTTTATTTATTCTTATTTTTGAAGTTTGCTCTGTTTCTTTTTCCTAATTTATTGATTTGAATACTTTTTTCATTTATTTTTACTATTTCTTGTTTTTCAGTAAATACATACATAGCTATTTTCCTTTAAGCACTACTCTATTTGGTTCTATTTTTTTATTTATTATTTTATTTAAGCTTTAAGTATTCAGCTATAATTTTACTTTTAATCCATGGTGTGTTTTGTAGCATATTTTAGTTTTTCCACATATGTGGAATTATTTTTCTATAATTTTGGAATTATTTTGAATTTACAACATGTACCAAAACCATAGAGTGAGTGTTATTGTTTAGAACCTATTGTGACTTTCTTCATCAGTTTTTCTTTATAAATTTATGCAAATCTGATTTAAAATTTTTGTGTTCTATATGTGTTTGCTTTTAACATTTTTTTCTCCTTCTGATCTCTACAGATCAATTATTATGTTATTCAAACCTACAATATTTTTGTTTTTTCTACTACATCTATTAATTTTAAAGAGGAGTATGTTATCAACTTTAGCTAAAAATACTGATGTCCACTTATCTCAACAATTTATTTTATTGTTGAGTGATATATTTCAACATAATATATTTACTGATGCATAATTGCATGATGATTGTTGTGTTTTCTTATCATTTCTTCTCTCAGTTTATAAGCCTCTATTTTGTTCCTTATAACTTTTTGGCCTTAAATATTCATTTTTCCTAATATTAAAATTGCTTCCAAAGTTTTCTTTTGGTTTATATTGACCTGGTATATCTTTTTTTTTTTTTTATTGCATTTAACAAATATTTAATGTTTAATGTGAGACACTGCTTTAGGTTCTAGATATAAAGAAATAGGTTATAATCCTGCTTATCTGAAGCTTATATTTTAGTAGGCAAAACATATAATAATAGATTGAACTAACGAAGTAAAATCATATTATATGTTAGATGGTGATAAGTGCTACTGAAAAATGAAAGCATCCAGAAGAAACAGAGTTGTAAGTAGTAGGCTGAAATTTTAGACACTGTAATGGAAAAAGCCTCCATTTTATTTGGGTACCTAGAATCGCCTGCTGGAGGTTGAGCAGCTGCCATCCACAATCCCTCTCCTCAATGATTTATGGATAATGTTAGGAATGATACATTAGCACCAATGGAATGAGAAATAAACTGTATTACTCACAGAGTAAATAGCAAAATGATTTTCAAAGAGAAGATTTCAGATACAGTTGGGAGTTAAACAAAAGGAAACATTGGTGGTTTTGTGCTTTTATTGTGATTAGTGGATGGAGCCAGAATTGGGGTTCAGAATCTTGTTGTTGAGATGTGGGGCAAAGAGGAGAAGAAATGCTGAGGACTTGAAAAACTGCCATCAATCAAATCTCAAAAGTGAGGCTTTGTCCTTATTACAGACTCTACATTCAATTAGACTTAACTGAATGGAAAGTGGGGGATTGAGGAGAAATATATCCTTTCAAACGTTCTCATCTTTTTTATTACATTATTGAATTGATTTTTAAATTCAATGTGGATATTCATGTCTTGATCAAGAAACTTATGCCATTAGCAGTTATTATTACTTGTGTTAAAGAGAGTTTATTTACATTTATTTAACACTATGTGGTTTCTATTTTTTATACATAATTTTTTTCTTCCTTATTGTTTTATACTGGATACCTTTTTTTCCCCATTTTATGTCTTGTGGGGTTTATCTCTATAAAAATCTTTTATTTAGGCTATATTTCCCTATTTGTTTGAAATGTATCAAATGTATGTACTTCATAAAACAAAATGTGTACCACAGCACACTTTTAACTCCTAGTTGTTTCTATCCTGAGCACACAACAAATTAAACTTTCCTCCCAAGTTGATATCCATAGTGTCTTAGTTTGTCTTCTGTTGCTATAACAAAACACCATAGACTAGGTAATTAATAATAATAATAATAATAAAAGACACTATTTTTCACAGTTCTGGAGGCCGGAAGTCCAAGAGCATGGCATCAGCATTTGGTAGAAGCTTTCTTCCTGCATTATAACATAACAAAGATCATCACATGGTGAGAAAGCAAGAGCAAGACAGCCAGAAAGAGCCTGCTTTTATAACAAAGCCACTACTATGGTTACTAACCCTTCACCTATAGAATAAGACGAACCCACTCATTATGGCTTTTATTAGGCCCCACCTCTCAAAACCATTGGGTTGGAGATTAGTTTTCAACATACACACTTTCGGGGGCCACATTAAACCATAGTACATGGTATCATGTACTATTTTAGCCTGAGTCTTTTAAGAATATAAATGTTTAGAGGATCATTTAAAATAGAAAACACATTCTGTTTTCACTTCCTTTCTCAAATACCTTCTTCCTGGACTACTCTTTCTTACTAATGTAATAAATTCTCTAAAATTTATTGCAAACATTGTCCATGTATAATAAACTTTTCAGAAAATATCTTTATTTTAACTTGTATATAAAACTATAGGTTTTATATACAACTTACTTAACTTTTATATAGAACTGTAGGTTTCATGTTTTGTTTTGATTTTTAATCTGGCACACAGTAGATGATAATGTTTGTTCACAGTTGAAGGAATGCATATAAAAGTGTTTTCACACAAGATCAGAGAAACCAGAGGGTTTAAATGAACCAGAACCACATGCAAAAGCAATATAGCCCAATGCTTTTTTTCAAATACATTAAGATATTTAAACAGAAAAATAAAATAATTTATTGGTCTTTATACACCACAATTTTACAGGAAAATAAAGTGACTTCTTTATGTTTAGATAAATCCATTGTAAATAATTTTTAAAAACCATAAACATTGACTTATAAGCTATGGCACTTTAAATTTCTTTTATCTTAAAGTAACACAGAAGGAATGAGTATAAAGAGAAAAACATGTAACTAGGCTTCCCTAGGTGCCAATTAGGATCTTAGAGTATTTTAGGATTGTAAACTTCATTCACCCGAAAACAATTTTATGCTGCATTTTACTGAAATCAGAGAGCTTATCAGATTTAGCAGCTCTTCCCTAAAGCCACCCATAAGTCTTTCAATGTTGCCTTTTAATTACTTGTTTGTATGGGTGCCTCCTTTAATAGATCACAAACTCTTTGTGGAGTGTGTCTCACGCATTTCCTCATTCAGCAAGCACTGAGTTTTGTCTGTGTCTCAGGCACTGTCTCATGTATATTTGGAGATCCTAGTCAGCTATAATGTAGGTACTCAATAAAAGTCTCAAGTGAATCAATGAATCTTCTCTGCCTCTGGTTTAGAACATTTCATAGCATTTGGGTTGTATGTCATGTATCTTCAGTGTGTTCATACAGATTTTACTTAGGTAAAGTTTTGCAGGTTTATGCTAAAAATTTAAATGTCAATTTATTCCCCTATTTCTGGTATTAACATCAACAATAATGTCTTTTATTTATATTTTCCTTAATATATTTCAAAAAAACATTCCCATGCCAATTCACGTATTAAGTTAATGCAACCCACATGAAAAACCTGGCTGAGATTTTGTAAAAACCTGAGAAGTTAATTTGAAATTTCTATGGAATGTAAAGTATCTGGAAAAGCTAAAGTAATATTTAATAAAAGGAAATAAACTATAGGACTCATAGCACCTTGATTTCAAAACTTACTATAAAATTACAGTAATCCAGACATCATAATAATAGACAAATAGATTAATGGTATAGCAATTCATTCACACTTATACTGTCAATTTATATTTATTTTTTCAAAGTCCCCATAGTGTTTCAATGAGGAAAGCAAGTTTTCCATAAAAGAGGGTGACACAACTTGATATCTGTATGAAAGAAATTAACTTTGTTTCTTAATCCAGAAACAAAAAAAAGTTTTTTAATGAACCATGGATTTAAACATAAAAGCAAAAGCTTTAAGTCTGTAGAAGAAGGCAGGGGAGAATGTTTTTGCAACTTTAGAGTAGGCAAAGATTTCTTCAGATCACCCCATTAAAAACTGGAAAAAGACATGAATAGATATTTCTCAAATGAAGACACACAAGCAGCCAACAAATATAGACGAAATGCTTAACGTCACTAATCATCAGAGAAAAGCAAATAAAAACTGCAATGAAATACCATCTCACACCAGTCAGAATGGCTATTACTAAAACATCAAAAAGCAACAGATGCTGGTGAGGCTGTAGAGAATATGGAATGCTTATACATTCTTGGTAAGAGTATAAATTAACTTAGCCACTGTGGAAACAAGTTTGGAGATTTCTCAAAGAACTTAAGAACTACTATCTAGCCCAACAATCCCATTACTGATTATACATCCAAAAGAAAAAAATCATTTTACTAAAAAGACACATGCACTCGTATGTTCATTGCAGCACTATTCACAATAGCAAAGACATGGAATCAACTTAGATGTACATCAGTGGTGGACTGGATGAAGAAAATGTGGTACTTGGGCTGGGCGCAGTGGTTCACGCCTGTAATCCCAGCACTTTGGGAGGCCAGGGCAGGTGGATCATAAGGTCAGGAAATCGAGGCCATCCTGGCTAACACAGTGAAACCCCGTCTCTACCAAAAAGACAAAAAATTAGCCAGGTGTGGTGGCAGGTGCCTGTTGTCCCAGCTACTCAGAAGGCTGAGGCAGGAGAATGGCGTGAACCTGGTCGGCGGAGTTTGCAGTGAGTGGAGATGGTGCCACTGCCCTCCAGCATGGGTGACAGAGCAAGACTCCATCTCAAAAATGAAAAAAAAAGAAAGAAAATGTGGTATTTATACACCATGGAATACTAAGCAACTGAGAGGAGGGGCCAGCTGGGCTTCCTGGGTCAAGTAGGGGCTCAGAAAGCTGTGAAACTCACTAGTTTTCCTGCATTAGGACTTACTTCAGTCCTGGATGAATTACTATTGAAGATATATGCTTAAACTATTCCTAACACCAGGATTTGTGCATGTGTTGTCTTCCCCAAGAAAGCTATAAACAGAGAAAATTTTCTTGTAAGTTTCCCTGTGTCCTCTCTGCCCCTCTCCTTTCCTCCCCACCAAATTAAAGTAAAAGGAATGTTAACTGCCTGTTTTCCTGTGACCAGCAGACATTATCTATGCTCCCAATTCCAATTCCTTGTAAACATACTTTGTAAAGTCCTGTAAAATCCTGTCTCCTTTGCCATGCTGCTGCAAGGTCATAAAATAGATAAAATCTAAGTTGCAATTCTGGTTTTCCTCAAGATCTAAGACATGTCACAAATGGTTCACTGTCTTTGTTTCTTGCTCTGGTAACATATTCCCACCACATGTATTTCCTACCTAAAAGATATTAAATGGCAATTGTATAATCTAACTCTGGCTACCTGTTCGAGACCCCTTCCATGCTGCGGAAGCTTTGTACTTTCACTCTGCTCAATAAAGCCTACAGCTTTTTCTCTCTATCGGTCCATGTCTCTATCACTCACCATGGTCAGCCTCCACTCCAATCCTTCGGCATGGCTGGGCAAGGACCTTAAGCGTTACATTTTGGCAAGGCAGCCAGGAGACTCCAGGAAAGGCATCTAGATCGTCACATGGTGAGTACGATTGGACCTCTTTCGCTTGCTATTACGTCCTATCCTTCCTTAGAATTTTGAGGCTAAATACTGGGCACCTGTTGGCCACTTAAAGGCGATTAGTGTGGCTGCTGGACTAAAGACATAGGTGTGAGGCTATCTGGAAAAGGGCTCTCTAACAATCCCTGACCCTTCAGGATTGGGAGCGTTGGTTGGCCAGTTCCAACTCTTTTCTTTCCGTGGTGGTCCTGAAGTACACCCTGGAGTGCTCAGCAGACATCTTAGTCTCCCAGATATCCTGGGATATCCATGATCCCACCAGAGGCTCCCCCTGCATGCATTACAGAGTGTGAGACAGCCACATCTTCTGACTTCTGCCTCCTGGGTCCTGATGTCCACCAGCTAGACTTCTTTCCTCATGTTGCAAGCAAGGTTATTCCTGCTAGACAGGGTCAAGATTCCCTATTTAGAAGTCTTAAATTCTTGGGGTGCCTCCCAGAAGTGCCCTCTGGGGTTTAGGCAGGTGTCACCATTTGATGGCCACTTTGAAGGGTCAGTCCCCCACCATAGTGTATGGTCCCCTGCATCAGGACAATTTAAAGACAAGTCTGTAATTTTCATGTGGATAGTAGAAGGCTTAGGACATTTCCTCCATTGCTCCCAGATAGATTTTCCCGTTCCTTGGGGCCTCTCAGGTACAATCTGTGGTGCATAGGCATGGGTCTTAGAGCCATTAAATTGTTGTTTCAACCATTCAGTAATTGGTATTGGAAGGAAGAAAATATAGTCAGTTGGGACACAGGATACTGGACACAAGATACCCCCTTGAAAGGGGGGCTTACTCCTTTCGTGGCAAGTGGGGACAGAAGGCTAAAGTACATCAACTATTCTCTTGGCCCTGGCCTAGAGGACATCCACCACCCCTTTTAAGCTTACTAAGCATCCTGTTGCTAATTCAGAGATTTCTCCTTGAAGGACAGTTTTATGGCCAGGCCCACGTAAATTGGACCTTAGCATGCAAGCATCAGTAGTGCCCTTGACCCAGGCCTTACCGTCCTGGAACAGGTAAGATGCGTTGGTAGAAGGACCACAATAAATCCAACAGTCCTTGTGCCCCATTAAGTGGTCAAAGGGCGCACAGCAGGGGCAAGGGAAGTTTTCATCCCACCAGTAAGCATGGTTAAATCTGGTAGACGGAGAGCTCGGGAAAAGCGGCCATGAGCTTTGAGTATAATTGAACCTGACCCTTAGGGGATGCCCTAAGGGAAAACAAATCCTGGGACTAACCAGGGCTACGGGTATTCCTGCGTTTAAAATTTCAGATGGGCACCACCCCTTCAAAACCAGACACTCCCTTAAGATGTATCCTGAATAACTGGGACAAATTTGACCCTGAAACCTTAAAAAAGAAGCCACTGATTTTCTTCTGTACCACTGCCTGGCCACAGTATTCCTTACAAAATAGAGAAACTTGGCCCCCTGAGGGAAGAATTAATTATAATGCCCTTCTACGACTAGATCGTTTCTGTAAACAGGAAGGTAAATGGAGTGAAGTCCCTTACTTACAGGCTTTCTTTGCCCTTCGTGACCATACCGCCCTGTGCCAAGCCTGCAAGCTTTGCCCAAACGACAGAGGCCCACAACTGCCTCCATACTCAGGGCCTCTCCCTCAGCCCCACTCTCCTCCCTCACTGACTCTCCTCCATCCAGGCACACCAAACTGTTAAAGGCACACTGGAAAGAGAATGTAAACTCTGCGATCCAGGCACCTAAGCTATGTCCCTTACAAGCAGCAGTAGGAGAATTTGTGCCCACCCATGTACATGTCTCTTTCTCACTCTCAGATTTAAAACAAATAAAGGCAGATGTAGGGAACTTCTTGGATGATCCTGATAACTATAGATGTCCTGCAAGGATTAGGGTCGTCCTTTGATCTAACATGAAAAGATATCATGTTACTTCCTGATGAGACCTTAAGTCCTGCTGAAAAAGAAGCAGCTTTAACAGCAGCCTGGTGATCTGTGGTACCTTAGCCAAGTAAATGATCGAATGGCCCTGGAGGAGAGGAAAAAGTTCCCCATAGTGCAACAGGCAGTCCTCACTGTAGACCCTCAATGGGATACTGACTCAGATCATGGAGATTGGAGCCACAGGCATTTGCTAACTTGCATTTTGGAAGGGTTTAGGAAGACTTAGAAAAAGCCTATGAACTACTCAATGCTCTCCACAATTATGTAGGGAAAAGAGGAAAACCCCTCCACTTTTCTAGAAAGGCTAAGGGAGGCCCTAAGAAAGCACGCCACCCTAACTCCAGATCCTGTAGAAAGCCAACTTATTTTAAAGGATAAATTTGTCACCCAATCAGCAGCTGACATTAGAAGAAAACTTCAAAAGTCTGGCTTAGGCCCAGAACAAAAGTTGGAGGCATTATTAAACCTGGCAACATCAGTGTTCTGTAACAGGGACCAAGAGGAACAGGCCAAAAGGGAAAAGTGAGATAAGAGAAAGGGTGCAGCCTTAGTTGTGGCCCTCAGACAGGCAGATCTTAGTGGCTCAGAAGGAACCAAAAGAGGAGCAGGCCAATTGCCTAGTAGGGCTTGTTATCAGTGCAGTTTGGGGGGCTTGTTATCAGTGCACTTTAAGGAAGATTGTCCAACAAGAAACAAACTACCCCCTCACCCACGTCCAATATGTCAAGGTAATCACTGGAAGGCGCACTGCCCCAGAGGATGAAGGCCCTCTGGACCAGAAGCACCCAACCAGATGATTCAGCAACAGGACTGAGGGTGCCTGGGGTAAGCACCAGCTCATGCCATCACCCTCACAGAGCCCCGGGCGAGTTTGACCATTGAGGGCCAGGAAGTGGATTTCCTCCTGGACACTGGCATGGCTTTCTCAGTTTTAACCTCCTGCCCCGGATAACTGTCCTCAAAGTCCGTTACTATACGAGGAATCTTAGGACAGCCTATAACCGGTATTTCTCTCACCTCCTCAGCTGCAATTGGGAGACTTTGCTCTTTTCATATGCCTTCTTGTTATGCCGAAATTCCCACATGCTTATTAGGGAGGGACGTATTCGCTAAAGCTGGGGCTATTATCTACATGAATATGGGGAACAAATTACACATTTGTTGTCCCCTACTTGAAGAAAGAATCAACTCTGAAGTCTGGGTCTTGGAAGGACAATTCAGAAGGGTAAACAATGCCCATCCAGTTCAAATCAGGCTAAAAGACCCCACCACTTTTCCTTATCAAAGGCAATATTCCTTAAGTCCTGAGGCTCATAAATAATTACAGGATATTGCTAGACATTTAAAAGCTCAAGGCTTGGTAAGAAAATGCAGCAGTTCTTGCAACACCCCAATCCCTGGAATACAAAAACCAAATGGTCAGTGGAGACTAGTGCAAGACCTCATAATCATCAATGAGGCAGTAATTCCTTTATATCATGCTGTACCCAAGCCCTATACACTGCTTTCTCCGATACCACAGGAAGCAGAATGGTTCACTGTTCTGGACCTCAAAGATGCCTTCTTCTGCATTCCCCTGCACTCTAACTCCCAGTTCTTCTCTGTGTTTGAGGATCCTACAGACCACATGTTCCAGCTTACGTGGATGGTCTTGTCCCAAGGGTTTAGAGATAGCCCTCGTCTGTTTGGTCAGGCATTGACCCATGACCTAGGCCAGTTCTCAAGTTCAGGCACTCTAGTCCTCCAATATGTGGATGACATACTTCTGGCTACCAGTTCAGTAAGCCTCATGTCAGTAGACTACTCTAGATCTCTTAAACTTTTCAGCTAATTGAAGGTACAAAGTGTCCAGGACAAAGGCCCAGCTCTATCTACAACAAGTTAAATATCTAGGCCTAGTCCTAGTCAAAGGAACTAGGGCCCTTAGCAAAGAGTGTATTCAGCCTATACTGTCCTATCCTCACCCTAAAACATTGAAACAGTTGTGGGGATTCCTTGGAATCACTGGCTTTTGCCAACTGTGAATTCCTGAATACAGTGAAATGGCCAGGCCACTCTATACCCTGAAAAAGGAGACTCAGAAGGCAAATACTCATCTAGTAGAATGGGAAACAGAGGCAGAAACAGCCTTCAAAACTTTAAAGCAGCCCCTGGTAGAAGCTCCAGCCCTGAGCCTTCCCACAGTACGAAATTTCTCTCTATATGTCACTGAGAGAGCAGGAATAGCTCTTGGAGTTCTTAGACTCATGGGACAGCCCCACAAACAGTGGCATACCTAAGTAAGGAAATTGATGTAGTAGCCAAAGGCTGGCCTTACTGTTTATGGGTGGTTGCGGTAGTAGCCATCTTATGTCAGAGGCTATTAAAATAATATAAGGAAAGGATCTCACTGTCCAGACTACTCATGATTTAAGTGGCATATTAAATGCTAAAGGAAGTTTATGACTTTCAGCGCCTACTTAAATACCAGGCACTACTCCTTGAGGGACCAGTGTTTCAGATACACACATGTGCAGCCCTCAACCCTGCCACTTTTCTCCTAGAGGATAAGGAACCAGTTGAGCATGACTGCCAACAAATTATAGCTCAGACTTATGCCACTCCAAAAGATCTCTTAGACATCCCCTTAACTAACCCTGACCTTAACCTGTACTCCAATGGAAGTTCATTTGTAGAAAATGGGGTATGAAAGGCAGACTATGCCATAGCTAGTGATGCAATAGTACTTGAAAGTAAGCCTCTTCTCCCAGGGACCAGTGCTGAATTAGCAGAACTAGTGGCACTTACCCCAGGGTTAGAACTGGGAGAAGGGAAAAGAATAAATGTATACACAGATAGCAAGTATGCTTATCTAGTCCTACAGGCACATGCTGCAATATGGAAAGAAAGGGAGTTCCTAACCTCCAGAGGAACACCCGTTAAGTACCACAGAGAAATCATGGAGTTATTGCACACAGTACAAAAACCTAAGGAGATGGCAGTCTTACACTGCTCAGGCCATCAGAAAGGTGAAGGAGAAGAAGTAGAAGGAAACCACCAAGCAGATGCTGAGGCCAAAATTGCTGCCAGGCAGGACTTTCCTTTAGAAATGCCCATGGAAGGACCCTTGGTATGGAGCAACTGCCTCCAGGAGGTTAAGCCCCAATATTCCCCAACTGAAACAGAATGGGGACTTTCACGAGGACATAGTTTTCTCCCCTCGGGGTGGCTAGCAACAGAGAAAGGAAAGGTCCTAATACCCGAAGCTAGCCAGTGGAAAGTACTTAAAACTCTCCACCAAATTTTCATATGGGTACTGAAAGAACCCATAAGATGGCCACATTCCTCTTTACAGGGCCAAACCTCCTCAAAACCATCCAGTAACTGGTCAAAGCCTGTGAAGTGTGCCAAAAGAATAACCCCTTGGCCCACCATAAGCCCCCTCCAGGACAAAGAACAGGGCATTATCCTGGAGAAGACTGGCAGTCAGATTTTACCCATATGCCAAAGTCAAGAGGATTCAATACTTACTGCTCTGTGTTGATACCTTTACAAATTGGGTGGAAGTCTTCTCTTGTAGAACAGAGAAGGCCCAAGAAGTGGTTAAAGTCTTAGTTCATGAAATAATTCCTAGATTTCGGCTTCCCCAAAGCTTACAAAGTGACAATGGTCCAGCTTTTAAAGCTACAATAACTCAGCAAATTTCCAAGGCACGAAATACAATATCACGTTCACTGTGCCTGGAGGCCACAATCCTCAGGGAAAGTCGAAAAGGCAAATGAAATACTAAAGAGGCATTTGAGAAAGCTAGCGCAAGAAACTCATCTCTCATGGCCCACTCTCTTGCCCATGGCCTTATTAAGAATCCAAAACTCCTCTCACAGAAAGGGGCTCGGTCCATATGAAATGCTGTATGGATGGTCTTTTCTCACAAATGACCTCCTGCTCCATAAGGAAATGACCAATTTAGTCAAAGATATAACTTCTCTGGCAAAATATCAACAAAACCTTAAAACTTTACCCAAAAGTTGTGACAGGGAAAAAGGAATAGAGTTGTTTCAATAGGATATCTAGTATTGGTCAAGTCTCTCCCCTCTACCTCTCTATCTGTGGATGCCTCATGGGAGGGACCATACTTAGTAATCCTCTCTCCCTCCACTACAGTTAAAGTGGCAGGAGTGGAATCCTGGATTCACCACACCCGAGTTAAACCTTGGACACCTCCTCGGGAACTTACAGGATCATCAACTCAGGAGTTACAAGGTCAGCCAGACCAGCTTTGACACACCTGTCAGCCACTAGAGAACCTGCGTCTCCTATTTCAGAAGGAAACACCTCAGACCAGAAAAACTCCTGAAGTTAATCCTGAAGAGGAACTTCTCCCTACTTAAAGGGGGATAAGTTAAAAAAAAAAAAAAAAAAAAAAAAAAAAAGCCTACATGATCTTTGACATCTCTCCTTCTCTCTTTGATGGAATCCTTCTACTGTTTTGTTACATTATTAAGCAGTATACTAACCATACTCTTTGCAGTAGGATTATATACTGTAGCTCCAGCCGGGACAAAAGTCTTAATCACATCAACCTTTCTTCTATCGTCCATCCTTCTAACAGCAATTTACTCCTTTTTCTCTCCTCTTCCCTACGACCTTCCACCTACAACACATCATGACTCCTCTTAGGCTTCCTGCCATCCTCTTCATACTCATGGCCCTTTCTCCAACTACCACACTCCCCTACCGCCTCATGTCAGTGTGCCTCCCCTGGAGGAGTCAGGTGGCATTCTCTCAGAAACTCTTGGGGATTAGGTAGCCCCTTCCAAGCACCTGTATCTCTCGCTGCATATACTTACATGAGAAAAGAATGTTATAAAACTTCTCTCGGCCGGGCGCGGTGGCTCAAGCCTGTAATCCCAGCACTTTGGAAGGCTGAGGCGGGTGGATCACGAGGTCAGGAGATCGAGACTATCCTGGTTAACATGGTGAAACCCCCTCTCTACTAAAAATACAAAAAACTAGCCAGGCGTGGTGGCGGGCGCCTGTAGTCTCAGCTACTTGAGAGGCTGAGGCGGGAGAATGGCGTGAACCCGGGAGGCGGAGCTTGCAGTGAGCTGAGATCACGCCACTGCACTCCAGCCTGGGAGACACAGCGAGACTCCGTGTCAAAAAAAAAAAAAAACTTCTTCTCTCTGCTCTCACAATGGCTGTACACATCACCAAGGAAAAATGATCTGAGGTGACTGTCCTGAGAAATGGGGGCCAACGCTTGTTGGACATGTTATACACGTATAGGTATGTCTGACAGAGGAGGCGTGCAAGACGAGGCTAAAGAATGCCATATCCAACAAGTAATTAAAAACTTGGTCCAGCTCTCCAGTACTCCCAGTCCATACAAGAAATTAGACTTTTCCAGGCTACAAGAAACCCTTAACTCTCATTCTCATCTCTGGAACCAGTTTAACACCACCCTTTCAGGAATACTAGAGGCCTCTGCTAGTAATCCAACCAACTGTTGGATGTGTCTCCCCTTGCGTTTTCGACCATATGTCCCAGTCCCTGTCCCCAGACAGTGGAACTTATCCACCCCAGTCCTAAACACCACCATAGTCACCGATTTATCAGCCACACAGGTCTCAAATCTCACATACATAAACTTCAGCATGACTCTCAATAAGAACATCTCCTGATGTCAGTCCTGGATATTAGTAACCTCAGGTTTCACCTGGTTAACTTCAGGGATCTTTTTCATCCATGATAACACAGCCTATCAATGCCTAAATGGACTCCAAAAGAACTATGCTTTCCCTCCTCTCTAGCACCTCCCATGTCCATATATACTGAACAAGAGTTACAAAGTCTCCTTACACCCCAATCCTGTCACACACAAGCCCTTACTGTCCCTTTTATTATGGGAGCCGAAATACTGGGCAGGCTTGGGACTAGAATTGGAGGCATAACCTCCTCCACCCAATTCTATTATAAATTATCATGAGAATTAAATGATGACATGGAATGAGTTGCCAACTCCCTAGTGACCCTACAAAGCCAGCTTAATTCTCTGGCTGCAGTAGTCCTCCAAAACTGAAGAGCCCTAGTCCTATTAACAGGTGAAAGAGGAGGAACCTGTCTCTTCCTAGGAGAAGAATGTTGCTATTTCATTACCCAGTCAGGAATCATTACTGAAAAGGTCAAATAAATAACAGAACGGATAGAAAGTAGGAAAAACAAGCTTGAACACTGAGGACTCTGGATTATGTTTAACCAATGGATATCTTGGCTCCTCCCCTTTCTAGGCCCTGTGACAGCCATTCTACTATTACGCGCCTTTGGGCCTTGCATTTTTAACCTCCTTGTCAAATTTCTTTCCTCCAGGATAGAGGCCATTAAGCTACAAATGGTCTTACAAATGGAACCTCAAATGAGCTCAACTCACGGCTTCTACAAGGACCCCTGGATCAACCTGCTGGTCCCTCAACTAGCCTAGAAAGTTCCCCTCTGGAGGACACCACAACTGCAAGGCCCCTTCTTTGCCCCCAACCAGCAGGAAATAGCCAGAATGACTGCTGCCCAGTTCCCAACAGCAGTTGCGATGTCCTGTTTAGAGGGGGGACTGAAAGGAAGGGACAGCTGGGCTTACTGGGCCAAGTAGGGGCTTAGAAAGCTATGAAACTCACTCATTTCCTGCATCAGGACTTGCTTCAGTCCTGAATGAATAATATTGAAGATATATGCTTAAACTATTCCTAACACCAGGATTTGTGCATGTGTTGTCTTCCCCAAGAAATCTATAAACAGTGAAAATTTTGCTGTAAGTTTCCCCGTGTCCTTCTCTCCCTCACTCCTTTCCCCCTCCCCAAAACTAAAATTAAAAGGAACGTTAACTGCCCATTTTCTTGTGACCAGTGGGCCTTACCTATCCTCCCAATTCCAATTCCTTGTGAACATACTTTGTAAAGTCCTGTAAGATCCTGTCTCCTTTGCCATGCCACTGCAGGGTCATAAAATAGATGAAACCTAAGTTGCAATTCCAGTTTTCGTCAAGATCTAAGACACATCACAAATGGTTAATTGTCTTTGTTTCTCACTCTGGTAACATCTTCCCGCTGCATGTATTTCCCACCTTAAAGAGTTTAAAAAGCAATTGTGTAATCTAACTCTGGTTACCCATTTGAGACCCCTTCCGTGCTGTGGAAGCTTTGTACTTTCACTCTGCTCAATAAAGCCTACAACTTTTTCTCTCTATAGGTCCATGTCTCTATCACTTACTGCAGTCAGCTGCCACTTCAAATTTTTGGTGTGGCTAGGCAAGAACGTTAAGTGTTAGATAACCTTAAAAAAACAATCAAGTCGAGCGGTGATTGCAACATGGCCGAATAGGAACAGCTCTGGTCTACAACTCCCAACAAGATCGATGCAGAAGAAGGGTGATTTCTGCACTTCCAACTGAGGTACTTAGTTCATCTCATTGGGACTGGTTTGACCGTGAGTGCAGCCCACAGAGGGTGAGCCAAAGCAGGGCAGGGCATCGCGTCACCAGGGAAGCACAAGGGGTTGAGGGATTTTCCTTTCCTAACCAAGGGAAGCCGTGAGTGACTGTACCTGGAGGAATCATACACTCCTGCCCAAATACTGTGCTTTTCCCACAGTCTTCACAACTAGCAGACCAGGAGATTCCCTCCCATGCCTGGTTCAGTGGGTCCCATGGTCATAGAGCCTTGCTCACTGCTAGTGAAGCAGTCTGAGATTGACCTGGGATACTAGAGTGTGGTGGGAGGAGGGGCATCTGCCATTGCTGAAGCTTGAGTAGGTAGTTCTATGTTCACAGTGTAAACAAAGAGGCAGGGAAGCTCAAACTGGGCAGAGCCCACCACAGCTCAACAAGGCCTACTGCCTCTCTAGATTCTATGACTGGGAGCAGGGCATATCTGAATAAAAGGCAGCAGACAGCTTCTACAGACTTAAACATCCCTGCCTGACAGCTCTGAAGAGAGCAGTAGTTCTCCCAACATGGCGTTTGAGATCTGCTAACAGACAGACTGCCTCTTCAAGTGGGTCCCTGACCCCCATGTAGCCTGACACCTCCCAGTAGGGGCCAACAGACACTTCATACAGGTGGGTGCCCCACTGAGACAAT
Source organism: Macaca fascicularis (assembly GCF_037993035.2). NCBI lineage: Eukaryota > Metazoa > Chordata > Mammalia > Primates > Cercopithecidae > Macaca > Macaca fascicularis. Next base: position 117,159,722 of record NC_088382.1, on the reverse strand, counting down.
GCATCCAGAGGAAGTATCAGGCAGCGATATTTGCTGTTCTGCAGCCTCCGTGGTGTTACCCATGTAAAAAGGGTCTGGAGTAGACCTGCAGCAAACTCCAACAGACCTGCAGCTAAGGGGCCTGTCTGTTAGAGGGAAAACTAACAAACAGAAAGCAATAGCATCAACATCAACAAAAAGGATATCCACATGAAAACCCCATTATAAGTCACCAACATCAAAGACAAAAGGTATATAAAACCACTAAGATGGGGTGAAACCAGAGCAGAAAGTCTGAAAATTCCAAAAACCAGAACACCTCTTCTCCTCCAAAGCAACACAACTGGTTGACAGCAAGGGAACAAAAATGGATGGAGAATGAGTTTGATGAGTTGACAGAAGTAGGCATCAGAAGGTCGGTAATAACAAATTTCTCCAAGCTAAAGGAGCATGTTCTAACCCATCACAAGGAAGCTAAAAACCTTGAAAAAAGATTAGACGAATGGATAATTAGAATAACAGTGTAGAGAAGAACTTAAATGACCTGATGGAGCTGAAAACCACGGTATGAGAACTGCATGAAGCATACATGAGTGTCAATAGCCAATTCGATCATGCAGAAGAAAGGATATCAGCGATTGAAGATCAAATTAATGAAATAAAGCAAGAAGACAAGATTAGAGAAAAGAAAGTAAAAAGAAAAGAACAAAATCTCCAAGAAATATGGAACTGTGTGAAAAGACCAAATCTATGTTTGATTGGTGTACCTGAAAGTGATGGGGAGAATGGGACCAAGTTAGAAAACAGTCTTCAGGATATTATGAGGAGAACTTCCCCAACCTAGCAAGGCAGGCCAACATTCACATACAGGAAATACAGAGAATGCCACAAAGATACTCCTCAAGAAGAGCAACCCCAAGACACATAATTGTCAGATTCACCAAGGCTGAAATGAAGGAAAAAATGTTAAGGGCAGCCAGAGAGGAAGGTTGGGTTACCCACAAAGGGAAGCCCATCATACTAACAACAGATCTCTCAGTAGAAACCCTACAAGCCAGAAGAGAGTGGGGGCCAATATTCAACATTCTGAAAAGAAAGAGTTTTCAACCGAGAATTTCATATCCAGCCAAACTAAGCTTTATAAATGAAGGATAAATAAAATCCTTTACAGACAAGCAAATGTTGAGAGATTTTGTCACTACCAGGCCTGCCTTACAAAAGCTCCTAAAGGAAGCACTAAACATGGAAAGGAACAACCAGTACCAGCCACTGCAAAAACATGCCAAATAGTAAAGACCATCAATGCTATGAAGAAACTGCATCAATTAATGGGCAAAATAACCAGCTAGCATCGTAATGACAGGGTCAACTTCACACATAACAGTACTAATCTTAACTGTAAATAGGTCAAATGCCCCCAATTAAAAGACACAGACTGGCAAATTGGATAAAGAGTCAAGACCCATAGGTGTGCTGTATTCAGGAGACCCACCTCATGTGCAAAGACACAAAGAGGCTCAAAATAAAGGGAGGGAGGAAGATCTACCAAGCAAATGGAAAGCAAAAAAAAAAAAAAAAAAAAGAAAAAAAAGTGTTGCAATCCTCATCTCTGATAAAACAGACTTTAAACCAGCAAAGATAAAAAGAGACAAAGAAGGCCATTATGTAATGGTAGAGGGATCAATTCAACAAGAAGAGCTAACTGTCCTAAATATATATGCAGCCAATACAGGAGCACCCAGATTCATAAAGCAAGTTCGTGGAGACATACAAAGAGACTTAGACTCCCACACAACAATAATGGGAGACTTTAACACCCCACTGTTGATATTAGACAGATCAATGAAATAGAAAATTAACAAAGATATCCAGGACTTGAACTCAGCTCTGCACCAAGCAGACCTGATAGCCATCTACAGAATTCACCACCCCAAATTTACAGAATGTACATCCTTCTCAGCACCACATCACACTTATTTTAAAATTGACCACATAATTGGAAGTAAAACACTCCTCAGCAAATGTAAAGGAACAGAAATCACAACAGCTCTCTTTCAGACCACAGTGAAATCAAATTGGAACTTAGGACGAAGAAACTCACTCAAAACCACACAGCTACATGGAAACTGAGCAACCTGCTCCTACTGGGTAAATAACGAGATGAAGGCAGAAATAAAGATGTCCTTTGAAACCAATGAGAACAAAGACACAACATACCAGAATCTCTGGGACACCTTTAAAGCAGTGTGTAGAGGGAGATTTATAGCACTAAATGTCCACAAGAGAAAGCAGGAAATATCTAAAATTGACACTCTAACATCACAATTAAAAGAATAGAGAAGCGAGAGCAAACAAATTCAAAAGCTAGCGGAAGATAAGAAGTAACTAAGATCGGAGCAGAACTGAAGGAGATAGAGACACAAAAATACCCTTCAAAAAATCAGTGAATCCAGGAGCTGGTTTTTTGAAAAGATCATCAAAATTGATAGACCACTAACAAGACTAATAAACAAGAAAAGAGAGAAGAATCAAATAGATGCAATAAAAAATGATATAGGGGATATCACCACTGATCCTACAGAAATGCAAATTACCATCAGAGAATACTACAAACACCTTCATACAAATAAACTAGAAACTCTGGAAGAAATGGATAAATTCCTGGTCACATACATCCTCCCAAGATTAAACCAGGAAGAAGTTGAGTCTCTGAGTAGACCAATAACAGGTTCTGAAATCAAGGCAATAATTAATAGCCTACCAACTAAAAAAAGTCCAGAAACAGATGAATTCACAGTAGAAATCTACCAGAGGTACAAAGAGGAGCTGGTAACATTCCTTCTGAAACTATCTCAATCAACAGAAAAAGAGGGAATCCTCTCTAACTCATTTCTTGAGGCCAACCAGCATCTTCCTGATACCAACGCCTGGCAGAGACACAACAACAACAACAACAACAAAATGAATTTTAGGCCAATATCCCTGATGAACATTGATGCGAAAATCCTCAGCAAAATACTGGCAAACTGAATCCAGCAGCACATCAAAAAGCTTATCCACCATGATCAAGTGGGCTTCATCTCTGGGATGAAAGGTTGGTTCAACATATGCAAATCAATAAACGTAATCCATCACATAAACAGAACCAAAGACAAAAACCACATGATTATCTCAATAGATGAAGAAAAGGCCTTCAACAAAATTCAACAGCCTTTCATGGTAAAAACTCTCAATAAGCTAGTATTGATGGAACGTATCTCAAAATAATAAAAGCTTTTTATGACAATCTCACAGCCAATATCATACTGAATGTACAAAAACTTGAAACATTCCTTTTGAAAACTGCCACAAGACAAGGATGTTGTCTCTCACCACTCCTATTCAACATAGTATTGGAAGTTTTGGCCAGGGCAATCAGGCAAAAGAAAGAAATAAAGGTTATTCAATGAGGAAACGAGGCAGTCAAATTGTCTCTGTTTGCAGATGACATGATCTTGTATTTAGAAAACTCCATCATCTCAGTCCAAAATCTCCTTAAGCTGATAAGCAACTTCGGAAAAGTCTCAGGATACAAAATCAATGTGCAAAAATCACAAGCATTCCTATACACCAAGAACAGACAAACAGAGAGCCAAATCATGAGTGAACTCCCATTCACAATTACTACTAATTGAATAAAATACCTAGGAATCCAACTTACAAGGGATGTGAAGGACCTCTTCAAGGAGAACTACAAACCACTGTTCAAGGAAGTAAAAGAGGACACAAACAAATGGAATAACATTTCATGCTCATGGATAGGAAGAATCAATATTGTGAAAATGATCATACTGCCTAAAGTAATTTATAGATTCAACACCATCCCCATCAAGCTACCACTGACTGACTTCACAGAATTGAAAAAAACTACTTTAAATTTCATATGGAACCAAAATAGAGCTCACATAACCAAGAGAATCCTAAGCAAAAAGAACAAAGCTGGAGACATCATGCTACCTGACTTTAAACTATACTACAAGGCAACAGTAACCAGGAACAATATAACGGGGAAGGTGTACACCCCCTGCGATACTAAGAGTAATGTTATCCTCTCCCCATCTTGATATTAGGAACAGTATTACGGGGGGTGGCGTACAAGAACTGTGATATTGAAAGTAATATCATCCTCTACCCCCTGGATGTTAGGAACAGCATCACAGGGGTTTGTACATCCCCTGCGATATTGGGAGTAATATAATCTTCCCCCCCCCCCCCCCGGATATTAGGAACAATATCATAGTGGTGTGTACACTCCCTGCACTACTGGAAGTAGTGTCATCTTCTCCTTCCTTGGATATTAAAAGCAGTGTCACAGGGCTTTGTATACTCCGCAATATTGGGAGTAATATCTTTTTCATCTCCCTTGGTGTATATCAGGAACAATATCACAGGCAAAGTGTACACATTCTGAGATATTGGAAGTAATATTATCCTCTCCCAACCTAGATATCAGGAAGAATATCACAGGGGGGCAGTACACTCCCTGCATTATTGGAAATAATATCATCCTATTTTCCCCTCGGTGTTAGGAGCTATATCTACAGAGAGGGTGGAAACCCCATTCAATATTAGAAGTAATATCATCTTCTCTTCACTTGGGTATTAGGAACAATGTTACAGAGTGGGTGTTTACCCCCTATACTATTCAGTGTAATATTATCCTCTTTCCTTCTGCATATTAAAAACAATATCACAGGGGAAGTGTACACCCCTGTGCTACTGAAAGTAATATGATCCTCTTTCCTTCTGAATATTAGAAACAATATCTGAGAGGGGAGGTACACCCTCTGCGATATTGGAAGAAATAACATATTCTGTCATCCTGGATATTAGGAACAATATCACAAAGAGGGTGTACTCCCTCTGCGATTTTGAGCATAATATTACCTCCTCCCAACCTGGATATTAGGAACAATATCACGGGGAGGAGTGTCCATTTTCTGCGGTATTGACAATAATATCATCATCTCCCCCCTCGAATATTAGAAACAATATCACAAGTAGGGTGTACACCGTCTGCGATATTGAAAGTAGTATCATCCCTTCCCTTCATAGACGCTAGGAAGACTATCACAGGATGGGTGTACATTCCCTACGCCATTGGAAGTAATGTCAACCTTTACCCCCATGGCTATTGGGAACAATATTACAGGGTGTGTGTGTGTAAACTATTTGTAATATCGGGAGTAATATCATCCTCTCCCCACCTGAATAGTAAGGACATTATCACAGGGGGGATGTACATTCCCTTCGATATTGAGAGTAGTAGCATCTTCTTTCTCCCTGAATATTAGAAACAATATCATGGGGTGGCGTACACCCCTGCAATATTGGGAGTAATATTATCCTCTTTCCTTCTGGATATTAGAAACAATATCATCACTGGGGGAGGGTGTGTGCAAGCCCTGCGATATTGGGAGTAATATCATTATCTCACCCTCTTTATATTAGAAAGAATATCACAAGAGGTCAGTACACCACCTGCGATATTGGCAGTCAACATCGTCTTCCCCATTCGATATTAGGAACAGTATCACAAAAGGGGTGTACAATCCCTGCGGTATTGGGAGTAATATCATCCTTTTCTCTCTGGATATAAGGAACAATATCACGGAGGGTGTGTGTACGCCCCTCGCGATATTGGGAGTTATTTTATCCTCTTTCCATTAAATAATAGGAACAATATCACGAAAGGGGTGTACACCGCCTGTAATATTTAGAGTAACATCATCCTCTTCCCCCCTGAATACTAGGAACAATGCCACAGCGTGTGTGTACAGTCCCTTCAATACTGAAAGTAATATCAACCTCTCCCCCACGGATATTAGAAACAATATCATAGAGATTGTACACCCCCCTGCGATATTGGGAGTAATATCATTTTCTCCCCCCTCACCGAATTCTAGGAACAATATCACAGAAGGGGTGTACACCCCCTTCAATATTGGGATTGATATCATTTTCTTTTCTACTGAATATTAGTAACAATAATACAGAGGTGATGTACACCCCTCCCTCTGAGATATTGACAGTAACATAATCATCTCTCCCTTTGGATAATATTAACAATATCACAGGGGGGTGTACACCCTCTGCCAAGTGGGCAGTAATATCAGCCTCTTTCCTGTGAATATTAGGAACAATATCACAAGGTGGGGTGTAAAAACTCTGTGATATTGGGAGTAAAATCTTCCTCTCCTTTCCTGGATATTTGGAACAGTATCACAGGGACGTGTACACCCCCTGCACTATTTTAGTAATATTGTCATCTCTCGCTCTGGATATTAGGAACAATATCACAAAGAGGGTATAAACCCTCTGCAATATTGGGAGTAATATCACCTTCTCCCCCCATGGATATTAGGAACAATATCACAGGGGGTTGTACACCTCCTGCGATATTGGAAGTAATATCATCCTCTCTCCCCTGAATATAAGAATCTGTATCATGGGGGGTTGTACACCTACTGTGGTATGGGAGTGATATCATCCTCTCCTCCTCTCGATATTAGGAACAATATCAAAGGGGGAGTGAACAACTCCTGCACTATTGGGGGTAATATCATCCACTCCAGTGCATATTAGGAACAATATCACAGTGAGGGTGTTTACCCCCTGTGCTATGGGGGGTAATATCATCTCTCTCGCTGATAATATTGTAAACAATATCTCAGAGGGGGCTATACACCCCCTCTGAGATATTGGGAGAAACAACATCCTCTCCCACGCTGGATATTAGGAACAATATCACAAAGAAGGTGGACCCCTCTGCGATACTGGGCATAATATCACCCTCTCCCAACCTGGATAATAGGAAAAAAATTACAGAGTGGAGTACACTCCTTGTGGTATTAACAATAACATCATTGTCTTTCCCCTTGAATATAAGAACAATATCACAAGGGGGGTGTAAACCGTCTGCTATATTGAGAGTATTATCATCCTCTTCCCTCCTGGATATTGGGAACAATATCACAGAGGGGATGTACAGCCCCTGCGACACTGAGAGTAATATCACCTCTCCCCTTATGATTATGAGGAACAATATCATTGGAGGGTATATACGTCCTCGATATTGGGAGTGATATCATCCTCTCCCTGCCTGGATTTTAGAGGCAACATCACAGGCGAGGTGTATAGTCCCTGTGATATTGCGCCTAATATCTTCTTTCCTCCTGAATATTAGAAACGATATCATGGAGGGGGTGTACACCCCGTGCAATATTGGAAGTAATATCATTCTCTTCCCTTCTGGAAATAGGAATAGTATCACAGGATAGGTGTACAACACCTCCAATATTGGGAGTAATATTACCCTGTTCCCCTGTGGATATTAGGAACAATATCACAAGGGGAGTGTATACTCCTGCAATATTGACAGTAATATCATCGTCTTTCTCATTGCATATTAGGAACAATATCACAAAAAGGGTGTACACTCCCTGTGATATTGGGAGTAATATTATCCTCTTCTTCTTGGATATTAGAAACAATATCACAGGGAGTGTACACACCTGTGTATACACAATATTGGGAGTAGTATCATCCTCTTTCCTCTAAATATCAGGAACAATATAACAAAGTGGTTTTACACCCCTTATGATATTGGGAGTAACATTATTCTCTCCCCCCTGGATATTATGAACAATATCACAGGGTGTGTGTACACTTTCTGCATTATTGGAAGTAATACCAACCTCTCTCTTCCTGGATATTTAAAACAATATCACGGGGAGAGGTGGACCCCTCGTGATATTGGGAGTAATATCATCCTCTCCCACCCTGAATATTAGGAACAATATCACAGAAGGGGTGTACACCTTCTTCGATATTGGGATTATTTTCATCCTCTCTTCCACTGGATATTAGGAAAAATATCATAGAGTAGGTGTACACCCTCTGTGATATTGACAGTAATATCATCATCTCTTCCTCTAAATATTGTTAGTATAACGGGGATCTACTGCCCCTGCGTTATAGAGAGTAATATCATCCCCTTCCCTTTGTATACTAGAAAAAATATCACATGGAGGGTGTACACACTGGTTGTACACCCCCTGCAATATTGAGAGTAATATAATCCTCTGCACCCCTGGGTATTGATTGACAGCAATATCCCATGGGGGAGTGTACATCCCCTGCACTGTTGGGAATAATATTTTCATCTCCCAGCCTGCATATTAAAAACAATATTACAGGAGTATACACTTGAATATTAGGATGAATATAACATGGGAGTGTACATCACCTGCGCTATTGAAAGGAATATTACCCTCTCACGCCCTGGGTATTAAAAACAATACCTTAGAAGGGGTTTACAAACCCTGCAATATGGGGAATAATATCATCCTCTCCCCTCCTAAGTATTAGAGACAATATCACTGGGAAAGTGTATGCTACCTGTGATATTGGGCGTAATATTACCCTCCCACAATCTGGATATTAAGAACAATACCACAGGGGGTGTAGACTCCCTGTGATATTGGGAGTAATATAATCCTTTTCCCACCTGGATATTAGGAAGAATATCACGGGGTGTGTACACTCCCGTCATTATTGGGTGTAATATTATTCTCTCCCCCACTCCTCCTAGATATTAGGAACAATAACAACCAGGGTTTAAACACCCTGCTATATTGGGAGTAATATCATCCTCTCCCCCTCTTGATATTAAGAACAATATCACTGGGGGATGTACACCTCATGTGATATGAGATTAATGTCATCCTCTACCCACCTGGATATTAGGAAGAATATCATGGGGGGGGTCTACTCCTTGTGCATTCTTGAGAGTAATATCACCCCTCCTTCTCTGAATATTAGGAACAATATCAGAGGGGGAGTGTACACCCACAGCAATATTGAAAGTAATAGCATCCTCTCCTTTCCTGAATGTTAGGAACAATATCACAGGGTAGGTGTACACCCTCTGCAATATTGACAGTAATATCATCGTCTCTTCCTTGGATATTAGGAACAATATCACAGGAGGGTGTACACCTTCTGTGATATTACTGCGAGTAATATCATTTTCTCCCTCCTAAATATTAGGAACAATACCACAAAGAAGGTTTACGCACCCTGCTATATTGGGAGTAATGTCATTCTCTCTTTTTTGGATATTAGGAAGAATACCACAGGGTGTCTGTACACCCTCTGCAATATTGTAAATAATATCAACCTCTCCCCCCTAAATATTAGAAACAATATCAAAGAAAGGATGTACACATCCTGTGATATTGGGAGTAATATTATTCTCCCCTCACCTGGATATTAAAAACAGTATCACGGGTAGGGGGGTGTACACTCCCTTCGATATTGGTTGTAATATCATCCTCTCTATCTCTGGATATTAGAAACAATATCACAGGGGCTTGTTCAGTCCCTGCAATACTGGGAGTAAAATCATCCTCTCTGCCCTCCATATTGGAAAAAATGTCACAAGGGGGTCAACACACCCTGCAACATTAAAAGTAATATTATTCTCTCTTCCCCTGGATACTAGGAACACTATCACAGGGGTATGTACCACCCCTGCGATATTGGTAGCATTATCATCCTCTCCCCCCCGGATATTGCAAACAATATCACAGAGGTGGTGTATACCCCCTGCGATATTGGCAATAATATCATCCTCTTCCCCCAGGATATTAGAGAGAATATCACAGAAGGTTTTTACACCCCTTGCGATATTAAGAGTAATATCTCCTCTCCCCATTTTAATATTAGGAACAATATCACAGGGGGTTGTACACCCTCTGTGATAGTGACAGTAATATCATGGTCTCCTTCTTGGATATTAGGATCATCCTCTACTCCCTGGATATTAGACACGATATCACAAGGGGTGTGTACACATCCTGCGATATTGGGAGTAATATCATGTTCTCTCTCCCTGGATATTAGAAAGAATGTCACAGGGGTGGTGTACAACTGCGATATTGGGAGTAATATCATCCTCTCCCACCCTAAATATTAGAAATAATATCACAAAGGAGGTGTACACTCCCTGAGATTTTAAGAGTAATATCATCTTCTCCTTCCCTGGATGTTAGGAACAATATCACAGAGTGGGGGTGTACACCCTTTGCAATATTGAGAATAATGTCATCCTCTCCCCCATTGGATATGAGGAACAATATCACAGAGGGTGTGTACACTTTCTGCAGTATTGCGAGCAATATAATCCTCTCCCCTTCTGGATATTAGAAACAATATCATAGGGATGTGTACACCCGATGCGATATTGAAAGTAATATCATCCTCTCCCCCACTGGATATAAGGAAGAATATCACGGGGGGTGTACACCCTCTGAGATATTGAAGTAATATTATCCTCCTCCCTCTGGTTGTTAAAAACAATATCACAGGGGGTTGTACACCACCTACGATATTGGGAGTAATATTATCCTCTCTCCCTCTGGTTATAAGAAACAATATCACAGGGGGAGTGTACACCTTCTGCGATATTGGGAATAATATTCTCTCCTAATTTGGATGCAAGGAACAGCGTCATGGCGGGGTGTACACCCCCTGAAATTTTAAGAGTAATATCATCCTTTCCCCCACCAAATACTAAAAAAAGTATCACGGGGGTTTGTACATTCTCTGCAGTATGGGGAGTAATATTATCTTCTCTTCCTCTGGATATTAGGAACAATATCACAGAAATGTTGCACTCCCCTGCGATATTAAGAGTAATATCATCCTCTCCCACTGTGGATATTAGGAAAAATATCACAGAGATGTGTACGTCCCCTGGATACTGAAAGTAATATCATCCTCTTTCCCCATAAATGTTAGGAAGAATATCACAGGGTGGGGAAAGTAATATGATGCTCTCCCTCCAGGATATTAAATACAATATCAAAAAGGTGAGTGTGCAGTTTTTGCGATATTGAAAGTAATATCATCCACCCTTCCCCTGGATATTAGGAACAATATGACAGGGGGGTTTACCCCTTCCCGTGATATTTGGAGTAATATAATCCTCTTTCTTCCAGGATATTAGGAACAATATCACAGGACAGGTGTACACACCCTGCGATATTTGTAGTAATATCACCTTCTCCCCCCGCCTGGATATTAGGAACCATATTACAGGGGGGTGTACACCCTATGCGATATTGGAAGTAATATCATCCTCTCCCCCCAGATATTAAAAACAATATCACAGAGTGGGTGTAAATTTCCTGCGATATTGGGAGTAATATCATCGTCTTCCCCCATGGATATTTGGAAAAATATCACAGAAGTAGTGTATAACCCTTGCAATATTAGTAGCAATATCATCCTCTGCCCTCTGGATATTAGGAACCATATCACAGGGAAGGTGTACACCCCCTGTAATATTGGGAGTAATATTATCCTCTTCCTCCCTGGATATCACAGAATGGGTGTACACCCCCTGCGATATTGGGTAATATTGAGTAATATTCTTTCCACCCCTGGATATTGGGAACAATATCACAGCAGATTGTACACCCTCTGCGATATTTCAAGTAATGTTATCCTCTCCTTTCTTAAATATTAAAAACAATAATGCAGGGTGGGTGTATACCACCTGTGATATTGGAAGTACTATTATTCTCTCTTCTCCTGGATATTAGAAACATTATCACAAAGGGAGTGTACACCCCCTGGGATATTTAAAATAATATGATTCTGTCCCTTCCTCGATAGAAGGAACAATATCAGAGGAGGGGTGTACAACTTCTGCGATATTGAAGGTAATATTTTATCCGCCCCTAGATATTACGAAAAATATCACAGGAGGGGTGTACAACCCCTGCGATATTAGAGGTAATGTCAACCTCTCCCTTCCTGGATGTTACATAAAAACATTAAGGTGGATGTACACTCCCTGCAACACTGGGAGTAATATCATCGTCTCCCACCCTTGATACTGTACACCATCACCCTTGCAATGATATACACCCCCTGTGATATTGGGAGTAATATCAGAATCTCACTTTTTGGATATTAGGAACATTATCACAAGGGGGGGTGTACACCCCTGCAATATTGGGTAATATCATCCTTTCCTTCCCTGGATATTAGAAACAATATGACGGGGTGTGTACATTTCCTTTGATATTGGGAGCAATATTTTTCTCTCCCCACTTGGATATTAGGAACAATATCACAGTGGGATTGTACACCTTCTGAGATATTGGGAGTGATAATCTCCTCTCTTCTTCGTGATATTATGAACAATATCACCCTCTGCAATGTTGAGAGTAACATCATCCTCTTTTCCGCTGGATATTAGGAACAATATCACAAGGGGGGGGTGTACACCCCCTGCTATATCTGGAGTAATATTCTCTCCCCCCTGTGTATTAGGAACAATATTACAGTAGGGGTGTACAACCCTGCAATATTGAAAGTAATATAGTCATCTCTCCGCCTGAATATTAGAAACAATATCACAAAGGGGGGGGGGTGTGTATACCCCTGTAATATTGGGAGTAACATTATTCTCTCCCTTGCTTACTATTAGAAACAATATCACAAAGGCGGTGTACACTCCCTACGATATTGGGAATATTATCTTCCTCTCCCTTCTTCAATATTAGGAACAATATCACAGAGGGGGATCTACACCCTTTACGATAGATATTGGGAATAATATCGTCCTCTCTGCCCCTGGATACTAGAAACAATATCACAGAAAGGGTGTAACCCCCTGCGATGTTGAAAGTAGTATCATCCTCTTTGTCAATGGATATTAAAAACAATATCAAAAAGGGGGTTACAAGTCCTGCAATGTTGCAGTAATATTCTCTCCTCTCCTGGATATTAGAAACAATATGACATAGGGGGTGTACACCCCCTGCGATACTGAGAGAAATATCATTCTCTTCCCAACTGAATGTCACAGAGAAGGTGTACACCTTGTGCGATACTAGGAGTAATATCATCCTTCCCACCATAGATATTAAGAACAATATCACGGGACGGGAGTGTACACCCGCTGCGATATTAAGAGTAATATATTCTCTCAATTCCTGAATGTAAGGTACCATATCACGGGGGGGTTTACCCACCCTGCGATATTTGGAGTAATATCTCCCCCACCCCGATATCAGAAACAATATCACAGTGGGGGCGTACACCCCCTGCACTATTAGGAGTAACATCACCTTCTCCCGCTTTGGATATTAACACAATATCACACAGAGGGGATGTACACAACCAGCGATATTGGGAGTAATATCATTTCCCCCCTCCCGGATATTATGAATAATATTACAGGGGAAATAACCCCCTGCGATATTGGGAGTAATATCATTCTCATCCTTTCTAAATATTAGAAACAATATCACAGGGTGGGTGGACACCCCTGCGATATTGGGATTAATATAATCTTCTGTCCCACTGGATATTAGAAGCAATATCACGGGGAGTGTACACCCCCTGCTCTATGGAGAGTAATACCATGCTTTTTCCTCCACGATATCAGGAACAATGTCACAAGGTGGGGGTCTACATCCCCTGCGATATTGGTAGTAATATCATCATTTTTGCCCCTTTATATTAGAAAAAATATCACGGGGGGGTGTGCATCCCCTGTGATATTGGGAGTAATATCATCGTTCACCACCTTGATATTACGAACAATATCACAGGAGAGTGTACACCCCCTGCGACATCGGGAGTAATATTACCCTCTTACCCCCTGGATATTATGAACAATGGCACAGGAAGGTGTACACTCCCTGAGATAATGTAAGTTATTGTAAGTTGTATCATACTCTTTCACCCTCGATATTATGAACAATATCACAAGGTTATGAACACCTCTGCGGTATTGAGAGAAATATAATGCTCTCCCTTTCTGGATATTATGAACAATATTCCAGGGGGGATGTACGCACAGGGTGTCTATGATATGAGATTGATATCGTACTCTCTTCCCTGGATATTGCGAACAATTATCACAGGAGGGTGTACACTTCCTGCAATATTCGGAGTAATATCATTCTCTCCCCTCCCAGATATTACAAACAATATCACAGGAAGGTGTACACTCCCTGCGTTATGGAGAGTAATATCATCTTCCGTTCTTCTGGAGAGAGAGAGAGAGAGAGAGAGTTTGAGAGAGAGAGAGAGACAGAGACAAGAGTCTTGCTCTGTCGGACAGGCTGGAGTGCAGTGGCACGGTCTCAGCTCACTGCAACCTCTGCCTTCCAGGTTCAATAAATTATCCTGCCTCAACCTCCCAAGTAGCTGCGATTACAGGGTGTGTGCCACCATGCCTGGCTAAGTTTTGTATTTTTAGTAGAGATGGAGTTTCACCCTGTTGGCCAGGCTGGTCTTGAACTTCTGACCTCAGGTAATCCGTCCGCCTCGGCTTCCCCAAGTGCTGGGATTACAGGCGTGAGCCACCGTGCCTGGCCTCTTCTGATATTATGAAAAACATCACAGGGAGGTAATGTCATCCTCTCCCCCCTGGATATTAGGAAAAATATCACAAGGGAATGTATACTCCCTGTGACCTAGAGAGTAATATCATTCTCTCCCCTTCTGGATATTACGAACAATATCACAAGGAGGTGTACGCCCCTGCGATATGGGGAGAAATATCATCCTCTCTTTCCCTGGGTGTTATCAACAACATCACAAAAGGGTATACACCACTTGCGATATGGGGAGTAATGTCATCCTCTCCCCCACCTAGATATTATGAACAATATCACGGGGGGTGTACACATCCTGCAATATGGGAAGTAATATTATTCTCTCACCCCCTGTAAATTATGAACTATATCAAAGGGGGGTTTACACCCCATGCAATATAGGGAGTAATATCATCCTCTCCCTCTCTGGATATTACAAAAAGTATCACAGGGAATTGTGCATCCACTGCGAATGGGGAGTACTGTCATCTTCTCCTCCCCTAAATATTACAAACAATATCACGGAGTGTACACACCCTACAATATAGGAAGTAACATTATCCTCTCATTCCCTGGAAATTATGAACAATATCACAGTGGGTTGTACACCTCCTGCGATATGGGGAGTAATATCATCCTGTACCCCATTGAATAGAATAGGCAATATTACAGGGGGGTGCGCACCTCCTGCGATATGGTGCGTAATATCATCCTCTCCACCGCCCCCCCCCCCCGGGATATTACAAACGACATCACAAGGGAGAGTACACCACCTGCCATATGGGGAGTAATATTATCCTTTCTCCCCCTGGATAATATTAACAGTATGACAAGGGGTTGTACACTTTCTACGATATAGGAAGTAGTGTCATCCTCTCCTAATCCCGGATATTATGAAAATATCACAGGAAGGTGTACATCCTTTGCGATATGGGGAGTAATATTGTCCTCTCTCCCCCGGATATTACGAACATTATCACAGGGAAGGTGTACACACTTTGCGATATGGGGAGGAGTAACGTTATCCTTTCCCTTACTAAATATTTTTGAGACTATCACAGGTGGGTGTACATGTTTGCAATATGGGGAGTAATATCATCTTTTCCCCTCCTGGATGTTACAAACAATATCGCAGGAAGGTGTACACCCTTTGCGATATAGGGTGTAATATTATCCTCCCCCCTGAATATTACAAACAATAGCACAGGGGAGTGTGCACCTCCTGCAATATGGGGAGTATTATCATCCTCTTTCCCACTGAATATTATGAACAATAACACACGGGGGTGTACACCATCTGCGATATGGGGAGTAACATTATCTTCTCATTTTTCTGGGTATTATGAACAGTATCACAGAAGGGCGTACACCCCTTGAGATATTGGCAGTAATAGCATCCGCTCTTCTTTTGGATATTACAAAAATAATATCACAGGAGGCTCCACACTTCGTGCGATATGAGGAATAATATCCTCTCGAAACCTGGATATTATGAACAATATCACAGAGGAGTGTACAATCTTTGCGATATTGGGAGTAATATCATTTTCTCCCGCAGTGGATATTACAAACAGTATCACAGTAGGATGTACACTGTCTGCGATATTGGGAATAATTTTATGCTCTCCCCCTGAAAATTATATTCAATATCACAGGGAAGTGTACAATCTCTGCCATATTGGGCGTAATATCATCCTCTCCCCCTCTGAATATTACAAACAGTATCACAGGAAGGCCTACACCCTTTGCGATATTGGCAATCATATCATCCTCTCCTCCCCTGGATATTATGAACGATATCATAGGATGGTGTATACACCCTGTGATATTGGGAGTAATGTCATCCTCTGCCATCCTGGATATTACTAACAACATCACAGAGGATGTACACACAGGATGTCATGATATTGGGAGTAATATCAACTCCCCCCTGGATATCACAAACAATATTACAGGGAAGTGTACACTCCCTGCGATATAGGGAACAATATCATCGTCTCCCTCCACTTGATATTACCAACAATATGGCAAGGTTGTGTACACCCCCTGCGATATGGGGAGTAATATCATTTTTTCTCTACCTTAATAACAAACAATATCGCGGGGGGGTGTACATGCCTGGCAATATGAGGAGTAACATCATCTCCTCCCCTGTGGATATTGTGAACAATATCACAGGGGTTTGTATGCTCCCTTCGATATGGAGAGTAACATGATCCTCTCCCCCCTTGGATGTTATGAACAATATCACAGTAGCATGAATATTCCCTGCCATATGGAGAGTAACATTATCCTCCCCCGCCCCGGTTATCACGGACCATATCGCAGAAGGGTATACACCCCTGCAATATGGGGAGCAACATCATCTTCTTTCCTTCTGGATATTACCAACAGTATTGCAGGGAAGAGTTCACCGCCTGCAATATGAAGAGGAACATTATCCTCTCCTTTCCTAGATATTACGGACAATACAGTAGGGGTGTGTACACCCTTTGTGATATGAAGATTAACATCATCCTCTCACCCCCTAAATACTATAGACAATATTGCATAGGAGCGTACACCCCCTGTGATATGAAGAGTAACATCATCCTCTACCCTCCTGGATATTACAAACAATATTGTAGGGGGGTGCACACCTGTAACAATTTTATCTTTGTGATGAAAGATAGTAGCAGTTTGATTACATTAAAATTGCAAGCAGTATCTAGAAGTTTTAGAAAGTTTTCAGGTCTTATACCCATGTATGCAGATCATCATTGTTGATATAGGAGTCAAAGTCAAATAAAATAATTGCTTAAAATTCAGGTGAACATGTTAGCTAGATACCGAGCACTGGTTTGGGTTCAAATAATTGGAAAGTGCTAAATGAACTCTAAAATAACTAAGCAAAAATGATACATTTGGCTTTTACTCATTAAGAGAAAGATTTTGAAACTGAAGTTGTGAAATTCTTAGACCGCTGAAGTAGAAATACTTGTGTAATGAAATAGTTTTTATATATAGATAATTATCTTGATACTAATTTTATTAAATTGGGGGAAATGTATGATATTTCAATTAAATGAGCAATAGGAAAAAGGGATGAATTGTGAAATCCTAACTAGCAAAGGTCTGTTTTTAAAGCTGCAATTTCAACCACTCTACTAATAATGTGATATATAAGTGATACTCGAAAACAGAGCTTCCTGCCTGAGTGTGTGTAGCATTGTGCTAAATTAACTGGCTCAGCTTTGAAGAAAAGAGATTGGTTTTCTTCTTATCTACACATATTAAAACTTTTTTTTGAAGAAAAATGTGCCAAGAAAACTAACCCTCTGGATATAAGAATTCAAGCCACTTTGTGAATTTTGGTCTCTTCCTCAAGGTGACTACAGCTATGAAGGGAGAAAACAATGGTGAATTACAAACGAAAGTCCCTTCTGAGTACTGCCTGAAGCTAAGGAATTGATCTTAATATTTGATTTCATCCTTCTCTTATCTGTGCTATGTGGACTAAGTATGCTTTTCCTTATGGATATTCTGAAATCAAAAGCAATATTGCCAACTGCCTCCTAATTAAACAACAACAACAACAAAATGTGTGACTTCTAAACAAAAGGATGGTGTAACTAGAGAAATGGTATCAGGTAAATTATTAGCTACTGTTTGAGATTGCGTGGATCTCTCTGTAATACAGCCAAAACCACAACTATCAGAGACCATTTATATAGAGAGGGTTTTATAGTCTTGATACCAGGGACTTATTTGTGTAGGTCATTTTTGTAGTTTTGGCAGGACTGGGTTTGCTGCTATTCAAAGTGACCCCAGGTCCTTTATCCATTGATAGTATGACCAGATGACTTAATAATTTTTTTCTTAACAGTCAGCAGATAAGGAATTCAATGATTGGTTTAATATCAGTTATTATGCAAAGTGTTGGAGTGGTTGCTCACACTTAGTTGTCACAATCCTTAGTTGTCACAACAGTCTAGCATAGGGGATATTGCAATTTGATCTCTTGTTCAGATCACAGGAATTATCCAAGGAATAGGGTGTATAGGAGAACAAAACATCTCAGTTCTTTACTGTCTGTTAAAATACCTGATCCTTATCTCTCAGGCTGGAAATTAGGGGTCATATCTTCGGAAACAAAGGCCACCTACTGAGCCAAAGCACAAGCTAGACATACCCATCTGTATATTCAGAATAACAAAGGCCAAGCGTCAGTGTATCTGTGATACAGACGTGGTAATCATCAAAAATGGCTTATAGGTCTCTACAGAAACTATCACAGTTATGTTGAGAATGTAGACTGTGGTCTGACTATGAGATTGGGGATCTCACTCTATAAAGCTGGATCCAGCAATGCCCCACCCTGTGCTTCCTGCTGTATCTCAACCTGTGAGAAGGAAGGAGATTTGATCTGTTTAAAATCAATTTCTCCTTCTGGTTTCCAACAGAATCTCCCATTCTTTAATCAGAAATATAATTTAATAATTTTAAGTTAGTTATATACACTAATAAAATATACATCTTTCATTTAAAAATTTTTTTTGAGGAGTTAGGAGATTGGACAACATTGTCTCTGAGTACATTAGTACTTTCAACATCTCAGCTTTTTGAGTTGAGATGAAGCATTGATGCCTAAAGAAATACTCTCTTGGTAAATTGTTCATTACCAAAGAATGGTCAAGAAGCCAGTCTCCCTCAGCATAAGTCAAGGTAATCGGCAGGACATCTTGGCTCACTGCAACTTCTGCCTCCTAGGCCCAAGCAATTCTTGTTCTTTGGCCCCCTGAGTAGCTGGGACTACAGGTGTGTGCCACCACTGACCAGTGTTAAATTTTGTATTTTTGGTGAAGATGGGGTTTTGCCATGTTGACTAGGCTGGTCTCAAACTACTGGCATCAAGCCATCTGCCTGCCTCAGCCTCCCAAAGTGTTGGGATTACAGGCAAAAGGCACCATGCCCGGCCTCTGGGCTATAGTTTCCTTTTTCTATGTTAGGATCAAATCAGAAATACATACATACATACAGACAGACAGACAGATAGATATAGATATGTAGATATAGAAAGCACTTAGTACATAAAATTTATAGAACCTAGTAAATGTCAAAGATAGATGCATATTGTTATTCTTTTTTTTTTTTTTTTTTTGGGGGGACGGAGTCTCGCTGTCGTCCAGGCTGGAGTGCAGTGGCACAATCTTGGCTCAAGCTAAGCCATTCTCCTGCTTCAGCCTCCCAAGTAGCTGGGACTACAAGTGCCCACCACCACGCCCTGCTAATTTTTTTTCTTTTTTTTTTTTTTGTATCTTTAGTAGAGACCGGGTTTCTCCGTGTTAGCCAGATGGTCTCGATCTCCTGACCTCGTGATCCGCCCGCCTTGGCCTCCCAAAGTGCTAGGATTACAGGCTTGAGCCATCGTGCCTGGCCTGTTAGTCTAAGTCTTTATTCAGATGGTAATTATTTGGATAACAATTGGATACAATTTTAAGTAAAATGGTTAAAAAAGCCTCTGTATCCTCTTTACCCTCTCCTAGTCAATTTCTAGCATCATTTTCCTAGAATTTTGGAAAAATAAGAGCATTTTTTAGAAGTAAATAACAATTTTTTATATTCTAAAATGTTAAAATACTGTTTGGTGAAAACACAGTTTATATTGTTGAATGTAATTAGCAAGAAGCCAGCTTTTATTTATACTTAGTATTTATCTAGACTAGATTATTCCATTCTTTACACAGAGAAGGGTTCAAATATTGATTCTCTTTGTTTCTCTATCAGTGAAGAAGTACTTGTTTTGCTGTGCCTTATCTCAAGCTTTTAAGTATTCTGAGAATACACATGAAACAGAATTGAACATTAGCTCCACATATGTACCATAGTAAATGCTATAGCATTATCTTACCTTTTTTCTCAGAAATGTTTGCATACTTTGTTTTCCCCTTGGCCTATTATAAAACTCAACAAGGTGAAATGGCAAAAGGACTGTTTAAATACTAACACTGAAGATTCATTCGTTCATTTATTCCACAAATATTAGGTGATAGGGTAGTTGAGAAGCCACAGCCCATATCCTGTCAGGGTGTCAGGGGAAGCTGACAATATACAACTAAATTTATAAGTGTATTCTAGGCTGGGTGAGTGGCTAACATCTGTAATCCCAGCAGTTTGGGAGGCCAAGGTGGGCAGATGACCTGAGGTCAGGAGTTCGAGACCAGCCTGACCAACATGGAGAAACCACGTCTCTACTAAAAATACAAAATTAGCCAGGCATGGTGGCACATGCCTGTAATCCCAGCTACTCGGAAGGCTGAGGCAAGGAGAATCACTTGAACTTGGGAGGCTGAGGTTGAGGTGAGCCGAGATCGCACCATTGCGCTCCAGCCTGGGCAACAAGAGTGAAACTCCGTCTCAAATATTAATAATAATAATAATGTATTCTACAAATCCAGGTAGCCAAGTTATCAACACTTACTAAGATAAGAATAAAGCGCAGTCAGAAGAGAATGATCAAGTGGGAGGAAATGGTTACTTTGTCTAGGGTAATTAGGGAAGACTCTCTTAATGGCAACTTTGGAATAGAAACTTAATTGAAAGAAGCCATGTGACTATCTAGAGGAAGACTTCTCAGGGGATCGAAGAGGCATAGTCCCATAGAAAAAAAATCAGTTTGACTTGTCAAGGTCAGTATATTTAAAGCAGAGAGAGTGAGAAGGGAAAAGAGAGACACAAGGTTTGAGTGACATGGAAAAGTACTGAAAAAAAAGACAAGAAAAACAAAATTCCAGGAAACTTTAATTTCTTACTCTAATTTTCCATGTATTTCAGATCTAAGCTGCTTTCAGTGTTCCAACTTGATTTTCTATTTGCAATACTAGAATTATTTTTTCTTGAGACTGACAATTGAATTATTTTAAAATGACCAGAAATAGTGAAAACTGCTAAACTGATCAAAAAATTTTTCTGTATTAAGAATGACTTATACGGATTATACATTAGTCACTAAATAGGCCTCTACTGAAAAGACCACATTTAAAATTCTCGTTTGTTATATCAGTTCTCTTAGACAAAAACTGTATTTCCCAGTATAAAGACTGAAGTATCCTAAAATTAGGATGTGTTTTAGTGTGATTATGGCTTTTCTACACACAAGACACAAAGTGTATAGTTTAAACAATTGTCTAAATAATTAAGGGCAAACAATAATTTTGTTTTAAATATACAAACAATTATCTAATTAGGAAATCACAAGTTAAATACCCAACTGAGATTGCTACAGTGATATTTTGATGATTTAGGTGTGGATGAATTGTAAACTTTAGGATTAAATTTCTCCTGAAAGAATCTTATGTTTAAAGTCTATGGAGAAATGTACTTGGCAGAGTGTATTTTGAGTTATATTAAAACCAAAGACTCACAAAAATGGTTTAAGATAGTTTGCTGAAATAAAATCCTATAACAAGCATTCAACTGAAACAATTAGCTACAAGTTTCAAGTCACAAACATATTTGTCAGAAATTTCCTGATCATCACCTGGGCATTGATTCATGCTTTCATTGAATATTGTTTGAATTTCTACTATGTGTTAGTCATTGTGCTGGGTTCTAAGTTTACAAAGGAGAACAAGAAAGTTTTACCCTTCACCTCTTAGGTTTTATGGGTTCCTGAGGAAATTGATGAGTGATAATCAATAAATGTTACTCTTCAACTCTCTATAGAAGAGAGAGAGTTTCTACTCTAAGGATATGAAGTATAAAAGGATCATCTGGTCTCATTTTCCACCCTTTGTATAAAAGTTAAGAAAGTGCCTCTCTGACATATTTTATCTGTTGAGGAAACAGAATGAGAGTTGAGTTATAAGGGAGGAATGGCTTGATGAAGGAATGGTTGATATTACCATGAGACTCAATTGCCTCTCTTTTTATTAACAGTTCAAGAATGGAAGAGAGAGCTTAACTGTCAGTTCAATGACCAGCTGTGTGATTTCCTGAATAGTATTCACAAGCTAGTTGACTTCATTCAGGATAGAGGTGTTTCCAAGGACAGTGTCAAGGAAGAAGTTTTGAAGCAATGTATCATAGATGTAATGGAAAAACAAGAAAGCAGTGACTAATAGAATAAAAAGTAGAAAGATCTGTGATTTGGAGTCTAAGGAAATTGGAGAAATTTGTGGGAAGAGTAGAAAGCTGTTTTCCACAGTACACTGAAGGAATTTTTAATTTCAGAAGTGGAAGATTTCTGGGTAGATATATGAGAAGGATAATAAGTAAAGAAAAGGAGAAGATAGTAAGTTCAAGATTATTGTGTTCAGGGTTAGATGAACACAAAATGAATTGAGCAGGTGCCAAAAATTATACTGAATCGCGGGAAGTGACCAGGGGGATGATAGGAGATAGTGTCAAGAATAGGTAAAAGAATGTTTAGCCAACTGGCAAGAAGCTTCAAGGAAATTATTTATTTACTTATTTATTTATTTATTTATTCATTCATTCATTCATTCATTCATTCATGTATATGAAGATAAGGAGTCATGAGCTGAATATAGTTTGGAAACTCTGAACTATATGATGTGTGGGAGAAAGAGCACCTACTCTTCAGAGGACCTGGAGAATTTATGGAAAGAGTCAGTGTTCGGGGAAGTCACTCTGAAAGAAATGGTCAGTAGAAAGGCAAAAGTACAGAGGAATTTGTTTAACTCAGGACAAAGAAACCCATGCAATGGATGTGAGGAGTGGTAAGGCCTTTGTGGTTTGGGCCTTAAAATGGACTAAGTCCTGCCAAGACCAGCTTGGTCAGGGAGACCCTAACCCAGTGGCACTAGAGGAATTAAAGACACACACACAGAAATACAGAGGTGTGAAGTGAGAAATCAGGGGTCTCACAGCCTTCAGAGCTGAGAGCCCCAAACAGAGATTTACCCACATATTTATTAACAGCAAGCCAGTCATTAGCATAGTTTCTTTAGATTTTAGATTAACTAAAAGTATCACTTATGGGAAAACAAGGGATGGGCTGAAATAAAGGGATGGTTTGGGCTAGTTATCTGCAGCAAGAGCATGTCTTTAAGGCACAGACCACTTATGCTATTGTTTGTGATTTAAGAACGCCTTTAAGCGGTTTTCCGCCCTGGGTGGGCCAGGTGTTCCTTGCCCTCATTCTGGTAAACCCACAACCTTCCAGCATGGGCATCATGGCCATCATGAACATGTCACAGTGCTGCAGAGATTTTGTTTATGGCCAGTTTTGGGGCCAGTTTATGGCCAGATTTTGGGGGGGTTTGTTCCCAACATGTCCCCCTTCTTTGATTTGCAAAGAGATAAAAGCAAAGGCAACTTTGTCATGGTGAGCTACTTCTTGCAGGAGTCAGCATCCCCATCTGCAGACTACACAATGACAAACGACATAGATTAAAAGCACAGTTATCATTGAAATCACAGAGCTTCCAAGTGTTTTTATCCATTTTAATGGGTTACTTGCTGCTAATCTGTCTGCAGCTCCTTCAAGCACTCCAGTTCCCGGCATTAAGGTCAGGTGTGCTGGGATGCTTTAAATATATGTTCTTTTAATTTTGCAATATCCAAAGACAAGTTTGTAGAGTGTCTTTCTAGATACTTTTTTATTCTTTCCTAAATTTTGACCTTATTAAGAGCTATTAATAGTTTCCACAAATCCTTATGTTTAGCTCCTACAACAGGCCATACCATTTGAGATTGAGGTGCTGCTATACCGCCATGGTTCCAGATAACAGGAACTCTTGCCGTACTTCTTATTATTTCTACCATGTGACCATTTTGTTCAGACCAGCTGAACATAGTGTGGCCATGGCATGCAGACTGAGAGGTGCCATTCAAGCTAAACATCCCCTTAGGGGCCAATTAATAATGATTCCGGCCGGGCGCAGTGGCTCAAGCCTGTAATCCCAGCACTTTGGGAGGCCGAGACGGGCGGATCACGAGGTCAGGAGTTCGAGACCATCCTGGCTAACACGGTGAAACCCCGTCTCTACTAAAAAATACAAAAAACTAGCCGGGCGAGGTGGCGGGCGCCTGTAGTCCCGGCTACTCGGGAGGCTGAGGCCGGAGAATGGCGTAAAAACCCGGGAGGCAGAGCTTGCAGTGAGCTGAGATCCGGCCACTGCACTCCAGCCTGGGCGACACAGCGAGACTCCGTCTCAAAAAAAAAAAAAAAAAAAAAAAAAAATTCCATAGGAATCATTGCGCAGCACCTCTGCCTGTTCTGCAATGCAATCTTCCTAAAGAAGTACATTTGTTCATTTTTTCTAACTGGGTCCACTCCTGTTTACAAATAGGTTTTTGAGGGCGGTATGCCTCAATTATAGGAGCAGATTTATTATGGTAAATACTGAGATCAGAAAGCATGTGCAACTGTGTCATAGAGTGATTACATCCAGGCATTATTGCCAACCAAGATTGATAAATATGCCCAATAAGTATAATTTTTCTCTGTGTCAGCCCTTGCTAAAGGAATACTCATGGAAATGGTGATCACCGCTATCATAGCTATCATTAAATTACTCATTGTGACTGGTTGTCCCGCTTTTCTCAAGTTTTCTTCCACCATCTGTGACAGCTTCTTGATCTGTCCCCAGATGGGTGGTTGTGTTTGAAGAGTGTTTCTCATGATAGTTGGAGTCCTCCTCAGCATCAGTCTTAACATGGCTCCAACCAGGGGTCCCCGGGATCCTCCCGGAATCTCTTCCTCAGCATCTGGCTCATGATAAGGTTTCAGGTGTCTTGATGGTGTCCAAATCGACTGTCGATTTTGGCCTGGAGAAACACAAGAATAACCTCTACTGTAAGTTATTATTTTACCTATTTCCCAACTTTTTGTTATCAGATCTCTCCACCAAATCAGTTGTTCTGCTTCTGTCTTTGTAGCTGGTTTCTGTAGATGCTGTTCAGCTGCTGATAACATTTGGCCTTTGGGCAGGCTCAAAAAATTTTAAGTTAATAATACTAGATTCAATTGTATATGGGCTGTCCCATAATCCCTATTTCTCCCCCTTTTTTTGCTTTTGTCATCAGTTGTTTATGTGTATGAAATAGTAACTGAGCATTTTTAATTAAATGTGTGGAATGAACCATGTATGATGAATCAGAAATCACATTAATAGGCATATTAAAAGCAGTCAATACCTCAATTACAGCTACAAGTTCCACTTTTTGAGGTGAAGTATAGGGTGTCTGGAAAACTTTACTTTTCAAGCCAGAATAAAAAGCTTTACCATTACTGGATGCATCTGTAAAACAATGAAAATGCTTAGCAGACTGCAGGTTGTTTACTGCAGGAATTGTGAATGCAAACTGTTCACAGTCTTGCTCAGCTAAAGGGATAGTAAAGAAATAGTCTTTTAAATCTATGACTATTAAAGACCAATTTTAAATCCTCTAAAGCCTCCAATTTCTCTTTACTCAGCGGCCATTGTTCTATCCAAATTGGCCTATCTGTTTAACCATTTTAAAGGTATAGGTTCTAGAGGCTTAACAATGGCTGCCATCAAAAATGATATCCTAACCTTGGCAGGAAAGATGGAACTTTGTCTTTCCACTTGAAGAGATTCTTTCAAAGCTTGCAAATTTTTTCCTAGTCCTGTATTAGGTACATACCCCATTTCATGCATCATCTGTTGATTCT
This sequence comes from Macaca fascicularis, assembly GCF_037993035.2. Lineage (NCBI taxonomy): Eukaryota > Metazoa > Chordata > Mammalia > Primates > Cercopithecidae > Macaca > Macaca fascicularis. The sequence continues at coordinate 117,133,661 of NC_088382.1, read as the reverse complement.
GAGGGCTATATAATTGTTCTGGAATTAGAACTTGTGCTCCCCATTGTTGTAATAAATCTCTCCCCCATAAATTCATAGGTACAGAACTTATAATTGGTTGAATAGTCCCAGGTTGTCCATCAGGCCCTTCACAATGAAAAATATAGCTACTCTGATATACTTCAGGGGCTTTACTAACTCCAACTATGTTAAATTGAGTGAGTTGAATTGGCCATGCGGACTGCCAGTGCTATAGAGAAATGATTCAAATGTCTGCTCCTGTATCTACCAAACCTTTACATTTCTTTCCCTAAATAGTTATTTCACAGGTAGGAAGTTTATCAGTAATTTGATTTACCCAATAAGCTGCTTTGCCTTGTTTATTTGTGCTTCCAAAACGTCCTGTTCATTTAATTTCACTTTTCCCCATTCCCACATATGGCACAATAAGGAGATGTGCTTTCCAGGGAACAGAAGTAGATATAACAATTTGAATTTCCTCATAGTAATCTGAACCAATGACTCCCGTATGTGTCTGCACCCCTTTTAAATTTAAACTAGACCTGCCTAGAAATAATCCTATCGTACCCACTGGCAAGAGTCCACAGACTCCTGTTGGGACCTTTTGTGTGGGTCCCCCAGGCAGAAGGCTCACAGCTTTTGTTCAGCATAAATCTACTGTGGCACTACCAGCTGTGGCGGGGGACAGACACTGTACAGGGCTGAGGGAATGGCCTGAGCCAGAAATGCCCTGGTTTGGAATGGGGCCCAGGATGGACCCCTCATGGCATTTCCCGAAATCGGGTTCCCATCTTTATCAAACTTAGAGTGACACTGATTAGCCCAATGTTTTCCTTTTTTACATTTTGGACATATTTCAGGCTCAGTAGTTTTCTTTTTTCCCCTATCTGGCGGCCTGACTTGCGACTTTTTCTATGTTCATTTTTAGTATGACCATGCTTCCCACAGTTAAAACAAACTCCAGGAAATGGAGCATTTCCTTTATCCACTCTCAGTCCTGCCATTGCCTGTGCTAGTAGAGTAGCCTTATGCACATTACCTCTGATACCATCACAGGCCTTGATATAATCAATTAAATTTGCTTTCCCAAATTTAAAAGGAAAAGGCTCAAATGTAGCTATAATATTTCCCTGTTGATCTGGGGGGTGTATTCTAACAGGGAACTGCCAAGCCTCTAAATCACCCGCTTGTCTAGCTTGCTGAATTCCTGCCTGAATAGAACTGAGAGCAGTTGCTCGAGGAGCTGCTTGAACAGTCACTGGGGCAACTACTTTTTGCCCAGTATCCTCCGGAAAAGAAAGATCTGGAGGGTCTTTTTCTTCAAAATAATAAGGAGGAGGTGCAGAAGGATAGGGGTGAACCTCTCCCTCCTTTGCCACTTTGGCTTTAGCTGGCAAATAAACTTTCTTTGTAACCTCTTTTGTTACTTTGTTATACTCTCCTTCCTCCTCATCATCAGTGTGAAAAAGTTCTAATGTGGAACAAACTACATCCCACACTTGTCCCATTGTTACCCCGATGCTTCCAAGCTCCCCTTCTTACTCACCATGGGGATTGCTTTAAGAGTACTCAGGTGTCTTCCAGCTAGTTCCATATTCTCCAACCGTCACTCTGGTGACCCTTCGACCTGGATTTGAGCCCCCATATATGGGCGCCACTTGCCGAGACCAGCTCGGTTGGGGAGACCCTAACCCAGCAGCGCTAGAGGAATTAAAGTCACACACACAGAAATATAGAGGTGTGAAGTGAGAAATCAGGGGTCTCACAGCCTTCAGAGCTGACAGCCTCAAACAGAGATTTACCCACATATTTATTAACAGCAAGCCAGTCATTAGCATAGTTTCTTTAGGTATTAGATTAACTAAAAGTATCCGTTATGGGAAACCAAGGGATGGGCTGAAATAAAGGGATGGTTTGGGCTAGTTATCTGTAGCAAGAGCATGTCCTTAAGGCACGGATCACTCATGCTGTTATTTGTGATTTAAGAACGCCTTTAAGCAGTTTTCTGCCCTGGGTGAGCCAGGTGTTCCTTGCCCTCATTCCAGTAAACCCACAACCTTCCAGCATGGGCGTCATGGCCGTCATGAACATGTCACAGTGCTGCAGAGATTTTGTTTATGGCCAGTTTTGGGGCCAGTTTATGGCCAGATTTTGGGTGTCCTATTCCCAACAAAGTCCCCAAATTACTTTTACTTTAATATCAGGGGAATAAAAGCAGCAGAGCTTTTCAGCCTGAAATACCCAACAAATTGCTTTAATTTACTTCATTTCATAGGTATGAATACTGCATGAATATCCTATTCTTAGTTTATCATCTGATTTTCAAATGTCTTTAGTTTAATAAAATCTGAAGTGCATTTTGCCAAGAAAATATCATCAGAGATTTTAGCCATGTTTATTTTAGGAGAAATATAATACTCATATTTATGATTCATTTACACTTAAAATATTGCTGAGAGAAGCCCATAATACATCCAAGATAGTAATTGTCATTCATGTATCATTTTTAAAATTTTCTTTCAGTTACATAACTACGTTGATTAAGCCATATCTAATTTGGAAAGTTAAGAGATATAACTTCTCAATTTAGGAAATGACATAACCACATTGAATCATGAACCTACAGAACTACAAGGGACTTTGGGAATCATCAAATCCCCTCATTATAAAATAAGAAACTGAGGAACAGAGAAGGTACCTGATATCTGCAATCACACTCAACTTAGAGAAGAACTAGAGCAAATAAATTGGGTGATATTAATTAATTCTCCACTTTGAGCACACGAACACTTAGCACAAGCTCTTAAACATAAGTGCCAAATGATGTTTGTTTAATGAATAAATCAATGTCATTAGGACTCCACCTCTCAGATTTATGTGCTGTAGTTTGCCATTTGGCATATTTACTCATCAATTATCCACATATGAGGGCCCTGTGATGGGCTTTCTACCAAATTGCCTTATCAGACACAATTATCAGCCTTAAGATTTTAACTCAAAAGTAACAAAGTTAATGAAGTGTTCAAATATGTTCAAGTATATTAATCTAAGACTAATATAAAAAGACGTAACTGTCATTTTGTTTGGCTATTTGTATGAGAATGTTTATGAATAAAAATGTGTACATTACATTAAATATTTATCATTTTAAATAGGTAAAATGTTTATTTTCCTATCATGTGCATGGAAAATGTTTATGGAAGAAGGGAAGGATTTAAGGAGCTCTTCAATTAGACAGTACTGCCGGAGAAAACATTCTGTGGAATCACTGAGCAATCCAAGGGAAGATCTAAGAACAGGAGGTAGAAATTAAGTAAATGAAGTTGGTAAGAGGGTTTATTGCCACAAAGCAAAGTGTGTTGAGGGACTGCCAGGGAATGACAGTGTGAAAATGAGCTGATAGGAAGAAGAAATGTTCGGAGAATGCTGGGAAAAGGACTAGAACTTGAACAGAAAGATTATAATATTATATTTCAGCACCTGTGAGATTTAACTGTGCAACCTTGGACAAGGCACTTAGTTAATTAATTAATTAATTTTTTAATGGAGATGGAGTCTCGCTCTGTCACCTAGGCTGGAGTGCAGTGGCAAAATCTCAGCTCACTGCAAACTCTGCCTCTAAGTTCAAGCAATTCTTTTTCCTCAGCCTCTCAAGTAGCTGAGACTACAGATGTACACTGCCACACCCGGCTAATTTTATTGTATTTTTTAGAGACAGGTTTTCACTATTTTGCCCAGGCTGGTCTGGAACTCCTGAGCTCAGGCAATCCATCCGCCTCAGACTCCCAAAGTGCTGGGATTACAGGCATGAGCCACGGCGCCTGGCTGCATCTAATTATTTTAAGCCTTGGTTTTTGAGATCATCTTATAAATGTAGCTAATCATGGCACTTCCCTCATCTGTCCATAGTAAGGATTAAATTAAATAATGTTTACTTACTCTGCATATGAATCAGGTTGAACAGGGAGATGAGATGTTCAGTGAGGTATTGAATTCTTCTGGGTTCTAACCTTAGTTTAGTGGTGCTACTACAATTCTTTCATAATCACAGCTCTTAACCAGATAATTTTCATACGTAATAATTCTCCATATGCCTTTTTTTCTGGGAGCATTTTAAAAATTTAAACCTCTTTTAGTCAGTTTACTGGAAACTCTGAAGAATAAAGTCATCAAGTGTGTGGGATGACCATTTATTATTACTATTATACTTTAAGTTCTAAGGTACATGTGTACAACGTGCAGGTTTGTTACATATGTATACATGTGCCATGTTGGTGTGCTGCACCTATTAACTTGTCATTTACATTAGGTATTTCTCCTAATGCTATCCCTCCCCAGTCTCCCCACCCCACAACAAGCTCTGGTGTGTGATGTTCCCAACCCTATGACCGAGTGTTCTCATTGTTCAATTCTCACCTATGAGTGAGAACGTGCGGTGTTTGGTTTTCTGTCCTTGCAATAGTTTGCTCAGAATGATAGTTTCCAGTTTCATCCATGTCCCTACAAAGGACATGAACTCATCCTTTTTAATGACTGCCTAGTATTCCATGGTATATATGGGTCACATTTTCTTAATCCAGTCTATCATTGATGGACATTTGGGTTGGTTCCAAGTCTTTGCTATTGTGAATAGTGCTACAATAAACATACATGTGCATGTGTCTTTACAGTAGCATGATCTATAATCCTTTGGGTATATACCCAGTAATGGGATCACTGGGTCAAATGGTATTTCTAGTTCTAGATCCTTGAGGAATCGCCACACTGTCTTCCACAATGGCTGGACTCGTTTACACTCCCATCAACAGTGTAAAAGTGTTCCTGTTTCTCCACATCCTCTCCAGCACCTGTTGTCTCCTGATTTTTTAATGATCACCATTCTAACTGGTGTGAGATAGTATCTCATTGTGCTTTTGATTTGCATTTCTCTGAGGGCTAGAGATGATGAGCATTTTTTCATGTGTCTGTTGGCTGCATAAATGTCTTGTTTTGAGAATACCATCTGACCTTTGACAAACCTGACAAAAACAAGAAATGGGGAAGGGATTCCCTATTTAATAAATGGTGCTGGGAAAATTGGCTAGCCATATGTAGAAAACTGAAACTGGATCCCTTCCTTACACCTTATACAAAAATTAATTCAAGATGGTTTAAAGACTTAAATGTTAGACCTCAAACCATAAAAACCCTAGAAGAAAACCTAGGCAATACCATTTAGGACATAGGCATGGACAAGGACTTCATGACTAAAACACCAAAAGCAACAACAACAAAAGCCAAAATTTACAAATGGGATCTATTTATACTAAAGAGCTTCTGCATAGCAAAAGAAACTACCATCAGAGCAAACAGGAAACCTACAGAATGGGAGAAAATGTTTGCAATCTACCCATCTGACAAAGGGCTAATATCCAGAATCTACAAAGAACTTAAACAAATTTATAAGAAAAAATCAATCCCATCAAAAACTAGGCAAAGGATATGAACAGACACTTCTCAAAAGTGATGACCATTTTATAGGGAGAAAAATCCTGGCCATTTTCTTGGTGGTAAGTGCTAGATTAGCAGAGTGAAGACCAGAGTGAGGAGATTCTGATGACCTGTTTGTAATTAGTGGGAAAAGCAATAGACATGGAGTGGGAAGACGTAAGTTTGGGGGGAAGTCTGTTTCTGCCACCTGCTAGTTGCAAGACTTGGATACATTATCTAATATTTTTGAGCCTCCACTTGCTGATCTATACAATAGGGATAGTAATACAAGCCTCAGAAGTTGTAGAAATTAGATGACATAATATATTACAGAGCACCTAGCACAGTGCTTGATATTCAACCAAAGCTTCATATATATCCCTGATCTCCCCCTTCCTCCTATTACTTAAGTCTCCAGATATATTAATCTTCAAGTTCTTGGCGGGGCGCAATGGCTCACACCTGTTATCCGAGCACTTTAGTAGGCCTGTCCACCTGTTATCCCAGCACTTTGGTAGGCCAAGGTGGGTGGATCATGAGGTCAGGAGATCGAAACCATCCTGGTTAACACGGTGAAACCTTGTCTCTACCAAAAATACAAAATATTAGCCAGGCGCGGTGGCGGGCGCCTGTAGTCCCAGCTACTCTGGAGGCTGAGGCAGGAGAATGGCGTGAACCCGGAAGGCAGAGCTTGCAGTGAGCCGAGATCTCGCCACTGCACTCCAGCCCGGGCGACAGAGCGAGACTCCGTCTCAAAAAAAAAAAAAAAAAAAACCAACAAAACTTCAAGTTCTTTAGAGATGAAAAAATAAAGCCAAGAAAGGGCTAAGTGGGAAGGGGTGGGGGAAATTCTGAATCATTTGAGGAAAGAGGAAACGGAAGCTCATCAAAAAACAATTCACAAAGGGCTATCAACTATCAATTATTCTCATTTCGTGTTAAATGACTACAAACATTGTACATTTTGTAAACTTTAGATATCTAAAGCTGTCAGATGATGGATGTATCACCTTGGAATGATTCTCAACATCACGTCATAGTTGGGAATGCTAACAGAGTCAAACTAAATAGCGGAAAATCAGCTTCTTTTCCGGCCCTGTAATTTGTGAAATGATCAGGACAGAGAAATGGAAAGAAATTGAATAAATATATGACATGGTTATGGTAACACAACACAGTGAATAACCAAGTTTCATAAAGTCAAAGTATTAGAAAGACATTAATAGAACTATTTAGATTTCTTCAGTGCCTTCTTACCACGGACCTGAAAGTGTCCATTCTGTTGTCTAGATGGCTTCCTTCAAATGTGGCTTGCTTCATACTGCTAACCTTACTAACGCAAACCCTTCCAGATGGCTTTGCCATCATTATTTTACTTGCCAGCTCATTTCCACTGCACAGGGTTTTGCCTCTGCTAGTAAGTGCAACGAAGCATGTTGCTCCCCTCATTGGATGATTAAATGGTGAGCAGCAGGTGATTTTTTCAATTAATTAGTGTTTAAGAATACTAGCTTCTTAAACATATTTATAATAGGATCAAAAACACTATTTTCAAAATTTGGCAAGATGTTATATAGATAATTTAAAAATAATGGCTTATGAAAATTAGATGTTTTGTTTTTCGTTGTTTTTTTCTTTGAAATCATGCTTTATTTATTATTATAATTATTTTCAACTTTTATTTTAGGTTCAGGGGGTACATGTGCAGGTTTATTACACGGGTAAATTGTCTGTTGCTGAGGTTTGGGGTACGAATGATCTTGTCACCCAGGTAGTGAGCACGGTACCCAGTGGGTGGTTTTTCAGCCTATACCCGATTCCCCTTCTTCCCTGTCCAGTAGTGCCCAGAATGTGTTTTTCCCTTTATGTTCATATGTACCCAATGTTTAGCTTCCACTTATAAGTGAGAACATGTGGTGTTTGGTTTTCTGTTCCTGCATTAATTTGCTTAGGATAATAGCCTCTGACTGAATTTATGTTGCTGCAAAGAACATTATTGCATTGTTTTTTTATGGCTGCATAGTATTCTATGGTGTGTAAGTATCACATTTGTTTATCAAATCCATCATTGATGGACACATAGGTTGATTCCATGTTTTTGCTATTGTGAGTAGCGTTGTGATGAACATACAAATGCATATGCCTTTTTGGTGGAATATTTTCCTTTGCTTATATACCTAGTGATGGGATAGTTGGGTCAAATGGTAGTTCTGTTTTAAACTCTTTGAGAAATCTCCAAACTGGTTTCCATAGTGGGTAAACAAATTTACATTCTCACCAACTGTGTGTAAGCATTCCCTTTTCTCCACAAAGTTGCCATCAGTTATTTTTTGAGTTTTTATAATGGCCATTCTGACTAGTGTCAGATGGTATCTCATTGAGGTTTTGATTTGGATTTCTCTAATGATTAGTGATGTTAAGCATTTTTTCATATATTTGTTGGACACTTGTATGTCTCCTTTTGAGAAGTGTGTGTTCATAGCATTTGTCCATATTTTAATGGGGTAATTTGTTTTTTTGCTTGTTGAATTGTTTAAGTTCCTTATAGATTCTGGATATTAGACCTTTGTCAGATACAGTTGGTCAATATAAAAAAATTAGATGATTTTGGACAATTGTCATGTCAAATCTCAAGAGAATGCACAGTTTAAGGTAGTGAGTTATTTCTTTGCACCCCAGAATCTTATTGATTTTCTTTGGTGCTTGCTGATATGATTACATTAAAAAAGTAAAATGCAAACAGGATGTGTGTATATATATATGGGATAAATATATACACACATTGTATATATAAGAATATACAGTATATATACTGTATATATAAGTATATATATCCTGCATGTGTATATATACACACACACATATATATGGGATATATATACAAACACACAGGATATGCATGCACCATTATTTACACCATTGTGGATATATACAGGAGAGAGATATAAAGAATATATATGATATACAAACATATATTATAAATATTGTATACAATATATATCTATATCCTGTACATATAAGTGTCTCTCTCTATCTCTATCTCTAGTGTGTGTGTACACACACACACACACACAGAGAGAGAGAGAGAGAGAGAGCTGAGCATCCCAAATTAGAAAATCTAAAATTGAAAATGCTCCAAAATCAGAAACTTTTTGAATGCTGAAATGGGGAGTTAAAGGAAATGCTCACTGAAATATTTCAGATTTTAGGTTTTTGAGTTACCAGTGCTTAACTAGTAAGATAATACAAAAATTCCCAAATCTGAAAAAGCTGAAATAGGAAATACTTCTTGTCCCAAATATTTTAGATAAGGGATACTCAACCTGTATATTCATATACACATACACCCCTATGTTAAAATAAAAATTCTTTTAAATGGAAACTAGCAATTTCTTAAAGAAAAAGAGCATGTACAACATTGTTTGTCTATCACATAATTTCAAAAAAGCACCTAAACCATAACCAGTAACTGGATTCTGCATTCCTTATAGAGACTAGACTATCAACTCCTTGAGGAAAGGGTTTCTGGTCTACTTCTTTGCATACATTATGTAGAGTCCAAACATTTTTGTTCTAAGGTTGGAGTCTGCACCACCTGCAGTGAAAACTGTTTTTAATTATTAATTTTTTTGGTTGAATGTTAAGTGAAATCTTCTTATTTAATTCCCTCTGATCTAACTCTAAACTGAAAATAACGTTTAAATGTGGAATACGCTATAACGCTCTTTCACTGGTGTTTATGGTCTAGACTTTTCAATCTAGTGTAAGGTTCACCTTTGTTCTCTGGACATAGTCCACGTTTGAAGGTCAAGTTTCATATATTTTGCCTATGTGTTGGTGAATTGTAGGCCTCCATTTTCTCTTTATTCATGTCACTTTTTTAAGGCATACTAAAACAGGTTTGAAAATCTGGAAAGTGGCAGTTCATTGGTGAGCAAGTTAGATAAGGGCTCTGGCTTGTAAGTCAAGGTAGCTACTATAAAACACAATAGTCTTGGAAATGTCCTGAAGAAAACAGAAATAATAAGTGATGCTTATCTGAAGGGTATACTATCTACTAGGCATGGTTTTAAGTATTTAACAGTTTAACAGTTTTAATATTAACAATAAAAAGTGATTATTAACTTCATTTTGTCTGTGAGGAAACTGAGGCACAGAGGAGTCAGTCAAATCACAGAGCCAACACGGAGTTAGTAAGTTGTGGTTCTGGGACTGGAGTCCAGCAACCTGGTTCCAACATGTGTCATTTTAACCACTTCAGTATTCAGCCTCAAAAAGAGCTAATTACTTCAGGCAGCTTATTTTTCTTGTAGTTAAGGCAAAAAAGAAAAATAATTATATAAATATTTTTGTGATTTTGATAAGAGAGATAGCACACTGAAGCATTGTTTTGTTTTGTTTTGTTTTCTGGAACTAATCTCAATTCTGAATTAACAGCATGGGGTTTGCTTAAAAGCGTGTTGTATGACACACTGGGCGATCACTTTAATACTATAGGAGACATGGAAATGCTGTTTAACCAAACAGTTCTTACATCAACACTTCAAACGAGTAGAGGACCTCGCATCCACGTGCTTAACTCCCTGAGTTTACATAATACAAACATAGTACCAGGACAATTTAGTTGACGAGGTAGCAAATATATTCATTAGATGACGTTTCTTAAATATCAGATATCTGAAGACTGCACAGGTGCAATCTTTATGGAATTTGCAAGTATATCCTCTCATAAGTAACTCAGATGCTGACTACCATGAAAACCAGGTGAGAGAGGCAAAAAGACCTTCTCTAGGGAAATGGACCAGCTGGGGAAATGGAACACCTGATGCAGAGAGAAATGACCAATCCCTCCATTATGGAAATCAGCAGCATCCTTTCTTAATGGCTGCTGGTCATTCATTCTCTTCTTTTAGCAAGTCTTTCTAGGCTAGGCTTTATGTTAGATGTTGGATGCACAGACATAAATAGCACAATTGCAAAGAGCTTCTAATATTACTGAAAGCCAACCGTAATTTTCCCCAAAAGATTTAAATTGTTTTAAATTCTTACACTAGTTATTGGTTAAGAACTGAGAGTTTCACTTCACAGTATATGGCTTTAACTTAGGGTTTCTCAATCTCAGCACTAATGACATTCTGGGTTAGGTAATTTTTTGTTGCAGAGTGCTGTCCTGTGCTTTGTGAGATGTTTAGCAGCATCTTTGGCCTCTTCTCATTAGATGCTAGTACTATCACCACCCCCGTTTTAACATACAAAAGTGTCTCCAGATAGCACCCTGTCCTGCACTGAGAACCATTGCTTTAATCTGCAAAAACTTTAGAGCAAGTATTAATACATTTATCCTAAGACAAAACACAACAAAAGCAATAACAAAAATCCTCAGGATGGTTTGAGCCAAGTGTCGTATTTTGGATTAAAAGATATTGGGCCTCCTAGAATGAGACACTTATAACGGGCATGTATAGAGAACTAAATATATATAATTCACTATTTAGAATTATTTTAGATAAACTATTTAAAATATTAGTAAATGCTTAATCCAAATACATAGGCCAGAGTCTTTCTTAAGGGTGACTATTTTTTTCCTGGGAGTACCTTTCCTTTTGTCCTCACCTTGGTTACCATACATGTCTCAATATTTCTGAATCCCAACTATTAGCACTCTGAATTGTTTTTCCAGCACCCCAATATAAACAGATACAAGGAGGTATAGATCAAGTTTCATACACCTAATATCTGTTTAGGCTCAGCTCTGAGATGACCCATTACATACATTTTATGCTTTCCACAGCTGAAAATCCTGCATACGAAAGTCGAGTATGATTGTGGAACTAATTTACATTTCCACCAACAATATAAAAGTGCTCCTATTTTTCCACTGTGTCACCAGCATCTGTTGTTTCTTGACTTTTTAATAATAGCTATTCTGACTGGCATGAGATGGCATCTCATTGTGGTTTTGATTTGCATTTCTCTAATGATCAGTGATGTGTTTTTTTTTTCATTGTTGGCCACATATATGTCTTCTTTTGAGAAGTGTCTGTTCATGTCCTTTGCCCACTTTTTAAAGGAGTTGTTTTATTTCTTGTAAATTTGTTTAAGTTTCTCGTATATTCTTGATCTTAGACCTTTGTCAGATGGATATATTGCAAAAATTATCTCCCATTTTGTAGGTTGCCTGTTCACTCTGATGATAGTTTATTTAACTGTGCAGAAGCCCTTTAGTTTACTTAGATTCCATTTGTCAAATTTTGCTTTTGTTGCAATTGCTTTTGATACTTTTGTCATGAAATCTTTGCCCATGCCTATGTCCTGAATGGTATTGCCTAGGTTTTCTTCTGGGGTTGTTATAGTTTTGGGTTTTACATTTAAGTCTTTGATGCATCTTGAGTTAATTTTTGTATATGGTGTAAGGAAGGGATCTAGTTTTAATTTTCTGCATATGGCTAGCCAGTTCTCCCAGCACCATCTATTAAATAGGAAATCCTTTCCCCATTGCTTGTTTTTGTCGGGTTTGTCAAAGGTCAGATGGTTGCGGATGTGAGGTCTTATTTCTGAAATATCTATTCTGTTCCATTGGTCTGTGTTTCTGTTTTTGTACCAGTTGCATGCTTTTTTGGTTACTGTAACCTTGTAGTATAGTTCAAAGTTGGGTAGCATGATGTCTCCAGCTTTGTTCTTTTTGCTTAGGATTTTCTTTGCTATATGGCTTCTTTTTTGGTTCCATATGATTTTTAAAGTAGTTTTTCTAATTCTGTGAAGAATTTCAATGGTAGTTGACAATAAGATGCTAAACTCTGCTTGTTTGGATGAATCCCAGTGCAAATAAGGACTGTAGGACCACAAGTACTGCATCATCTCTGGATTTCACCATCACTAACACTTGTTTCAACTGACCTTTACTGTGTCATGAGGGGCTGTGTGGTGGTAGTTATAGTATCTAAGAAATACCAGGAATTGACTACTTTATGTTACCAGGTATTTCTATAGTCATACTTTTTTTTCAGACACATTTTTACTCTGTCGCCCAGGCTGGGGTGCAGTGATGCGATCTCAGTTCACTGCAACCTCCGCCTTGTAGGTTCAAGCAACTCTCCTGCCTCAGCCTTCCCAGTAACTGGGATTACAGGCACATGCCACCATGCCTGGCCAATTTTTGTATTTTTAGTAGAGATGGGTTTTGCCATGTTGGCCAGGCTGATCTTGAAGTGGTCTGCCTGCCTCTGCCTGCCAAAGTTCTGGGATTACAGGCATGAGCCACCACGCCCAGCCTGCAGTCATATTCTTAACAGTTAACCAACAATTTAGTGTCCTACCAAGGCCATATGTCTGACTAGAGAGCCGCCTCACATCAATATAGCATTTGTTTAAAGTAAGACCATTGGAAAGAGAAAAGAAATCTCTCTTAAAAAATAACCAAGAACCAAAGCAAACAAAACAAAACAAAACAAGCAAAAACACATACAAAAACAAAAAGCTTAAGACATTAAAAGCTTCATATCATAACAATTGGTTATAATAATCTAAACCCAAGCAACTTTAAACAAGATGTAACAAGAATCAGCTATATCTTTTCCAAAAATAATATTGGTGAAGCATCAATGGAGGGACTATCTTTGAGCTATGGAGCTTTCTAGTACATCTTCCAATGTAAACTGGTGTGCAGGATTAAAGGTTGCCACAAAGGTTGAGATAAGAAGTCTAAGTTCCCTCTCCTGCATCTGTGCTAGCCTTCATTGTGGCATAACTAATAGAATATTAGAAGTAATATACTGGGACCACCAAGGTTATGCCATAAGAAGGCTGGCAGCTTCTACCTGGGCTTCCTTGGCAACCTCTCTCTGAGACCCCCAAGCTGCCATATATAAGACTCCTGACCACCTTTCGACTCCATCGTGAAGAGACCGTGTGTTGGTGCTCGGGCCCCAGCTGACCATCTCTCCCAAGGCACCAGAGTTGTGAGTGAAGCTGACTGGCACCCTTTAGACTAGCCTAATCTTTCAAGAGCACGGGAAAAGAAGAATTACTCCATGAATCTGATTGAATTCCCGACCCACAAATATGAAGTATCACACAATGCTTACAGTTAAGCCACTAAGTTTTGAGGGAGTTAACGACAGGTAACAGGAACAACTTCTAAACACATACACACATAGGATTTGAGTGGTTGTGTATCTATGAGTCAGCTAAATTCAAAGAGGTGGCCGATCTACTAAAATTGATAATTAGTGTTTATGAAGCATTGTTCTTTTTTATTAAAAATAACTGATGCTCCTTTGTAATGGTCTCTTTTAGTTCACGTAGAAAGTTTTGGTAAAAGCCTCACTTCTTCACTCTGTTCATCCCTCCCCTCCCCTCCCCTCCCTTCACCTCCCCTCCTCTCCCTTCCCATCCTTCCCCTCCCCTCTCCTGCCCTCTCCTTTCCTCCCCTCTCCTTTCCTCCCTCCCTTACTTCCTCCTTCCCTCCCTTCCTTCCTTCCCTTTCTTTCTCTTTCTTTCCAAATGTGACTTTTTTCTACTAGGTTGTGCATGGAAAAACCAAAACCAATTTACTGCAAATCTGACTATTAGCTTTCGTGGCTTTATACTGAAGATCATGAATATATGTCACGGTCACTTTACATAAACAAGGCTCAAGGTAGTCTTAGTATAAATATTTTTAAAAATCCAAAATCATTAATTATTTCTCATCCATTTAAAAAATTTATGGTAGGAATATTTAAATGCTATACAATTAGCAGACTGAATTTAATTTCATGATAAATCCTATTTCAAAATGATTGTGAGAATGAGATATAGTAATATCCAGCTTGTTTTGATAAAAGACTTCTCCAAGAATAATAGGATTTTAAACTATCTTCATGTGAACACCTTATATGAAAAAAACTATGATTCTCTAATTCATGTCTTAGCTTGCTTGTATTTAAAATTTAATTCAGTTTTGATGGCTTTTGAGTCCCACCAAAATATTATAAATCTATTATAAATGTTTTCTGAAATTTACTTAGTTATGAAAAAATGAGGATGAAGTCCCAATTTTTGTCGCCCTTTGGATTATAGATATCTTGTCAACTTTCCCTGAAACATTTTATATTTGAGAGCTTAGACTTGAGAATCTGTTATGTCCTTTTTTTAGTCAGTCTGAATTTTTACCCCCTCAAACACACATAGTACTTAAATTCCTTAAATACTAGGGTGCCATTTGAAATTTAATGTAATTTTGACATAGTTTTTTTGTGTGTTACATTACAACATTACAACTGGCATTATAGTATGTCTATTACAAAGACTTGATAATTATAATTCATTCTTAACCATAGCTCATCAAATTGAATTACACCTTTGCTGTGAAATAAATTTACATAAATTATGAATGACATTTTTGGCATATGGACAAATACAATTAAATTATCTTTGTAAAAACATGTTTAATTATGCAAATGTCTGCCTTCCTTTCATATTAATACCCCTTTTGGAAAAGAAAATTCAAGACTACCTGAAGATTGAAAGGGTAAAAATAATTAACTTGATGTTTTAGATGTAATTCAGTGATTTCCCTTAATAGTTTATAAATCCCAAACTAAGATTATATATATATGCACAAATGTTGGCCTAAGAGTATTGCATTGAGAGTCTACCTACAATTTTTCTTAGAATGAGTAATTCAATTGTCTGTAAAGAGAGCCACTTGTGGAGAATGACTATAAATGGTCTACTAGGACTGAATATATTCTGTTAAAGCAAAAACAAAAAAAAAAACAAAAAAACCATCATCAGAGCTTTAACAAAACAGCTATTTTATGATCATGGTGTGTTTCCTAATGAAGAGCAGCTTCTCAAAACTTTGCTTTGATGTTCATGTTTCTAAACGTTTAAAATTTTAAGCTTTCACTCTCGTGAAAATATGTATTCTCTTTTTCAAATACTTAAATTTGTAAAACAGTCTAGTTTTGGCACAACTCAAGAATCACTGGCTCTCATGTGTATTTCATTGATTATTATATCTAACAATAAAGTGTTGAAGGGAATAGTAGACAGGAAAACTCCAAAAGCTGTCATATCAGAAATGATATGGTCATAGTTAAGGCCAAACTTGAATGACACAGTTTATGTTCTTTAGGGGTATCAATGCCTATTTATTTGTTAGTCCAATCTTCAATCTTTACTAACTGTGTAGAATGTGCAGTTATAGTGTTTGACACCCAGGATACATCTAAGTAAATATAAATTCCCTAATGCATTGATGCTTTCACTAAACATTTTGTGAATACTTGCAACTATAGGCAAGAAGCCTTCCTAAACATTATAGGGACATCATAACTCCAGTAACATACAGATTTTTAAAGGACTGACTTGAAGCCCTGTCAGTGTCTATATTCATGAGGTGTTGTGGAGTATGACAGTGTGCTAAAAGAGTGGTAAAGGGACACCCATTTTGACCGTACTACTTAATTGAGGGTTAGTAACAGTTTCTTATAATGGCCAGATTTATCCGACCATTAAAACATTATAAAGATTAAATTAGTCGTGATCTCACAGAAATTTTTGAAATTCTATCTTTAGTTATTATCCTGAGTCAAAATATGTTATTTGTAACAGTGGATGAGGAATCTATACTTTGACTAAGCAAATGTAACATTGAGACCGTAACAATTTCCCAATTCCATCTAAGCATTAGTTTTAATAGACAATCTCATACTTTAAATTGATTTCATAGGCATTGAATTACAAACACTTTTTAAAAGACATGGCATTTTGGGGGCAAGTATTGAAAATAAGATACAATAATTTTTCTTCATTAATTATAGGGACCATCTTGGTGAAATGACATATTTTTACGAGTAGAGGTGCTTTACCGAGAGCTCAGTCCAGCAGGGTGGAGGGACAGAGAATGAGCCAGAGGCTTAGAGACTCTTGGGACACTGAAGTCAAAATTTGTTTCACTGAAACAATCTGGGACATCAATGGCTAACTACATTTTTTTTTTCCTGAAAAATGTTAAAATAAAACATATACACAGTTTTATGTTTTTTTCTGGTCTAATTAAAGCATGCTATTCTAAAGAGTCCCCTTTCCAATAAAACTCTTCATTATAATTTGAAGTTTTACATTCATTACAATTAGAATGAAATTATTTCACAAGTAAAATGATTTGAGCTTAATTAGCTGAGTCTATTCTCTTTTGCTAACAGTCACATAATAAATGTCTGGCTTAGTTTGAGGAACTTGGGGATTACTTTTTGTGGTTTTAAAATCCAGCGTGTCTAACGGGAATACAGTCCTTGCCTTCTTCGCTATTAGTTGGTAAGATAGTAACCTTTCCAGGGTTTACTCGGTGGCCAGTAAATCTTCTCCAGTAACCAGACACCATACTTTGGACTCAAAAGGAGATTTACCCCTAACATGTGGGAATCCATGTTCAAATCTATCATCACCTCTCTTATTGGAGCTACATTTGTGTTCTGTGTCCTCTGGTGAGCTGAAATAACCACTTTTCCCCGTGAAATGAACAATGAGACATCTCCTCAAAATCATGTCTGTTTTGTCAGAAAACAGATACTGGGGCACACAAGGATGAATAAATATTTTTATCTAACTATATAATCCCAATTCCCCTCCTACCTCCCTGAGGATTACATTTTCTTTTTCCTTCATTTCTTGTTTTAGCTTCCAGATTGGTCTCTGCTTTTCTAATGCAGAAGGTGTTTTTGACCTAAGGGCTCCATCCCGCTCTCCATGTATATCTCAAATCTTTCACTTTTTCCACCTTCTCATCTAACCACTTGCCCTGTGTCTCTGGTATATATAATACATCTCTATCATAGATGTCACCACTACCTCAAACAATTTATAAAGCCATTTTAGGCATTTTCAGAAAGTTGACTTTTCCTTCTGTTGCCTCATCCCCATTCAATAATTATATCAGCCTTATTATAACACATAGACTTTGAAATATTCAAGGAGCTCTTTTTATTCTTTTCCACCCTCACTCTCCACCAAGAGTGTTACAAAAGTCTGTCACCTTTTCAGACAAAGTATTTCTCTTTTTTCTCTATCCCCATTACCTCCCTCCCAGTGTTGACTTTTTTAAAATCTTGTAATTCTAACTCAAACAATCCTAATTTTTACATGAGTGTTCTTTCTACTATACAGATCTGTTTCTCTGTAAAGTAAATTCTTTCTGAAAGTATAACATTGAAATATGTATTCTCAGTGGTCCCCTGTCCTTAGTCTCTAGCTAAAGCAATCACCTTGATAGTACATTAAAGACAAATCATTATTATTCCTGGTACATATCCCATAGTACCAAAGTCTATTTCAGAACTAAACTCAGACCCAGTGCTGTCCATGAAGAGTTGGCTCTTCTTTGTTCAAGAAAAGTTACAAGGTTATTTGGTTCAGGTAAGCATATGGTAGGAAGGTGGGGAAGAAAAGGGAAATTGAGGAAAAGAAATTTGATATAAACCCATCACAAATCCACTGAAGCCTACATCAACTGAATCAAATTATAGAAAGTGAATTTTTTAAATATTGTTTAAAATTTCTAAGAAGAATATTAAAATAAATTCTAATAAGATAAATTTTGTTTGGCTTCCTGAGCCAGCCCATGATGTAGGTTTCTCTCATTAAATGGCTGAAATACTCTTTTTGCAAAGTTCTACAATGCAATGTTTGACAAATATATTTATACTACTATATTCTAGCTGTATTCTGCATTATAGATGAAATCGATTTCTATGGGCTAATTTGGGGGCCCAAATAATAATTATAATATTGTAAATTTCCATCTGAAGTCTACTTCTTGATGATATTTATTAATTCATTCATTAAATTGTTCTTAAGCCATTCCTATGTGACAGCCAGAATACCACCAATAAGTTGTTGTCATAGCCTCAAGGAGATGACAGTCCTAAAATGAAAGCCACCTTGTAAATTGATAATTATTATTGAATGTGGAATTTGTTTTAAAAGCAACACTAACATTCAGTGCTCTAGGACACCAAAGAGAGAGTCTGCCTTATGGAGAACTTGAACCTCTCCTAAGGAATTGGTAAGCATTTATCACAAGTAAAAGGATGTAGAGGGCATTCTAAGCCTCTGCTTAGAAACAGCACATGCAAAGCCACAAAGTTCGGGAAGGGATAGTGTCATTTAGGAATGACCAGGAGAAGTTCAGTGAAGATAGATGATGAAAAGTGATAGGAGAAGTAGAAAATGCTTGTCAGAATCTTGATTGGAAAGGTACCATATTAAGGAGTTTGCAATGTTTCTAGAAGGGATTTGGCAATATATATGCAGGAGTATGACTCGATCCTATTTGATTTGTAAAAATTCTAGGGGGAGAAAGATCCATTAGAAGATTCATGAAAATGCCCAAGTGGAAGATAATGATGGTCTTCTTTATGGCAGCAGCAGAGTTACAAAGAGGGATGTTCTTTCAAGAGTCATTCTTGAAGCAGAAGCAACAATTTGATGGCCAATTAGAGAGGCAGTGGCACATGGCAGCTGGGTGCTGTAAGAAATGGAAAAAGAAGACTAGAAAATTCTGCAGAGATTCTGCTTGAGGAGCTTTGAAAATTATTGCTCATCAAATATAAAATAATGGGCTAATTTGGAGTAATGGATAATGAATAGGTGATGTTTGAAGTGGAATTACAGTTTTAAGACCCAAGAGCTGTCATCGTTTCCTGCAAATCTCTTCCAAGTATCAGTCTCTTATTTTGCTTGTTCAATATCATGGGGCCCAAAGGAGAGATTGTTTTTCTTCTTGTTCTCTAGTGTACCTGCTAGACAATAGAACACAGTCTCAAGTCAGCATCCCTTTGAAATCCAAGCTATGCAAATGGCAATTCCTGCCTTGAGCCCCACCTCTACTCCACGCTGACAGTTTTATCCCACTTGTTTATTTTAATGAAAATTTGTCAAGACCCATATGTTCTATGATGTATGATATTGGCACCTAACATAAATACTTAAGTGAATGAGTAAATGAAATTTATTCTTCCTGAACTCTAGTGTTTGCTTCCTTTCCCCAGGCTTTTAATTATGTATCAATCAGGGTTCAAACAGAGAAACAGACACAGTAGGAGGTATATAATATAAGCCTATATGCCATATGTATTAAAGGGTTAATTAAAGGGAACTGGCTTATACAATTGTGGGGGCTGGTTAAGCAGTCCCTGTAAGACTGTCTTTGTGTCTGATGCTGGCTTGAAGTCTACAGTGTAGGCAGTCATGGAAGGAATATCGCCAGCAGGCAGGAACCCAGTGAGACTGGACTGAAAACCATGTTTGCTCTTGTTGCCTCTGATTGGTAATGCAGGAACCCTGCAGAAGCTGAGCCCCTTTCTCACAGAGCTAAACACACATGCCCAAGCCAGCTGCTGCTTCATCTATTGAGGGGAATCAGCACACCAGCAAAGTGTGTATGTTACACAATGGCTGCTTCCGCCCTTCTATCCTCCAAAATCTCCCTCCTGGCTTTGAAAGCTTTTTATCTGATCTCAGCATCATGTTTTTATTAGTCTGTTCAGGCTGTTATATAAAATACCATAGATCTTGTGTCTTAAACAACAGACCTTCATTTTCTCACAGTTTTGGAGACAGAAAGTTCAAGATCAAGGTGCCAGTAAAGTTGATGTTGAATGCGGGCTCTTCCCTTTGGTTACAGATGGCTGCCTTCTTCCTGTGTTCTCACATGGCCTTTCCTCAGTGCATGCATGGAGAGGGAGAAAGTGAGAGAGAGAGAGAGAGAGAAAGAGAGGAAGAGAAAAAGAGAGAGAGAGGAGAGAAAGAGAGCATACACTCTTTTGTCACTTCTTATAAGGACGCTAATTCTATTGGATGAGGGTCCTATCCTTATGAACTCATT
Organism: Macaca fascicularis; assembly: GCF_037993035.2. NCBI lineage: Eukaryota > Metazoa > Chordata > Mammalia > Primates > Cercopithecidae > Macaca > Macaca fascicularis. Next base: position 117,113,320 of record NC_088382.1, on the reverse strand, counting down.
TAACCTTAATTACTTTCTCAGAGGCCCTGTCTCCAAATGTAACCACACTGACAGTTAAGGCTTTGACATTTGAATTTTGGGGGGATACAAACATTCAGTCCACAGCAAAGTCCTACAATTTTATTTATATTTGCACAAGCAACCAAAAGACTCCTTACCTTTCAATCCTACTACTTTGTCCATTTCTAATCTTGGGTAAGCCTCAGAAAGCTGAACTCTGCTGGAGAAAGCAACATCACTTTGTCAGGATATGCTCCTGAATATTTATGCTATCCAGACCCCACTGGCTCTTCACTGCTCACTCCCCAGTCTTTTATTTTTCCATAGTGAAAAGATACTATGCCTTTTCCAAGCCTTTCTCACACCTCTCAGGCTCTCACAACAGGTCTCAACCTTTTGACTCTCAGACTATCACTATATTTCTGCCGTCTTACAGATGATAAGAAACAAAATTAAGTAAAATCCTTAGAATTATTTTTCTTCCCTGTGGCCTCAGAGAAAAGGTATCATGAATCCTTTCCTAGGTGAGTTAATTTCCAAGAACTGGTGATGAGACCGTCCTATATCAATAATCTGTTTTTTCTATTGTATCTTGAATCTCTCTCCCTCCACTAGTTTCTTTCATAAACTTACAAACACCTTCATATCTTGCATTTTCTTAAAAATGATTGTATGTAGAACCTTGTCCCTACCCACTTTTCCCAACTAGCTTCCATCACAACTACTCTTGACAAGTCTTAATAGCAAATAGCCTCCTACTTATTAATAGTAAATCTATCAACCTCTTCTCTGTCCTCATTGTCCCTGGCTCTCTGCCACATGCAGCCAAGTTTATTCCTTGACACTGTCATCTCAGATTTCTCCCCAATCTCTTTCTGTCACCATGTTACCCAGACTCTACATGTAGACTTCTCTCAGCATCTTTTACATGGCTGTCTTACTCTAAGCTGACAGTTCTGTGATGCATCTGAGACGTTAAAGAGTTTCTTAATGAGAATAACTGGAATAGCACTGCCCAACAAAGACATAATGCAAGCCACATATGTAGTTTTAAATTTCCTATTAACCACCTTACAAAAAGTAAAAGAAACAGATGATATTAACTTTAGTATACTTTCTTTAACTCAACGTACCCACAGTACTATTATTGTAATATGTAATTAACTAAAACAATACATATAAAATATTTGACAACCTTTTTTAAATACAATGTCTTCAAAATCCAGTGTGTACTTCATACTTAGAGCCCATCTTGATTTGGACAAGATTCAGTTCAAGTGCTGAACAGTCTCATGAGGCTACTAACTACCATCCTGAACAGCATTTCTCTGGAATCTATATTCCGGACCTCAGGTCTGAGTTCTGGAGCTGAAACTGCAACTCCTACCATAATCTTACATCCAACCTCTTACTTGTACAATCTATCAGAGGGGTGGCGATAATCTGTGAAGATACAGGCAAAGAGTTTACTCCATTGCTCACATACATTTGTGGATGTCTACTTCTTATAGAAAGGCAATATGATGGACATAAATAGTAAGTCACAGGGGACTAAGTTTGAATCCTAACTTACTATGGTCTGAATGTTTGTGTCTCCCTCAAATTTATACTTTGAAATTCTATCCTTCAATGTGATGCTACTAGGAGGTAGGGCCTACGGAGGTGATTAGGTCATAAGTGTGGAGCCCTCATGAATGGAATTAGTGCCCTTCTAAAAGAGACCCTAAAGACTCTCTCACCCTCTTCCCTCCATATAAGGATAAAACAAGAAGTCAGCAGTTTGCAAATGTAAAAGAGGGCCTGCACAAGAACCTGATTCTCTCTGATTCTCAGACTTCCAGACTCCAGAACTATGAGAAATGATTTTCAGTTGTTTATAAGCCCCTAGTCTATAGTACTTTGTTCCAGCAGCCCAATCTAAGACGTAGTTTTATTGCTAACTTCCATATGACGTGGAACAAATTATTTCACCTTCATAAGATTTATTTTTGTCATCTAAAACAGAGGATACGTAATGTTTGTCTTTTGGCAAGTTGGTTGAAAGGAAGATGCTGTTATTCCTTACACAGTGCATGGCCCATAGTAATGGTATAAAAAAGTAACTAGGTCATTATCATGACATTAAAAGTTCTCTATGCCCTACTTCTAACTTAACTTCCAAGTCTTATTTCCTGTTCTGAGATCCAGACACATCCTTTTACTTTCATGCATCTATGCCTTAATTTCTTCATTTTTCAAAATACTCACCTACTCTGAGCTAGTCTCCATGACTAATCTGCCCTGAATGAGTTCATTTATTCATTTATTTATTCATTCATTCAAGAAAAATTGATTAAGCATATACTATGTGTGAACTGCTTTTTGGGTGCTTGAGATAAATTACCAAACAAAGCAGAAGATACATTTGCTTGAGGAATTTATATCTTAATTGGGAAGGCAGAAAATAAAAAGTAAATATAATTAATCAGAAAATTATATAGCATGGTAGAGGCCAATAAGTGCTGTGAGGGAAAAAATAGAACAGAGAAAATGAGATTAAAAGTAGAGGGGAGGGAACCACTTACCCACTGCAAGTACCTGGATACAGCAACTTATCTTACACAACCTAAAATAGCTCATAGCAAGTGTTTTTAACATAATAGACACTCAATAAAGAAGAGTGGAATTCTGGAAACGAGAGGAAAATCAAGCTCTAATTACTGAATAAATGATTTACATGTGAGCTTTATAAACACTTTATTTTATTTAACTTTTTTTTTGAGACGATGTCTCACTCTTGTCCCCCAGGCTGGAGTGCAGTGGGGCGATCTCAGCTCACTGCAACCTCCGCCTCCCTCTTTCAAGTAATTCTCCTGCCTCAGCCTCCCGAGTAGCTAGGATTATAGGCACGCGTCACCACGCCTGGCTAATTTTTGTATTTTTAGTAGAGACGGGGTTTCACCATGTTGGCTAGGCTGGTCTTGAACTCCTGACCTCAGATGATCTGCCCGCCTTGGCCTCCCAAACTCTTGGGATTACAGGTGTTAGCCACCGTGCCCAGTCAACACTGTTTATTTTAATTGGAGCATCCTTGATTTTCTTTAGCAAAATTCTTAGGAGTTGACATTCTCCTGGATATTGTTGTCTCCACACAATTTTAGGTATCCAAGTGGAATATAGTGAATTAAGTACAGAAATGGGATAGGAATCCTATGCTAATTGGAACTGAGAGCCTATCTATCTATGGATAAATTTTTTATGTTATGTTATATTTAAAAATATGTTAAAAATATGGGGAGCTGTTACCCCCGAAATTTGGAATTTTTGGAGTAAGCAAAGTCAAGCAACCTTAAAAATGTAAATATGTGTTAGACTCTCCAAGAAGACTACTACATATAACATGCAGCATTTCTCAAATTTAGTTTACCACATCACTCCATTTACACTAATATTTGGAGGGATTAGAATTGAGGTAGATGCACATTTGGAAATGATGATCTGGAGAACAAATGGCAATGTAGGCAGAAGTGCTTAGACTATAAATAGGATGGTCATGTAATTTATTACTCGAAGCAGATATTTTTTACAGTGAAATGGGGCACTGTTAATAATTATGCCAGGAAAATAGGCATAAACCAAGCTTGTCCTTGGGAAACTGGAGCATATAATCTCTCTAGTTACGAGACACTCTGTTTACAACTCATTGTGCATTCCTATCTTCCCCTACTACATTTTCTTCTTAGTTTCTTCAGCTTCCTTGGAAGATAGGTACAAGGGAAACCTACATGAGAGGAAGTAATAGCTATGCATTCCTTTTTGATGAGAGCTCTTTATATGTTCAGAAACATAATGTATCATAAAAAAGAAAATTGAAAATGAAAGCTTTGAGGAAATATGTTCTTGACTTTTTAAAGCAAAATAAGGACCTATCACTAGTTCCTGAAGCTAATAACTGATGGTAGAAGCTAATAACTTGGTGAGACTTTTTACTTTAAGAAATTGTTTTGGTTACCTTTCTAGATGTATTATGAGAGGTTATTTTTAGATATATTGATGTATTTGTTACTGTGTTTAATATAGGGATCACTATCAATACCTATAAAGTTTTTTTAATGGGCTTGGAAATTTTACAATAAAATAAATAAAACTGTGATGTCCATAAAACTCAAACAATTAAATTGTGGTTTTTCATGGTTTGATGAGCACTCATACATTTAATTTTGTACAGCTCACTGTAAAAATCTACACTCAACTAAGGAATGGATGAAATTTCAATCTTCTGCAACAAGTTCTATTTCTGTTCTTTACATAAACAAAGCCAACCATTACCTTGCTGTTCTCAAAATGGAACTCAGTATTCCTTATACTAATTACAGCTTTCCTTCAGCAAACAAATTTTAAGCATAGAATCTAAATTCGGCATCATTAGGCATTTTTTAAAAAGAGAACATTATTCAGAAATGCTACATAAGCTAAAAGGGGTTATATTTTTGTAGAGTTTTGGATAAATATTTTATGACTCTAGGAAGAGAAAATTTCTAATTTTATTAAAGAACATTTTGTCTGCACATCTCCTTCCAAGTTCAATAAATAGAGAAAGCCCACGATGCAAGGGCATGAAGTGCTTACATACTCACCAGAACATAATTATTTTAGAGAGATAATAATAATAAAATAAATTCATTGTTAAGATGAAAATTTCTCTGAGTTGCATTGTAGGATTATCATATTTAGTTTTTCTGAAGCAACATGAACATCATAGTTTGCATTTTCTCCGTTTCCTTCCATCTGATAGTCTGATTGTCTCCAAAAGAAGCCACCGGCCTTGACATGTACAGACAGAGGATATAGTTACCCTGGCAACAGGCGCCATGGACCACAAGTGACCCCTCTCTGAAGAGAGTCAGTGCCTCCTTTTATAAAAATAAAAAAATAAACAAATATTTTACTATCTTCTACTTCAGACAAAATAAAGTCTCTGGTTTTTCAAACTGAAGAAAAATATAGCTCCAACTGATTTCAGCTTCTTTATTTGGCAACTTTTAAAATGTAGATTTGAAATCAATCATCCACTTCTGTGTGTTAATTTCATCACTATGAGTTATACAATCAATTAGGTAACTATAATGTACTAAACCCCTTTCTGATATTCACAGTCTGAAGATCCAGCAGAGGGAGCCCACACATTATTGTTGTTTTTTAAATAACAGTCTAAAATGATAAAAGTTTATTTTAAACTTTCTGGTAATAGAAATCCTGGTATTTTTTATTCTAGGGATTAGCTACCCAGAAAAGTATGACTATTCTAATGTCAATTTATTATGGCTCCTGCTGTTTTAATCTAATGAAGTGCCAGTATTTTTATGTTTATGTAAATAAACACTTTTAAAGTCTATTTTGTGCAACCAGTTCAAGAATACCCAATGGGACTAATATAACCTTTATTTCAGATTTCCCAAAGTTTTTAGCCAGATCCTCCTCCCTCCCCGCCTTTCAAAATCTTTGACTGAAGACAAACAATGCACACCCATGAAAAGCACTGAGGAGCGGTTTTTTAACTGAACAGAAAAATCATGAGGAATCGCTAGCTAGTTTAATAAAAAAGGAACATAAGTAGTTTACACGGCATTGTCTTCATGTCAAGAAAGACGTCTTTGAGATGACATGCCTGTCGTAGGAAGCTGTGGGATTCCAGGACCCGCCTTGCTCCCAGAAGATAATTCCTTAGTTCCTAATAACTTGGTGAGACTTAGTTCATCAACCTGGGAATAATCATTTCTCATGTATATTTCTCAGAAATATTCATGGACGTCCAGTCTTCATTCCAAGTTTGAAGAACATACGCATGTTCTTAACATGTGATCGATACTGGGCTACATTCTCCCTTCTAAATCTTACAATGACTAATTTATGGATGAAAAACTGCATCTGAGGGAACTTAAATAAATTGCCTATGGCCCCAAAGGTAATAAGTGACAGAGCTTGAATTTGCATGTAAGTCTGTAAGACCCTAAAGTGCATGCTGATAACCAGTGTGAAATATTGCCTTCCTAGGCTCAAAGAGTTCACAGCCTATTGATTTCACTCTTGCTTTTACAAAAACCAGGACTTCTTGCTCTTAGTGCAAAACTTCTAGATAAGAAAAGAAAATCAAGTGGATAACATCTGCATACTTACCATGAGTCAGCACCTTTGAAGGTTACCATGAAACCTTCGAGAGGCCATAGGAGATACATTTTATTCCCACTTTACAGATGAAGAAACTAAGGCCCAGGAGATTATATAATTTACCCAAGATGATACCATGAACCCAGAATGTGAATCTAGATCTTTCTGAATTTAAAATCTTCATTGTCATGCTGCCTCTTCCTACTGAATTATTTCTTCTAATCAATTCCTTAAAAATTAAAAAGTTTCTCATGCAGTTATTTGAACTTAGCTCACAGTGAGAAGTGTTTGTAAAAAATTTTTCTCAACCTAAACTCAAATATTCATTCATAGTTAAGTTTCTTGAGGTGTAAACATGCTTATATGAATTTTTAAGTAAAAATGTGGTTTGTTTTCTATTCCTCAGAAAATTCAAATATTATTAGTTGAAACAAAGAATCATAGAACTTGGCCAGGTGCAGTGGCTCATGCCTGTAATCCCAGCACTTTGGGAGGCGGACACAGGCGGATCATGAGATCAGGAGATCGAGACCATCCTGGCCAACATGGTGAAACCCCGTCTCGACTGAAAATACAAAATTTAGCTGGGCGTGGTGGCACGTGCCTGTAATCCCAGCTACTCAGGAGGCTGAGGCAGGAGAATCATTTGAACCAACCAGGGAATCAGAGGTTGCAGTGAGCTGAGATCGCGCCACAGCACTCCAGCCTGGCGACAGAGCGAGACTCCGTCAAAAAAAAAAAAAAAAAAAAAGAATCATAGAACTTAAAAATTAGAATGGGACTTACTATTCATTTCGTCTGATTCTCTTATTTTATGAATGAGAAAACTGAGTTCCAGAGAAATTGTGACCTGTTCAGGTTCCCATCATTAGTTAGTGATAACACAGAGCTGCCATTCTAACCCAAGAAAGCAGAATTTCCTTGCCGTTCCAAAAAGAACTTAAGACGAATTGTTTTATAAACAAATCTGATACTTAAGTCACCTTAGGTCATAACCTGGTGTTGACTTTAGTAAGCTAAAGTCATTTTCATGAGACCAATGCTGAATTTTATCAATGGTATGAAAATTAAAATTATAATAAATTTTAACCAGAGTTAAAAAAGAAAATTGATTCACAACTCAAAATTTAATAAAATTTGTTTCAAAATACTTTTGAGAACAAAGTCACAAGCCAAAGACAGTAAAGATTTTAGAGCTTTTATTTGGGCAAAACAGCAAGTTGAATCATACAGTGAATATTAAAATATCAAGTTCAGAAGACAGTGTGATTATGTCATTGGTTTACTACAGTAGACCTCTAATTGTAGCTGAGATTTTGTAAATGTATATGGCACATTTTAGTTAATTCTTTACCTACGACTTTTAAAGGCTCCTTTCCGTTGTTTGCAGATGGACTGTTGCTGGATGTAAGTTTCAACACACACATACCCAAGTGCACACATGCATGCACACAAACAGATTTAAAGCAATCTAAGACACTCTTGCCCTGTGTTTATAGTCACAGAACAAAGTTCCTAAGTAGGGACAGGCCAGAAATAAAGTGCTGATGAGATCCTGAGTCCTGATGGCTAGAGCAGGTTTGAAAGGCAAGTCTCTGCCGGGGTGAAGGCATCTCAGTGGGTAGACAGGTTACTTTTTAGAGGTCAGACTTTCAGAAGGGTGATCTAATCCTATTAATCTCTTCAGATGTTCATGATGTGATTTCAGCAGGGGTAGAATTCATGTGCAAGAAAGTTTTATTGAGCCCCCCCCCTTTGCTTTTGGTTGAGTATATGCCTCATAAATGTCACAACTGGCCTGTGGCAGAGAAAAATTAGCCAACCACCTAGTAATCATTGTGCCCTACAAGCCATTCAAAAGAAACTACAGATAGAACATTCAGTTTTAGAAGACCTTACAAACCATTAATGGAAGGAGGGCCTGTGGAAAAATACCCGGGAACACAAAAATTTAAAGAACAAAACTTGGCCGGGCGCGGTGGCTCACGCCTGTAATCCCAACACTTTGGGAAGCGGAGGCGGGCGGATCACGAGGTCAGGAGATCGAGACCATCCTGGCTAACACGGTGAAACCCCGTCTCTACTAAAAATACAGAAAGAAATTAGCCGGGCATGGTGGCGGGCGCTTGTAGTCCCAGCTACTCTGGAGGCTGAGGAAGGAGAATGGCGTGAACCCGGGAGGCGAAGCTTACAGTGAGCCGAAATCGCACCACTGCACTCCAGCCTGGGCCACAGAGCGAGACTCCGTCTCAAAAAAAATAAAAGAACAAAACTTAAAAACAATGTTTTCACTCTACTGTCATCTTTTGTTTGTTTGTTCCCATAGCTTAGTCCGTGATAATTGTAGACTGTTCACAATTGTTTGGTTGAATGAGTAAAACCGGGCAGCCAATATTTTCTGAGTGCTTTCTGTGTGCCAACAAGTGTTAACAAGAACTTCTAAATGCATTATCACATTTAAACCACGTTACAATTCTATGCGGTGCAATTGTGAAAACTGAGACTTCTGTAACATACCCAAGGTCACCCAGTGAGTGGCAGAGGCAGGACTGAAGCAAAATCTATGTTTCTCAGGGATAGCCCTTTTAATCACGAGGCAGATTTGAGTTGGAACATTTCCATCAGGAGCGTAAACAGTTGGTGTACTCTCTGATTCTAGTCACACAAACTTTATTTTTCTTAAATGGCAGTAATTATAGCATGGCTATATTATTGCTCGAAGTTTCTCTGGCTTCTGTATTTTATTTGGTTTGCTGTAAATACCTCCTTAAGGGACATAAGGACCCTGGACTTTAATGTAATTTCAGGTCACTGGTTGACCCAGCTCCAAAATTCTTGTGAAAATGTTATTTCCCACAGGGGAAAAGATACATTTAGAACCTAGAAATTGGTGCATAACATTTCAATTCTTGCCATGAAGCTCAGAGCTAGTCTTTTCTGTGCATAAATGGACATGGACTGTATGTGTTATAGCAACCTGTCACCTTGGTACCTTGTTATCAGCTTACTGACATTCAAATTCCAAGACAGCTAGAAGAATGACTCTTTTCCACCGAACAGTATTTTAAACAAAACTTAAACCCAAAGTGGGATTTGGAGTTCACCTCTGAGCTCATGGAAATGTGAATAAGGTCTAAGACCAGGTCAAAGTGGTCAAATAGCTTGGAATTCGTTCAGATATTTTTTCCTTGTCAATTAAAAAAAGGGATACTTTTCCCTTGCCAGTGAGTAGCCTTTGGTCTGGGAATATTGTATAACCCAAGAAACCATCTTAATAAATTAGCCAGGAAATACACTGCTTAAGCACTCTTGTTGTTTGGCCTATGGGGAGACAATATAGCTAAGTGGGCCGGGGGGATAAAATGGGGCAGGAAATATACATGATGAACATCAGGGAATTGCAATTTTCGTACATTCAGAATCCACCACAATTCAGTGCACCAAATTCCTTTAAATTGTTGTCGCTGATCAAATTCTTATGAAGCAACTTCTAGTATGTTGGGTCTATAAAAACCGTTTATCTCTGGGAGGCCGGAGTACACAGATCACTTGAGGCCATGGGTTTGAGACCACCCTGGTCAACATGGTGAAATGCTGTCTGTACTAAAACTACAAAAACTTACCTGGGTGTGGTGGCACACACCTGTAGTCCCAGCTACTCAGGAGGCTGAGGCAGAAGAATCTCTTGAATTGAGGAGGCAGGGGATGCAGTGAGTTGAGATCATGCCACTGCACTCCAGCCTGAGCAACAGAAAGAGACCCAGAGCCTCTTTCTTAAAAAAACAAAAACAAAAACAAAAACAAAACACACACACACAAAACAACAACAACAAAAACCTATTATCACCATTTTGAAATAGCTTACTTATCTAGAAAAGTCATAAAGTCATATATTATACAATTGGATAAACTAGTACTTTTTCCTGACTGTCCTTTCCTGATGCCATACAATATATGAGATATATTTTAAAAAAAATTTTTTTAGAGACTGTTTTGCTACATTGTCCAAGTTGAGCTCAAACTCCTGGGTTCAAGCAATTTTTCTGCCTCAGCCTCTCAAGTAGCTGGGACTATAGATGTGCACCACCACGATGGCTGATGTTAGCTGTAATAGTTAATCTTGATTTCAGTTTTCTCATAGGATACCAGTTGAAACCAATATGTACCTAACTGGACTCTCATCTACGAGTAACCTCTTTAGGTTAATATAAATATAAATATAAATATAAATATAAAGTGTGTTGCTTAGTCCAGTCTATTCCTTTGAAAAGAGCCTGAATTAAATGTGATTTTTCAAGAGAGAGTCTGGAGATGGAATCTAGACACAACTAGATTAAGCCACCTCTTTAATCACATAAACTCCTGGGTTGAAAGGTACCTCAAGGGTCACACAGTACAACCACATTAACTACAGTTTACCATTAACTACAATCAGTTAATATTCATTGAACACTCACCAGCACCATATGCTCCAAAGTTGTTTGATTAAAAAATAAACACATTTTAATTTTAGTCTCTAAGCCTTTGTCACCTCAAAGCCTCCCGAAATGGTTCCTACTCAATGCTGTTTAGAAGGCAGTGTGACAGTGGTTGGGCGAAGATGTCTGTGGGAAGTTTGATGGTAGAGTGGCATTCTGTGGTCACTGCCTGGCGGTTTTGCCTGGAAACTAAGCACAGGGGCTTCTCAGGAGACAGACTGTCTGGATTCAAACCATGGGTCTGCCATTTGCTAGCTCTGTGACCTTGGGTGCTGAACTGATGTCCCTAAGTCTTGATGTTCTAATATATGAAAAGGCATAGCAATGCACTTAGCACACATGCTTGTTGAAAAGATCAAATGAGATAGTACACATACATGACTTAGCATGGAGCTTTACACATCATATATGCCCAAGATAGAGAGAGCTATTATTTGTAGTATTATTACTAGCATTATCTCACTGTGGCCTTTCTGACAGCAGAGTCCTGGCACATGGTAGGTGCTCAGCATATATTTGTTAACTGGCTGAATGATAAATGAGTAAACGAGAGGGATAGCTTTTTTAATATGAGGTAAGTAACTTTGGAAATGTGAATATTTCACTCAAATCTTTATTATAAATATATATACAAGCACAACCTGTATCCATAAATAAATTGATAACAATGTCAAACTTTGTTAATGGTCTCTGCTCGATCTTGGAAACCTAGATCTTGAATACAAGGGGTTTAAGGTTTAAGGGGAAACATGTGGCATGAGTTAATTTTACCCAGAAGAAAAGCTGTCATCTTTTATATACAGCTAAACATAGGAGGCTTGGCTGAGACCCGCTTCACGGGCCCAAACAGGTTTGGTGGGTTTGAGACAAATAAAATGAAGAACAGCTGTTGTTTAAATCAAGTCAAGCAAAGACACAGACTCTGCATCCTTACATTGATTTTGGGTAGTATTTATATTTCAAGATGCAAAGCGGTGTTGCTAATTTCCACAGTAGGAAGTTGCTACAGTGAATATTTTTGGCAGTTTATTTTTCTTCCTCATTCTTAATAGAGAATAAATATTTGAATATCTGACAAGAATGGTTGAAATATGTAAATGCAAATGAGAGAGGGTAATTGCATGAAAAATCACGAACAACATTAATAAATGGAATGGCATTAATTAAATAATACAGTATACACTATAAACTACTTTTTCAAAAAGAAAACAGTTTTCCAAATGTATTTTTGAAATATTGAGGGATTATAATATTTTATATATTCTTAAAAACTTCATTGTTTTATCATTTATTGCATTCACTGTGGTCCTGTTTATTTCAGTTCAACAACTATTTATTGAGCACTTACTAAGTACTAATGATTTGGTCTCTGAGGAGATTGTATAAATGAGGGAAATTCGTTTTAGTTAAAAGTAAGTAAAGTAAGTGCTACTATGAATGTGAGGACATTATGAGAAAAACCAAAGCCAGATCGGAAAGGTCAGAAAAAGTTTTCTAGAAGAGATGAAACTTGAGACATGTTTTGAACGATAAGTGGGAGTGAGTCAGAAGGTAGAAGTAGGGAGTGAGTTTAGAATAGGGCATTTCAGGTAAATGGAGCAACATGCCAAATGTTGGAGGGACGTGCTGCTTGTAAGGAACTGCAAGTGCTACAGGATTCCCGGAATGCAAACTCTGGAGTGAAAGGCGGCAGGAATCAAAGCAGCAGCAGTGGGCTGGGCAGTCATCTTACTTCACTCCGGAGCATGTTCAGATCCCCAGATGCCTGCATTTTCAAAATATGTTCCACAGGTTGTTAATAATTGTTACGTGGAAAAGAAGAGATCATTGGTCAAATGCTTATGGGATATGCTGGATTAGACGATTATCTTAGTTAGGGTTTCTATAACAAAGAACCATAGACTGGGTGGCTTATAAACAACAGAAATTTGTTTCTTGTAGTTCTGGAGGTTGTAAGCTTGAGATCAGATTGCCAGCGTAGTTAGGGTTTGACGGGGTCCTCTACTGGGTTTAGACTGCTTCTTGTTTTATACTCATATGGCAGAAAGAGGGAAAGCTAGTCATCTTATTAGGGCACTAACCCCATTCTTAAGTATTCCATCCTCATGACTTAATCACTTCCCAAAGGTCCCACCTCCAAATACCATCCCATAGAGCTTAAGGTTTTACCATATGAGTTTGGGAGAATACAAACACTCAGTCTATCGCAGCAATGACAGGCAGGTTTCTTTGCCTCAAGTGTTTTCTGGACTTTTGCTATGTCAGTGGCCTCTGTGATTTTGCAAGGGGAGGAGATATATATATATATCACATGCAGCGTTTTCTCAACATATTTGAACACAATGTCTTTCAGGATTTGGGTTTCATGGAGCATACTTTTGGGAATCTCTGCTATAGACAGCAGGGAGTCTCTGAGTAATTTTAAATGTGGGAAGTAGTTCATTCTAGTAGCAGAGGAGAGGAGGAATGTAAGAGGTGAAAAATTAGATGAAAGTGGATTAAACATGAGCTCATTGTAATAGGCCTGCCTTAGTCTAGAGAGAGAAGGAATGGATTTGACCTCTATCAGTAGAGAGCAGTTATGAAGAGAAGGTGATTGATTGAGAAGCACTTAGGAACCCATGGGAAATACAATTTTCATGGATTTCATTCTCCTACTTAATTAAAAGGTTAAAATCAGCAGGTAGGCAATTGATTGCATGCGGAAGGTGAGAAGATGAATGAATCTATAACGATAAATGAGCTCTAAAATACTGGAGAAATAATTTGGAACAAAGAACTGAGAAGATTTTAGATCTATTAATTTTAATGTGTCTATGGAACATACAAGTTGAATATTTAAGTGATACAGATGTGGGAGACACAAGAATATAGTGGTAGTTCCCTCTGAATAGATAAGGTCACTCATCAAGGGAGAAACATGGACCATTTTACGAAATGGCAATTCGCAAAAAGCTATCCCTTTCACAGAACTGCTTTCAGAGAAGTAGTCATTTAGGAAATTACCTTTTGGCTAATTGTGCATTGGAAAATTGTCTGTAGGCAAATTGACTGAGAGCCACCAGGAAAAGTGTACAATGTGAGAATTCAGGGCAGAGGTGAATCTTTGAATTAAGGGATGGCAGGGGAAAGAGAAGCTCAAAAAGATAAATGAAAGGCTACAGAATGCAACCATGTTTTTACCAGCCTGATAATTTACACTGCCAAACAAGTATTTATTTATATAAAAATGACTGCCTCAACAGAAGCATTAATACCAGACTATTTGAGCTGCAAAGATTACTTGGAAGGTGTGTTTGTTTTGTAATGCACTGAAATGGTCCACGGTCAGGATTAACTGAACTTTATTTCTATCTATAGTCCACCATTACCCATGTTACCCATTGCTATTATAGATTTTTAACATAGCTCAAATTAAACCTAGATCTTCCTTCCTATAATAGCGATGGGTGCACATAGCTAGACACTTTACACATCTATAACTAATAGCAGCTAGTATGTTTCAAGATGGAAATAATAAGAGTATTTTATTTCCGAGATCCCTTCCTTAAATAAGAAATGACTTTGATTCTTGGCTTCTAATTTTGGGCTCTGTAATATACTCATGGATTTCTTCAGCAATGATAAGCAGGCTTCAGAATTAACCCTCTCTGATATGGCTTCTTCATATCAGAAGACCTTGTGCCTAGAATCTTGGGTGATGAACAAAGAATGTGGGGGAGGTCATGTGGACAGTCGAACACATAGGAGGCAGAGTTAGTTTCTAGCTTCAGAGTTTGTTTGTTTATTGTTAATTAACTGAACACAAGAATGGTTTTAGTGTATAAAGAGGAAAGAAGTTCACACTGAGTTCCACTCCAGGTGGCCCATAAAGCAGGAGGGACAAAAGGGACCAGAGACCAAAGTGGATATCAGAGTACAAGGTAGGCATCTCCAATAGCTGTGTCTCTTCTCAACTTCCTAAAATGTGACTTTTAGGTTTTCTGATAAACAAGGAGTATTCATTCTTGGAATGAAGGTCTTGGATTATAGACTTCTAAAAACCTAAGTACTTGAAGGCCATGTTTGACTAATGGTAACATCTGTGAATTGAGGAAACAATTCTAATATTTTATCTTCCTAAATCCAAGCAGGAAGACATTGGTGTCCTACACATTCTTTTAGAGAGAGTGGGAATATTTCCCCCACATTTCCTATATGCCCATACCTGGAATGCTCTCTTCCTCTTATCCATCCAAATTCTGTCTGTCCTTCATGGTCCAGCTGAAGATATCCTTTCTCCATGAGGATTTGCTGGTGTCTCCTGTTAACATCTTTTTGATCTATATCATTATTTCAATGAATAAACATTTATTGAGTATCACGTTAGACTCAATTCTTAGGTGGGGAATATGGCAATAAATAAAACCAAGCCCCTTTTCTCACGGGCATACATTCTAGAGGGAAGAAAATGACTTAGAAAATAAATTCTCTCTTTCTTGTGGGATAGATATAGATAGGCAGGGACAGAGGTAAAGACAGAGATGGAGATGGAGATACAGTCATAGATATAGATCAATGAAGATGGTGGGCTATTTTAGCCAGGATGCTATTATTAATAATCTCTGCTCCACACTGCAAGCTCCTTGATGAGAAAGACTATTGTTCTGCTTCTTATCCTCTCATCAGTGCCTGGGCACAGGGTTGGACTTGGGTAATAGGTTTAACAGATAATTGTTTATTGATGCAGTTTTTAATTTTTTTATCCAGATATCTTGGCATCATTGAGGCACAGTTTTAGTTTCCATTGAAATGTCAACTTTGTCTAAACAGGCTGGCTTAGAGATTTGTTTGGTTTCATATTTATATGCAAAGCAAGATGCTCTAAATAAGTCCAACAAGATTCAGTCGCAACTTTTGGCAGTAGTTTCTCCTTCGTGAATCTATTTTTTTTCTTTCCTGGTTTTCCCCAATGTTCTTGCATTACTGGGAGATTTCCTAGTGCAATTAGTTGGTTCCACCCAGTGACCTTCCACCCTCTCCCTGAACAGATGAATAGGTCAAGCCACAAAGGAAAGGAGGGTCACAGCAAAGGTTACAGAAGGGCTCGCTTTGGGACTGGGAGGGGTGGGAGTGTGCGTGTGCGGAATAAGTTCTCTCCTCCATTTAGGTTTCATCCTGTTTCAGTTCTTACTAAACCTATTGCAGGAGGGCACATGTTGCTATTTACAAGAAAGACTGGATTTCTGCCCAGGAAGTTATCTGGGCAGTGCCAGGAGGAGGAGGAGGAGGAGGAAGAAGAGGAAGAAGAAGAAGAAGAAGAAGAAGAAGAAGAAGAAGAAGAAGAAGAAGAAGAAGAAGAAGAAGAAGAAGAAGAAGAAGAAGAAGAAGAAGAAGAAGAAGAAGGAGAAGAAGAAGAAGGAGGAGGAGGAGGAGGAGGAGGAGGAAGAGGAGGAGAAGAGGGAAGAGGAAAAAGAGGAAAAAGGAAAGAAGATAAATCTCAAGGGGTCAAGAGTGAGCCAGGCCAAGAATTTTTTCTCCAGTCTCTTGTATCAAACATGGTGTCCCCAGATATAATTTCTCAAACACAGTGAACTTTCAAGTGGCATTAGGAGGAATTTCACTGTGCTTGGAGTTTGGGAAAATTTATAGTATTCTTGGAAAGGTTTTTTAAACATCACTAGTCTGCAAAGAAACAAAACCAACAATCTGATTTACTCTGTACTGTTTGCATTTTCCTTCCTATTTATTAATACAGTCTTACTTTATAAAAACAAATGAAAACTGCACTAATTGGGCCTCTATGAATACCAGGTGTTCTGCTTGTGCTATCTCATTTCAACCTCATTACAACCCCTGGGAGGACGGTATGGTTACTGCCCTGTTATAAAGAAAGAAACTTGAGTTTGGAGCAAAACAAGAACCTTTGTTTAAAGCACACCACAGCTAAATGTCAGGGCAGGATTTGAACCCAGGTCTCTGGGAACACAGCTGGAGTCTATGACTTCTTCTTTCTTTTTTTTTTTTTTTTTTTTTTGAGACATAGTTTCGCTCTTATGCCCAGGCTGGAGTGAGGTGGTACGATCTCAGCTCACTGTAACTTTCGCCCTGGGTTCAAGGGATTCTCCTGCCTCAGCCTCCCGAGTAGCTGGGATTATAGACGCTCACCACCATGCCTGACTAGTTTTTGTATTTTTAGTAGACACGGGGTTTGGCTCTGTTGGCCAGGCTGGTCTCGAACTCCAGACCTCAGGCGATCCACCCACCTCAGCTTCCCAAAGTGCTGAGATTATAGGCATGAATCACCACGCCTAGCCCATGAATTATTTATGTACTTTAATAGATTTCATATTGTTCAGGTGAGAGATTACAAATATAATACTGATGGTGGAAAGTAGAATCACCATTCTCCCTACCACAAAGCTCCCACCTCCCTCACCCGCACACCCCAGAAGTAGAGGGATATGAGAAGAAAAACAGATCACTCTGTCTGCCCTCGCCTGACCCCGTCTGTATCTTCTCTCTCGTTTCTTTTACTGATCTGATTTCTCTTAGGCCCTGGGCAAGTGAGTCCAGTTTTTATGGCCATGATTATTTATAGTCATGTTTTATTTGGTTTGCCAGGTAGGGATTTATTTTGAAGATCTCCAATTCCCTTACAGGTGTTGGATAACCCTATCATGGGATTGGAAAGTCTTTTTTTAATATAAAAATCAGGTAAGAATGAGAAAAAAGGGAAAGGAGAAAACATTCTGCCAAATCGATTTCAGAAATGAACATTCAAAGTAAAAAAAATAAAATTTGCCTTTTGTGGTTGATATTGAAATTCTAATTTGGATCCAGTTTTTCAGGATATAAATTATAAAAACTACGGTTGAATGTATTATGGGAGTGAGTCAAGCAGCTTCCAGTTAAATGCCAAAATGACCTGGAGCAAATCCTTGAGCTTCAGTTTTCTTCTCTGCAAAATGAAGGGATTTATGTCGATCATACACTTCAGAATATCAAGATTTTTAAATTTACCTTCTTTATAATTGATCATGTATTTTTTGAACCTCCAAAATGACTCCAGGAAACATTTTTTAATTTATAATTTATTTAATAACTATCCATCTCCTAGACTAATTGTAAAACAAAAAAAAAATGGTGAGCCCGTAACCTGTATTTTGGGTTCCTAATTCACCTACAATGGCATGGAATTAATTATTCTCACTGCATCATGGCTGTTTATAGACAATGGACCCATTTTGAAGTCATGAGCATGAGACTTAGTGGTCTGGGCAGAAATATTTGCTCTCTTGGTGAGAAGATGTCAGTAACATTGTGTAGTCCCGTTACATGGGACAAGCTTCCCTCAGGGTCTTCTACCTAATAAAATTGCTAGGGCAATCTGTCAGGAGGCTTGCAGCCAAGAGCAGCAGGACTACAGTAAGTGAGAGGAGCCAACAGCTTTTGCTGGGTAAATGCAACAGCTCCAGCCAAAACCATGGGAACAGCTGTCACGCTGAGGTCGAAGCACAAAGTTACAGGACATGGCATCCAGGAAGTGGGACAAGGACAGATAGGTTAGCACTTTAGCAATGGCTGAAGACCAGAAAGAAAAGAGATCTTTTCAGCTCAGTGGAAGACAGAAGCATAAGGAAGTGTTTATAACAAACAGCTTCCAGTGTAATCTAGAAACATTCCATGGAAGTTGTTGAAACTTGGTAGTGAAACCACACTGATTCTATGGCCTCAGGCCTTTGTGGGGACCTTGAGTATACATAAGAAACATGCAACATTTCTAACAAATTGAGCTCCAAGATCAGGAAAAAATAATTCAGCAGATTGTGGTACACTTATTAACTTCCAACTATTGTTGAACCTGGAAGGCTTATATTGATAATGGTATTAGAGATGCATGCTTTATCTTTCCTATGGCAGTCTGGCAAGATGTATATTGATGCTTTTCCTCTTTTTTTTTTTTTTTTTTTTTGAGACAGTGTCTCTCCCTGTCACCCAGGCTGGAGTGCAGTGTTGTAGTCTTGGGTCACTGAAACCTCCACCTCCCAGGCTCAAGCAATTCTCATGCTTCAGCCTCCTGAGTAGCTAGGATTACAGGTGCCTGCCACCACAACCAGCTAGTTTTTGCATTTTTAGTGGGGATGGGGTTTCACCATGTTGGTCAAGCTGGTCTCGAACTCTTGACCCCAAGTGATCCACCCGCCTCAGCCTCCCAAAGTGCTGAGATTATAGGCGTGACCCATCGCGCCTGACCTTCTTCTCTTTTTAATAGAGGATTCACCAAAATAAATATACAGATTTCTTTCAATTCTGCAATTTAGAAATAGGTTTATTTTATGGTTTTTATGAACTTTCCTTTCAGAAATTGACCTGAGTAATTGTGATGTTAAAACTTTATGCTCTTGGTTTGATTTTTTTTAATTGACATTTTTTTCTTCCTCTCCGATTGATCCCATGACTGGGTAGGTGATGTACTGGTGTGTGTGATGAAATTTGAGGGAATTTTCTACTCTGTTTATAGTGTCTCAGAGTGTCATATGATAATCATACTTAAAACAAATTAAGTAAAAAAATTTCAAATTTCATTCTTTTGAAAAATCTAATATTCATCAAGTGGGGCTGGAGCTTACTCTTCTGGAATTGTATTGTTGCTTAGCAGCGATCTCAGGGAAGGTCTACAGTGTTTGCAGTTGCCCCTGAGTCACTCTTTTGAAATGAAGAGTGGGCCTGAATTGAGAGGTATGTGTGTAGAGAAAACTTTATAGGCTGATGACGCATGTGAAATGAGAACAGGGAGCTATGGGTCCATCTGCAGGGAAATCGGAGTGCCCAAATGTGGAAGGGAAAGGAGGAAGTGGGGTCAGGGTGGGTGATGAGATGGGATACTAAGGCCCCTCACTGCTGACCAAAGACAAGGGTACAGGAATCATAAAAATGTATCTCTTATGAGAGCAGGTACAAGAGGCCTGAAGAAAAAAGTCACACTATTAGGCTAGAACAAAAAAGTGGTTAGAGCAGTGGCTGGGCCTAGCAGTCCTAGGCTTCCCAGGAGGAGTTTGCACTCTGTACAAGGGGGACAAATGGGAGCAGGAGAAGCCGCAGCTCTGTGCTGTATAAGAGGTGGTGAGAAGTGACTCTGAAGAACCACTCCTGTGGCTTGTTGATGGCCCCTGCTCCTCACTGCCATTCCTCAGGCTGGAGAGCCCAGAAATAGAAGATTTAGTGGCAAAGAGGACAGCAGAGATGACGAAAGTTGTGGGCAGAAGTAAGAATGTGCTGCTACTCTGGGTAAAAGTGAATTCTCTGGTTGGCAGCAAGCGGAGAGGCCAAAGGCATCCACACAGCTGTTAGCAGCAGTGAATCCATAGGCGTCTGCAGCAACCTCAATTCTTGCCTCCTCAGAAAAAAGAATTCAACCAAGGGGAATAATGCAGAGTGAGAGACCAATGCAGGTTTCAGAGCAGGTGTGAAAGTTAATTAAAAAGTTTTAGAGCAGGAACAAAAGGAAGTAAAGTACACATGGAGGAGGGCCAAGCAAGAGACTTGAGAGATTCAAGTGTGCTGTCGGGCCTTTAACCTGGGGTTTATACACTGGCATGCTTCCAGGGTTGCATTACTTCTCGCCTGATCTCCCCTTGTGGTGAGCTGCCCGCACACACAGTGGCCGGCCAGCACTTGGAGGGGTCACATGCGCAGTGTGTTTACTGAAGCTGTGCACACGCTCACTTGAGGTGTTTTCCCTTACCAAGTGAGTGTTCCTAGAGTAAGGTCATATACTAGTTAAACTCTGCCACTTTGTCTCTTAGTGCACATGCTTGAGCCCACTCACCCAACTCCTGAGATCTTATTGAGAAGCTGCTGATCACTAGTTTCAGTTTGTTTTTTTTTTTCTATCTATTGGGAGACTGCCTTTCCTTGGTGCTGGCTGTGACCAATAATTATTTTAGAGAGACAATTTAACAACTGCCTGACCATCACTTGATGGTTGCCTGACATTCCTGGTGGGATAAGGAAGGATCTTCTCCTACCCTGCATAGTATGACTAACTACCTACTGTAACACAGCCACCTAGCAGCCAACAGAAGGAAGAAAGCAGCTGTACTGGAAGGATGAATTTGGAAGGGCTATAGTTCCAGTGATTCAACCCTTTTGTTTCCACTCTCTGTTCTCTAACAAGTTCCAGGCCTGATTAAATGTTTTTATGGATGAAAATTTTTTTTTGAGAAAAATGACTGAAGAATTAATGAAGAATGAGAAGAATGAAAAAAACACTTAGGCTGAATATTAGATGTTTCTGTGCCCGTATACTTGATGAGATTATTACCTACTTTTGTATATATGTTTGCCAGCAAGTCATTTTAAGAAAAATAAAAATAAAAGATAATATGCTTTCCCTTTATGCCATTTCATGGTTCAAAGACATTTTCAAATATATTATATCATTTGTTTAAAAAAATGGCTTAAGCAAGATTTGTTTTCAATTTTAGAGACTAAGAAACCAAGTTGGTTAACTGTTCAAGGTTCCATAGTTTATAAGTGAATCAGAATTTCACTCCAGTTCTTCTTTGTTTCTATTTTATTCAATTTTGAAAATTTGAATAATTTATACATTGATATGATTCAAAAATGAAAGCCATAAAATTAAGAATTTCCATTTCCAGTCTCTGTCCCTGTCCACTCTAGTCACCCCCTTTAAAAATAAAAGATATCATACTGTATATCCTATTTTATGACTTTTTAAAAATTCGGTTAGTAATATATCCTGGAAATCTTTCTGTGTCCACACTTAGAGAGCAACCTCCTTAATTTTTATAACTGCATAGTGTTCTCTGAGTGGATGTTCCACAGTTCCACCTATCATCCAAAAGTTCACAGTTGATGATACTTGGGTTGTTTTGCTATTACAAACAAGGTGTTAGTGAACAGCCTTGAACATTCATTATTTTGTTACATGCTTCTGTAGGATAATTCTCTGAAGCAAAATCTTGGGTCAAAGTATAAATGCATTTGTAATTGAATGAAACTTACCAAATTTTTAGTAGAGTTTTACTGTCACTTCCATCTGTAATGTATGACTGTCAGTTTCCCCATAAAGTTGTCAACAATTAGATATAGTCTAACTTTTGAATTTTTGCCATCATGATTGTTTAGAGTGATTGCTTAGTATAGTTTTAATTTGCATTTTTCTTTTATTCTATGAATTCCAATTATTTTTTTCTCTGTCATTTTATTTTGGTCATAAAAGTCTTTTTGATTTGGTATTTAGACTTTTCATATTTATTGGTAATCAAAATGATTAATTTTTAAAATTGATTCTAGACTTAAAAAAATCTTAATTTAAGGATATAAAGAAATTCATCTACGTTTTCTTCTAGTAATTTATTCTTTTAAGATGTAAAACTACTTATATATGAATGTATTTATCTCCAAGCATAAATCTTGGAGATTTATGTCCCCTTTAATAGGAAACTACAAAATTTTTGCCATAAAAATGTAATTCACTGTTTAAATAAATTGTAAAGCCAAGTAAAAGGGTTATATTGCATTCATGTGTCCACAGTTAGACTTATTTTCTGGCAGCACTGCTTCTTAGAGGAAAGCTTGCTTATTTGTGCAAGAGAGCTTAGGATAATTTATTGGCAAATTCAAATATATTGTTTCAGTAACTCTACTGGCATAGCAAGGTATACAAATAAGATCCGAGCCAATATTCAAGAGGTCAATGTGTCCAGGTTAGCATTTTTCGTGCCAGAACTAAGGGTTTAAATTTTGTGTTCTCATTGACCCATAAACTTAGCAGAAAATGCAGTGCAAAACATTTTTAGGCCGGGTGCATCTGTAATCCCAGGACTTTGGGAGGCTGAGGCAGGTGGATCACCTGAGGTCAGGAGTTCAAGACCAGCCTGGCCAACAGAATAAAACTTCATTTCTACTAAAAATATAACAATTAGCTGGACATGGTGGCACGTGCCTATAGTCCCAGCTACTTGGGAGGCTGAGGGAGGAGAATCGCCTGAACCTGGGAGGCAGAGGTTGCAGTGAGCCAAGATCACACCACTGCACTCCAGCCTGGGCAACAAAGTGAAACTCCATCTCAAAAAATAATAATAATAAGATAAAAAATAAATAAAATAAAATAAAATTTAAATGCCTTTTATGCACGCCTCCTCTGAGATTGGTATTGCTATTTAAGGCAAATCTCTTTGAGAAGGGGTCACTATTCATTGGAAAATGCCAGCTCCTTGCCTTCCAGTCCTTCTTAAATCAACTCTAATCAGCATCAGCATCAGCATCAGCATCAGCACCTCTGACTCTCATTATTCTTCGAAACTGATTTTTGAGAGGATGTCGTCCGCTTCCATGTTGCTAAAACCATTGGTCAATTCTCAGTCCTCCTCTTACTTGATCTAAAAAAAAGCTACACATTTGCTATAGTGAACATCCTCCTCTTTGAAACACACATTTCACTTGACTTCCAGGACATACACCTCCCTGTTTTTTCCCTGCCTCACCGACTACTCCTTTGTAGGCTCCTTTGCTGATGTATCTTCATTTTCCTAATCTCTTAACACTGGGGTCCCTCAAAGCCCAGTTGTCGACTTTTCCTCCTCCCTGTCTACTCTTACTCTCTTGATGTGGTCTGCACTCTCATAACTTCCAATATCATCAATATACCCAGGAACAATCACCAGATTTATATCTCTATTATGAACCTTTCTTCTGAATTCTAGATCATATATCCAACAGCTTACTAGCTAGCTCTTTAATAAGTATCTCAAACTTAACATGTCTGAATCAAAGCTTCTGGTCTCTGCCTTTCCCAAATCTAATCCTCCCAGTGTTTTCCATGTTAGCCAAACTCACCTTGCCATTTAGTTAGGCCAAAACCTAACTAGGTTAGTTAGGCCAAAATCAACTAGGTTGATTTTCAGATATTAAATGAGTCTTGTATCCTTAAGATAAACCAACTTGCTCCTATAATTATTTTTATATGTTTTTGAATTCTACTTAATATTTTGTTTAAAATTTTTGCTTCTATAATAATGAAGGATGTTTCTTTGTAGTTTGCTTTTTGTGTACTTTCAGTTTAGTTATCTGGGTAATAACTAAAAAAATAAATTAATAATTAAGTAACTAAGAAAATAAAAAGACAAACTACAGACAGATGAAAATATTTGTAAACAATATATCTGACCAAAAAAAAGTCATACATAGAATATATAAATGTATTAGTCCATTCTCATGCTGTGAATAAAGACATACCTGAGACTGGGAATTTATAAAGAAAGAGATTGGCCGAGCGTAGTGCCTCATGCCTATAATCCCAGCACTTTGGGAGGGCGAGGTGGGCGGATTGTGAGGTCAGGAGATCGAGACCATCCTGGCTAACACGGTGAAACCCTGTCTCTACTAAAAATACAAAAAATTAGCCAGACGTGGTGGCGGGTCCCTGTAGTTCTAGCTACTTGGAAGACTGAGGCAGGGGAATGGTGTGAACCCAGGAGGCGGAACTTGCAGTGAGCCGAGACTGCACCACTGCACTCCAGCCTGGGTGACGCAGCGAGACTCCGTCTCAAAAACAAACAAACAAAAAAAAAAAACAAAAAAAAAAAAAAGAGAGAGATTTAATGGACTCACTGTTCCACATGCCTGGAGAGGCTTCACAATCTTGGCAGAAGGCAAAGGAGAAGAAAGTCATGTCTGGTGACAGGCAAAGAGAGCATGTGCAGGGGAACTCCCCTTTATAAAGCTGTCAGATCTTGTGAGACTTACTCACTGTCATGAGAACAGCATGGGAAAGACCTGCCCTCATGATGCAATTATCACCCATTGGGTCCCTCTCAAGACACATGGGAATTATGGGAGCTACAATTCAAGATGAGATTTGGGAGGGGACACAATCAAACCATATCATTCTGCCCCTGCCTTCCCCAAATCTGATGTCCTCACTTTTCCAAACCAATCATGCCTTCCCAACAATCCCCCAAAATCTTAACTCATTGCAGCATTAACTCAAAAGTCCGTAGTCAAAACTCTTGTCTGAGACAAGGCAAGTTCCTTCTGCCTAGGAGCCTGTAAAATCAGAAGCGAGTTAGTTACTTTCCAGATACAATGGAGCTACAGGTATTGGGTAAATATACCTGTCCCAAATGGGAGAAATTGGCCCAAACAAAGGGGCGACAAGCTCTATGCAAGTATCCAACAGGGCAGTCATTAAACTTTAAAGTTCCAAAATGATCTCCTTTGATTCCATGTCCCACATCCAGGACACGCTGATGCCAGAGGTGGGAGTCCATGGCCTTGGGCAGCTTCACCACTCTCACTTTGCAGGGTACAGCTCCCCTCCTGGCTGCTTTCATGGGCTGGCATTGAGTGTGTGCGGCTTTTCCAGGCTCACAGTGCAAGCTATTGGTGGATTTACCATTCTAGGGTCTGGAGGATGGTGGCCTTCTCACAGCTCCACTAGGCAGTGCCCCATTGGGGACTTTTTGTGGGGGCTCTACTCCCATATTTCCCTTCCACACTGCCCTGGCAGAGGTTCTCCATGAGGGCTCTGCCCCTGCAGCAAATTTCTGCCTGTACATCCAGGCATTTCCATACATCTTCTGAAATCTAGGCAGAGGTTCTCAAACCTCAGTTCTTGACTTCTGTGCACTCAGAGACCCAACACCTCATGTAAACCACCAAGAGTTGGGGCTTGCACCCTCTGAAGCAACAGCCTGAGCTGTACATTTGCCCCTTTTAGCCATGGTTGGACTTGAAACAGCTGGGATGCAAGGCACCATGTTTGGAGGCTGCATAGAGCAGAGAGGCCCTAGACCTGGCCCATTAAACCATTTTTCCTTTGGAGGATTCCAGGCCTGTGGTGGGATGGGCTGCCATGAAGGTCTCTTACATGCCTGGAGATGTACCCCCCTCAACCCCCACCCATGTCTTGGTATTTAGCATTTGACTCCTTACTTATGCAAATTTCTGCAGCCAGCATGAATTTCTCCCCAGAAAATGGGTTTTTCTTCCCTACTGCATTGTCAGGCTGCAAATTTTGCAAACTTTTATGCTCTGTCACCTCTTGAATGCTTTGCTACTTAGAAATTTCTTCCACTTGATATCCTACATCATCTCTCCCAAGTTCAAAGCTCCACCTATCTCTAGGGCAGGGGCAAAATGCCACCAGTCTCTTTATTAAAATATAGCAAGAGTCACCTTTATTTCAGTTCCCAACAAGTTCCTCATCTCCATCTGAGACCACCTCAGCCTGAATTTCATTGTCTATAGTAGTATCAGCGTTTTGGTCAAAGTCATTTGACAAGTCTCTAAGAAGTTCCAAACTTTCTCACATTTTCCTATCTTTCTTCTGAGCCCTCCAAACTCTTCCAACCTTTGCCTGTTACCCAGTTCCAAAGTTACTTCCACATTTTTGTATATCTTTATAGCAGCACCCCACTACTGGTACCCATTTACTGTATTAGTCCATTCTCAAGCTGCTAATAAAGACATATCCGAGACTGGGTAATTTATAAAGGAAAGAGGTTTAATAGACTCACAGTTCCACATGGCTGGGGAGACCTCACAATCATGGCAGAAGGCAAAGGAGGAGCAAAGTCATGTCTTACATGATGGCAGGCAAAGAGAGCATGTGCAGGGGAGCTCCCCTTTATAAAACCATCAGATATCATGAGACTTATTCACCATCACAAGAACAGCATGGGAAAGACCTGCCCTGATGATACAATTACCTCCCACATGGTTCCTCCCACAGCATGTGGGAATTATGGGAGCTACCATTCAAGATGAGATTTGGGTAGGAACATAGTCAAACCATATCAATAAAGAACTCTCAAAACCCACAAATAATCTGATTAAAAAAGTGGAAAAAACTTGAGAGATTTTATTGATGAGAGGATACCATGGCCAATAAGCATATGAGAAAGTGTTTAAAATCACTAGTCATTAGGGAAATGCAAATTAAGACCATGATGAGATATTACTATGCAACTATTAGAAAAACTAAAAAAAAAAAAAAAAAAAAAAGTAACAATATCAAATGCTGGTAAAGATACGGAGAAAGTTGATCTCTCGTACACTGCTGGTGGGAATGTAAAAATGGTATGGTCACTCTTGAAAACAGCTTGGCAATTTCTTAAAAACTAAGCAAGGCATAGAGGCATGTGCCTATAGTCCCATCTACTTAGGGGAGGCTCAGGTGGGAGGACTGCTTAATCCTGGCTATTCCTAGCCAGCCTGAGCAACATACCAAGACCCTCATTTCTAACAACAACAACAAAAAAAACAAAACAGAAAAAAAACTCTAAATATACATTTACCATACAATCCAGCAGTCACATTCTTGGGCATTTATTGCAGTGATATGAAAATTTATGCCTGCACAAAAATCTGTTCACAACTGCTCATTCATTGCTGCTTCATTTGTAATAGCCCCAAGGTAGAAACAACAAACCGTCCCTTGGTAGGTGATGGTTAAACAAACTGTGGTGCATACATGCCATGGATTATTACTTAGCAATAAGGGAATGAACTGCTGATACATACAACTTGGACAGATCTCAAGGACAGTATGATAGATTAAAAAAAAAAACTTCAATTCCAAGAGATTACATAATTCCATTTATATAACATTCTTGAAATGGCAAAATTATAGAAACGAAAACCAGATTAGTGGCTGCCAGGAGTTAGGAATGGTGTCAAGGAGAGATTGGTTATAGCTATAAAAGAATACTCAGAGAGAGATCTTTGTTGTGATGGTGGGATATTTCTGTATCTTGGATGGCGGTGGTACACAAATCTATGTTCTATAAAATGACATAAAACAATACATTCATAGTGTATTAATGTCCGAGTCCTGATTGTGATGCTATACTATAGTTATGTAAGGTGTAACCAGTGGGGGAAATTGGGTGAAAGGTACATGAGTCCTCCCTATACTTACCTTTGCAGCTTTCTATTTCAAAATAAAAGTTTTTAAGAAATGGATATTTAAATAGATACCATAGTAATCTAAAGAAAACACAGATGCCAAGTGTGTAGAGATGTCGTGCCAATTATTTAAATTTTTTTTTATGGAGGTGAAATCACACATTACAGTTAACCATTTTAAAGCCAAAACTCAGTGGCATTTAGAACCTTCACAATATTATGTAACCATTATCTCTCTCTAGTTACAAAACATTTTCATCAGACCAAAAGGACACCTTGTACTCATAAGCAGTCACTTTGCATTCCTTCCTACCCACAGCCTCTGGCAACCACTAATCTTCTTTCTGTCCCTATGGATTTACCTATTCTAGATATTTCATGTAAATGGAATCACATAAGACCTTTTCTGTCTGGCTTCTTTTACTTATTAGCGTAATGTTTTCAAGGTTCATCCATGTTGTAGCATGTATCAGTACTTCATTCTTTTTTGTGGCTGAATAATATTCCATTTGTATTGATTTACCATATTTTCTTTATCCGTTCATCTGTTAATGGACATGTGGGTTGTTTCCATGTTTGGGCTACTGTAACTAGTGTTGCTATAAACATGTGGGGCCAATTTGACATAAGAAAATAATTGTTTTAAAACTTCATGGTTTCTTTGTGAAAGATATAGAATCCATGTATGTGATATAATCAAAGGTTACAATCAGTACCTCCAAAGCCTCTGTGAGTCATATGAGAAGAGCTACGACTTGTTACTGTTGTTTTCCCCAGGTGTACTGCAGATCATAGAGTATTAGGGGTTAAGAACACAGGCACTGACTGCTTATTTTGGAAGAAACGAATCAAAACACTTCATGAGAACAGAGACAAAATGTTGTAACAGCAATTGTTAACTATTACGTGAAAGTCAACATTGTGCTCACGTGTGATCAAGACACAAGTATTTTATTCTTTAAGGCTTTACAAATATAAATTTAGTAGATAAATTTCTTCAAGAACAACAAAGCAATGTGAGCTATGGAGGTTCAGTTTATTAGGTTTCTTGAGTCTGGTTTATTTAATATGCAGTAATCTTGGTGTCCTTAAATGCTTCAGAAATTAAATATATGAAACTTTAAAGGCACTAAGGGAATTGTTTTATAATCCTGGAAGTAAAGAACTTTCTGGAAAAATATCAGGCATATCCAAGTAAGTTTACTCCTTATTTCTTGGTACTAAACCAATTCAGCTCTTTTTACAGCACTTCTTCTTGGTTAGCTCTTTCAATTAAGCCATTGGTTCTCAACCATGGCAACACATTAGAAGCACCTGATCCATTTTTACAACTACCAGCATTTAGGCTACATCTCAGATCAACTGAATTAGAATTTCTGGAGGCAAGCCCAGGCAACTTTTATACAAAACTCCCAACTGATCCTAAGGTGCTGCTAGGGTTAGGGAGTAAAGAATTAAACCAGTAATTCTCTAACTTGAGCCTGCGTCAGAATTTCCTGCAAGGCCTGTCTAAAGGAGCTAAGACCCAAACTCAGGTTTCTGATTCAGGAGATCTGGGTGGGGCCCAGATTTTGCATTACAAACAAGATCCCAGGTGATACTAAGCTGCCTACCCGGGATGATAGGCTGAGAACTCTGAATCTTGTCCTTTGCACCCAGTGAAGATGAGGATACAGCTGGTTACAGTCCTACATGTAAGTACAGTAAACATGGTTTTTTTTGTCACAAATTTTAGAGCGCTTTCCTTAGCACGTTAATTAAGATGTTTGGGCCCTTGAGTCAAATGGCCTGGTTAAAATGTCCCTTCTATATAATCTTAGGCAAGTCCATTTCGAATGCTTCAGTCTCTTCATCTGTAAAATTCGTATGATATGATTGTATTAAGGGTTAAATTTGATAATGTACGTAAAGCACTTGACATACAGTAAGTGTACTGTAATTATTAACTTTTTGGGGGATAACTTCCTTTTTTAATTCTTATGACTTCTTTAGTCTAATTGGCTATCAAGTTCTATGCTTCTTATTAGATTAGCAAATAAGGAAATGTACACTAAAATCACGAAGATAATTAATTTGGGATTTAAATGAGCAGATGCTTTAAAAAGACTGAGGGTTTATATATATGTAACGGTTAAAAACTGCAGGTCTGGGTTCAGAAAACACTGGCTTTGAGTCCTTCCTGCAGCTTCTCTAAGTTTGTTTCTTCCTCTGTGAAATGATGGTAATAAAAGGTCCTATATTTTGTTGTTGTGACCATTGTTATAGATGAGATAATGCAAGCACATTAATTAGCATAGCCCTGGGTATATCACAGACACTCCAGAAATGGTAGCTGTTATTAAACTGAGAGTAATAGATTCCTAGCAGCTCCTTTAAATATTAACTCTCCTTTCCCTCTTTGAACTGATATGTTTTTATGGCTTTTTGAAGGATGTCAGGAAGGAATGTAAATTCTCCAAGGGGAATGCAACTCTTGAGAGGAAATGTGCTTACTATTTCCCCAACACTCTTCCAAACGCAAGACTAAAAGGGAGTGAAGATTTACTCTTCAGATACTAAATAACTACGTTATTCTTTCCAATGCCAGAATCAATAAAAGAGCTATTGAAATTCCTGGTCAATCATTAGTTGCAAGCTTAGGCCTTCAGTTGGGCATTTCTGTTAGTGGACAGCACTGTAAATAGGGCTATTGCAAATCCCAGCCATGACTTCCCTGGGTGGGACCGAGGGAAGTTCTTCATGTGCTCACTGGCAGCATAAATGCAGAAGCTTCTGATGCAAAAGCATCCTTTGTATTTCTGATTAGACTACAGAATGGAAACAATCACCAAGCATTCTGAACATGAGGCAAACAAATCTTGAGGAACTGTAACTACAACAGTTTTTTTCCATGGATATATTAACAGGAGGCATCGTTTTATTCATCTTGCAGGAGAGGATGTCTCTACTCTTGATAGCACTAAGTAATTATGGTACATGTTCCCCTGGGAAATGAAATATTTGAGGGGTAGCACATGGACAGATACTCATTTTCATATTGTGTACTTATTTTAATATAAAATAAAATATATAAAAACGAGTGCTTGTTTTTCCCAATACTATTGTTTAGGTTAAATCTAAGATACGTAGACAGTTTAAAACAGAGTTAAGGAAACTATGTAGGTACATAATAGTACACAGGGCATGGCAAATACCACCAAGGTGGCATAAACATAACAAAAATTTGGGAAACATTTTGCAAAATATTCAGCCTGTTCAGTGCTTCTGGCGCTAAAAGTGATCCATTTGTACATATCACAAGTGGCAGGAAAATTTAGCTATGAAGAACAATGTGGCTATGACAATCCTTTCCCATGTTTGAGTCATGGTTGTCTTCTATTCTTCTATTCTAGCCTTTCTTTAATTGTCACAATCCTCCCTTTAAAGATTTGTGCTATTTAGAAGAGAAAGATCAAGAGGAAAGAACAAAGACATGTAATCAATGGAAAAGAAAGTATAAACTTTTCAGAGACCAAATAGGTTCTTTGTTTATGGTTAACATTAAAGGACTAGTCTTTATGGGTCAGTTATCAACTAAGAACCAGGTTTAAGCAATCATGTTTTTAAGTGTTTTATGTACCACTAGAATTTATTTTCTAATTTAATTACCAAATTTCTAATCTGATTAGAGCCTGAGAGGGAGTGAAATTGGCTTTGTAAAAAAAAAAAAAAAAAAAATATATATATATATATATATAAAAATAAGATCTTTTCCTTATGCACAGTTCATACCAAACTGTGTTTTTCATATAAGATTAATAATAGAGTGTTCCAGTTCATTTTTGGTGTATCAGAGGCAAACACATTATCTCTGAGGAAACAGAATGGAATGATATATGCCACAAGTCTAGCCATAAAAGAAGTTCTTGAAAATAAGGTCATCCGGTTGAATTGGCCGGAAATGAGTTGGATAACAAGTCATGGTGATGAAGCCATAAACGGTATCCACATTGCTCCCATAGTTCCCAGGGCATAAAATTTTCACTATCAAATGTGATTGCTTTACATGTGTGTTTGCCCTACTTGATGTTTCTCTGGTTTCAGTAGCCAGAGTAGTACATTGTTACTAAATTGTCCCCAACTATTTTATTCATTCAACAAATACCTTTCCAGCACCAATTATGTGACAGGCATTCGCTGTTTCAGGTGCTAGGGGGATGCAGAAGTAAAGAACAATATTGCCCTCAAGAAACCAGAGCTATTTACATGAATATCGTTGTGAACTTGGGCATCCTCTCATTTTAAAATGTGCTTCTTAAATTTGTGATTTTTTAAAGATGTTCAGAAATAATTTTAAACATTTAGGAGGGCAAAATGATAGGGAATGAAATTAGGTAAATGTACTTATACAATTCAACTAAACACGGCAAAAAGTAGCATTTTTGAGCACAAAAAAAGAACTCACATTTAGAAACAAGAACTAGCATTGAGAGTACTTGGATATGGTCTGGACACTGTGCTCAGTACTTTATATCCACTACCTTATTTAATCTTCACAACGTTCTTATAAAATTGGTACCGTTATTACTGTCTTCATTTTACAGATAAGGAAGCTGAGCTTAGAATAATTAAATGTCTTGTCTAAAATCATCTAACATAGACTAGCATAGACAAGAAATTTTAAAAAAACAAAACAAAAACAAAGCAGTCTGTATCCTCCCACCTTAACCACTATGAAACAGTTCATCCAATCTGGCAGGAGGAAAGAGAGATAAGACAGTATTACATCAGAAGTAAGATTAGATTAAGAGAGAGTATAAAAATAAGACTAAGAGAGGAAAAACAAGCAATTTTAGAAAACATTAAGGATCTTATTTCCCTAGTTTTTTTTTTTTTTAAATCTGAGTTTACAATGCTTGTGAATGATTCTTTTTCTAACTTATGAGTGGAGGTTGTCACAACTCTGTGACCACAACATAGATTTTCCTCTGAACAGAAAGTCCTACATCACTGAGTTACTCTCAGTGGAGGGTACTTTGGCTATAAGAACCAGCTATAAGAACTATCCAAGTCCCATTGGATACCATAACCCATCAAATGGTAATTCCAGGCATTTCTTGAAATTACTTGTTCTTTTTGAGAGTTTCTTAGAACATGTGAAATACATGTGCTTTCTGGAGTTGGAAAAGTTGAGACAGAGAGGCCTTTGCATTCTTCTCTCATCTTGGAATCAAGACTTCTGTAGGGGAAAAGAGAAGAAAGAAGGAGGCAGTTAGTAAATGCAAAGTAGTTTATATGTTTTTTCTAATAAAATCTCATGGGGTCTCCAATGGAAGTCCTTCACTCTGGTATGAGGGGAATGTTGGCATCTGTATTTCTGCTTCATACAGTCCTCAGCTCTTTGTTTTCTTTTCTGGCTTGTGTATATTTAGAAGTTACCTTCATTGTAGATTTAACAACTAATCTCACATTGAAAAGTATTTCTGAGATGTTTCTTGAATGGTTTTTCAACCTTGGCAACGTTCATAGGTGGCTGGAAGTGTTAGGTATTATTCCACTACCATTACTGGGATTGACTTTTGCAATCTATGGACTCTGGGTGCCTTCTGTGACTCACCACAAAGTGAGATCTCTAGGGTCTATGCAAGTCTAGCACCTGAAAACTTGTAAGGGACTGGCTCTGTGTCATCACGTCTCATCATTGAGATTTAAGGTGAATGAATCACTCAGTCAGCTGGATATTTATAAAGTTCCTCCTCTGTGCCAGGAAAAGGGGACAGACAGATCAATAAGACAGACACAGTTCTAGCCCTCAGGACTCTGATCTAGAGTGAAAAACAAACCTGCAACAAATGACTTCAATTGCATTCACATTAATAGTCTATGTAATACATATGTTAACTGTTCCCATGTTTGAAGCAAAGACCAATGCTTCAATTCCTCCTATTCACCCTTAAGAAGTCATTTGCCCCAAAGTATATATTTTACTGAAACAGGTGAGTTTGATCTCACTGGAAACATTATTTCACTCCAAATCTCCTGATATATATTCCCAAGTCTCTCATGGTTACACAGCCACAGGCCTTCTCTCTCTTTTAGCAGCTCTGCCTGACACAGAACCTCTAAACCTCTCTAGCTCCAGTCCCCCACTTCTAGATCTTTCCCTGAGTCTCTTAATCCCTTCCCTCCTTTCCTAGGTAGAGCAAATTAATTCAGTTCCAGCGGTTTCCAACTTGCATATCTATAGTTTGAAACCAACTTACCATGCCTATAACCCCAGCACTTGGGGAGGCTGAGGCTGGTAGTTTGCTTGATTCCAGGAATTTGAGACCAGCCTGGGGAACATGGTGAAACTCCATCTCACAAAAACAAAAATTAGCCAGGCATGGTGGTGCATGGCTGTAGTCCCAGCTACTAGGGAGGCTGAGGTAGAAGGATCACTTGAGCCTTGGAGGCAGAGGCTACAGTGAACTGAGATCATGCCACTACACTCCAGCCTGGGTGACAGAGTGAGACCCTGTCTCAAAAATAAAATAAAATTAAACCTACTTAACAAACAAGACACCTAACAATTACCAGAAATTTCTCTCATCAAAAGGCAGAGGAATATTTACATAATCATTTTTATTTTCCTCACTTATCTATATGCCTCCTGTCTTCATCCCACTTGCTGCAGTGTTTCCAGCTTTTTGTAACATCCTCCCGGTTAGTATGGGAGTTCTAAATGGATATTTTGCATGTACTCATGAAGTGCCTTCAGTTACCAGGTGATATCCTCCATCTTCTTCTGTTTTTGGTTTTGTCCACTGGGATATTTCCATCTGTTGTGGATACCTTTGCTGCCTACATAGTTGAGTGAAGGAGTCTTGGCTCTGCTTCCAGGAACTACAGCCAAGAGCCTTCCCTCCTTTTAGATAGAGCTGCCACTTCTATAGCCCTGATGATAGTCTTGATCCCTAAAAGTGCCTGAGCAGACCCATAGAATATGGGACCCTTGCTGTGCTGAACCACATTGTGTTCAGAACACAAAGTAGGAGAATACTTTCCCACCCCCTTTTCCCTTATAAGTGGTTGTATAAAGACCAGAGGAGTGTTTCCTTGAATCTCATTGCTTGGTGGTATTTTTGAGAAATAAATACTATTTTTTTTCATATATTTTGATTTTACTGTAGACTTTGAGTGATGATCAAGATATCTAACAGATGACACGGCATAGGACCAACCATGTACAGTATTTCTAAAGTATAACCCAATTAATCAGATTGGCTGTTGGTAAGCACATCTAATCATACTGGTGCATCCTGGTTTAATATTATCCCTGTTTTGGAAGATCATAACATGAATCTGTGAAAGCCCTGGGTTTCAGAGGAAAGGGACCTCTGAAATGGGGGAGTCACCATGTTGTTCCTGTCCCCTAAATTCTAAGAAATATTTTCTCAATATTGAAGTATTGTCATAAACAATATAGCTCAGTGGGAAATGAATGTGAGCCTCAGAGTTAGATGGATTGAGGGTCAAATTCCTGTTCTGCCTCCTAAGATATCATAGGTCCTGGGCAATTAACCTCTATGGCTCCACATTTCTCATCAGCAAAATGGGAACAATAGTATATAATATTACATAATTATGGGGGTTCTGTAAACATTAGATGAGAAAATTATTTGTTAAGGGTTAAATAATACTATGAATTATTATTGCACTTTGCTCTTATCTCTAACGAATTCTTTAGAATAAGTTTGGCTTTATCCAGTTCTTTATGCCTAGAGATTCTAGGCAAACTCACCCAACAAATGCAATGAATGTGGCCAGTCATGTAGTAACCAGATAGAGAGTTAGGAAGTTGCACCAATTGAGTCATTAATCAGTTCATTCATTTATTTGCTTATTCTTTCATTCCCGCAAACAAAGTGCAGAGTGAATGTTGAGGAATCAGTGATGACAAAGAGAAGATCACTTTAGCAGCTCACAGCAAAAGGAAGAGACAGATTAAAAAAAAAAAGGCAACAATTAGCAAGCAACGTAAGCAGTGCAGTTTTGGAGACATGAAGAGAAGGTTATTGAAATTTAACACAGAGAACCATTTATTGGACCTGGAGAAATTAAGAAAGCTTTACCAAAGAATTATCAAAAACTGGTTCCTAGGACAGATTTAGGCACATGAAGTTCTGGTATAAATGGCTCTCGGTCCCTTTGGAAATTTCAGGATGAGTGGGACATTTACTAGGACTCTTTGTAGATATGAGATCAAAACCTTAAAGCCTACACTTCCTTATTCCAGAGTTCTAATAAAACACAAAGTTTTGGGTTCAAGCTACCACAGAATTCAATTGAATATAATTTTTTAGTTCTTAGAAATATTTTACCCTTCATGGAAGTTTAGTAGATGAATTTTAATTGGCTTATTCTTATTATTTGCCTATTATTATTATTATTATTTAAAAAGGGTCTCACTCTGTCATCCAGGCTGGAGTGCAGTGGCAATCATGGCTCACTGCAGCCTCAACCTTCTGGGCTCAAGCGATTCTCCCACCTCAGCTTCCTGAGTAGCTGGGACCACAGGTCCTGGCCATGCCACCATACCTGACTAATTTTTATTTTATTTTATTTTGGGTAGAGACAGGGAGGGTCACCCTATGCTGCCCAGGCTGTACTCAAAATCCTAGGCTCCAACGATCCTCCCACTTCGGCCTCGCAGTGTTGGAATTACAGGCATGAGCCATTGCATCCGGCCCTACTCTCTAAATTTTAATGCACCCTGAATTGTGCCCCATTTCTGAATAATCAACAACAAACAACAGTGTTGCTGTTGCCTAGATGCATGATCCCCAAAACATATTATCTTCAGTGTGTCAGTATCCTTAAATGTGCCTTCTCCTTAACTGGAGTTCCAAAAACACAGGAGTCAATTCTGTACATCCTTGGGTTTTCTCATTGCTTAAAATTCATCTTCAGACATTTTTTTCAGAATAATACCAGAATGGTTTGTGGTTGATTTTGTTTTTCTGGAAAAGAAATAAATCAGTCTCTACATTTTTCTCTGTCTCTTTGTCCCCTGACCCCTCCTTTTTTGTTTGCATTTCAGGCTTCCCTTTCTTAGTTGTCTACTTTTCCCTCAGGAAATTGTGCATTCCTGCTTTTCATTTATTCTAATTGCGAAAATTCA
This sequence comes from Macaca fascicularis, assembly GCF_037993035.2. NCBI lineage: Eukaryota > Metazoa > Chordata > Mammalia > Primates > Cercopithecidae > Macaca > Macaca fascicularis. Next base: position 117,076,636 of record NC_088382.1, on the reverse strand, counting down.
CATGGATATGGACACATAGACGCACAGAGACACACACGTGGAGGAACAGATTTTTAACAGTCTCAGCTGTTTAAAAACACTGGAGCAATTTAATGGAAACCTCACCACTCATCCGTTAGTCTTCTGCCAATTTTCTACTGTATTTAGTTCTTCACAAAACATTTCTAGGTCTCAGGTTTGGACTCACTTCTTTCTATGGATAATTTTCAAATCAAGCATTATTGGAAAGTGTTCTTAGACAACCTACATTTTGCCAGTGCACTTCATCTTTGTGGCTGTGCATAGGTTACCTGTCTGTGTGTGTGTGTGCACGCGCGCACGTGCACACTAGAAAACACCTTAATCACTTTGGAGAGATACTCTGGTTTTTACAGTCCTTTTTCTTCTAGGTACGTCACTTCTCCCGCTTTAGGACTGTAAATCAATGCAGCTGGAGCGCTTTTGAAATTGCTTTCATTCCTTGCAGAGATTTCCAAAAGCAGGCTGGCCTGGTGGTTTGAAACAGGCTGAGTCAGTTTGCCTGAGTTCACATACTGGCGCCATCACTTGCCAGCTCTGTGAATTACATCCTGTTAGCCTTTCTGTGACTCAGTTTTCCCATTGATCAATTGGGATTAAACATAATATCCATGATCTTAGGTTTGTTGGAATGATTAAATGAGATAGTGCATACGGAGTGCTTCGCCTGGAAAACAGTAAGGTCTTAATGCATGCCATTATTATTGTTGCACAGGAGTGATGCATGACTCAATGAGGAGACACGCAAAAGTTCAAGAGGCTGCAAAAGTGGTTCAAATATTTTATTGCCGTGTTTGGCATAACTTGCTCCCATATCTGTCCAATCAGAAATTTGTTATTTAGTGTGGAAAGGACTGATGAATCTCAGCAAGGTTTCTCTCCCCAAATAAATCGCATTAGTTCTGGAATTTGTTTTGACCTCTCCTCTAACTTCTCCCTAAATGCCCATCTCTAACCACTACCAACCTTCACCCACTGCCCTGTTCTCCTTCCAGGACATGGAGATGACAGCTGTGGCTTCTGTTTTTCCACTATGACTGCAGTTGCCTAAAAGCCCTCCCAGTTCCTAATGAAAATCCCAACTCATAGTTCATGTTTTCTGCATCTAGTAAACATCTCAGAGCCATTCCCTGAATTCTAAAATTATCGCCTCTTTATATTTACGGGTCCCTTTGTTCAAAGGTTTATACGCTGCCTTTGGGAAATCATCTTCTGATAATTTTTCTTTCTTCCTTCACAGAAGCACAGAGATGTCTCCTGTGCAGCCCATTGCTGGCTGTTAGCACACCTGATATACGCTTGTTCTTACACGGTGTGTCTGTGCAGCCACAGGAGGTTTTTATGTAAACTTCCATACCAGTGTTAAAGACAGCCGTAGCCACCAAAGAGATCCTTGTAAAATATAGGATTAGGATATACCACAGGAATTAATAATTCTCAAGCCACTGCTTTAAATTGTAGCCACATTGTTTTTGTAGGGAAGTTGCTCAGTTTATATACACGGAACACGAAGGGTTGCATTCTGATCAGGACACCAGTTTCATTTAAGACCCCTATACCAAAAGGTACTTAGATAATCCTCTTTAATATGCATATACTATATTGCTTTGTGCAACATATTGCTTTGAGCAACAAATGATGCTAATTTTCTTGCTACTTTGATCCTCTCTGATTATTTTCTTCAACTCCTAAAAGTCTAAGTGAATACGATGAAAGAATACCCCCTGTAAAAATTGTTATTTTACATATTTTTCCTCAGAGTCAAGAATACATGTTTTTAAAAGACATTTAATAATGATACGGGTTTATCATTCTCTATCAAAAATAATTTCATTGGACATCATGCCAATTTTCTTCTTAGGGTCCCTCGACTAAATAGTAACTTTAAAAACATACTGCTAGTTGGCTGTATTTTAGTAGGTCAGCATGCACACCAAAAGTGTATTAAGGTGGACTGCTCTATTTATTGATTTGCCATGAATCTGTTAAAGGCTCAAGGCAATTGTCTGCGGAAGGGGGCGGGAGGGCCATACATGATCGAGGTCATGCGCATCTAGCCAATTTGTAAGACGATCCTGCCGCCCTAAGCCATCAGCAATCCTTAGCATAGGGGCACACTCACGCATTCCTGTCAAGTCATCTTGTGAAAGGCTGCCTGCTTCCAGCTTGGCTTGGATGTGCAACCTTAATAAAACTCACTGAGGTCTGGAAGAAAATAGCAGATCTGAAGCAGATAGGGTAGAGGAAAGAGTCTAGAATATGTACACGCAGCTGACTCAGGCAGGCTCCACGCTGAACGGTCACACAGAGAGGAAACAATAAATCTCAGCTACTATGCAATAAATATCTCAAGTTTTAACGAAGGAAAATATCATTACAGTGAAATAAAAAATTTTAACATTTTAGAACAAAGCTAACAAATGGCTAGTTTTCTATCATTCTTCTTCAAACGCTTTCTTTGAGGGGGAGAGAGTCAAACAAACAAGCAGATTTACCTGAAATAAAGAACTAGTTTAGAGGTCAGAAGAAAGGAGCAAGTTTTGCGAGAGGCACGGAAGGAGAGTGCTGGCAGTACAATGACAGTTTTCCTTTCCTTTGCTTTCCTCGCTGCCATTCTGACTCACACAGGGTGCAGCAACCAGCGCCGAAGTCCAGAAAACAGTGGGAGAAGATATAACCGGATTCAACATGGGCAATGTGCCTATACTTTCATTCTTCCAGAACACGATGGGAACTGTCGTGAGAGTACGACAGACCAGTACAACACAAACGCTCTGCAGAGAGATGCTCCACACGTGGAACCGGATTTCTCTTCCCAGAAACTTCAACATCTGGAACATGTGATGGAAAATTATACTCAGTGGCTGCAAAAAGTAAGTGATTGCTTTCAGTTTCTAATAGCACGGAGCTTTTTCCGTTCTTGCACTGCAGCTAACTTAAAGTTCCTTAGGGGCGCATTTGTGTGTTTACCTTTTGCTCCAGGGGGGCAGTGTTTGCAATTGCAAGACGGCTGTCTGGGTTTGGCTTCCTGGGTAAGCCAAGGTTTGGGGGCTTGCGCAATCCTATGAATGTGTGGGGGCACCCCGTGTGTGTCTAGCCCTGGTAAATTTTATGACATTTCTGGTTTCTCTTGTTTAAAGTTCAGCATTAAGAGTCTTTCTGTCAAAACTCTACCTTAAGAAAGAAAGCATGTACCTCTTAAGCAAGTTGGTGAAAAATAAATAATCGTAATGACTATACTAATTAATAAGATCAAATCGATTTTGCACCAGAAAATTTTGTGCCACTGGGGTGGCAAATCATCACAAAGTATTTGTTTTTTTTTTTTTAACCTTTAGAAAAATTAACATGAAGTGAGAGTAAATGTAAAATATGATATTTGGTTGGAGAAATTGTATATTTATGTAAAGGGAACCGTTAATTTCAGCAAGTGGTAGAATAGTAGAGGACTGATTTCTGTTAAATATTTTTTCTTCTGTCCTTGAGAAAAAAAAATTTAAAAAGATACGTTGTAATGTGAACTGTCAGAAAGGGCTTGCTTGCTCACAATGAGAACACGCTGGCTGTTGAGGAAGACATGCACCTGCAGATTTGGGCTGAACGCAACATGTAGTCTCTACTATATTCCTGAAACACCTCCCTTCTCAGGGCATTGTAGTTACAGAGACAGTACCTGGCAAGTTTAAGTATCCATGTTATTTGATGAATGTTAATGTCGAGTATGAATGTAAACTCAATTTATAGAAATCAAATCAAATAGTTTATCCAGTTATTTATCTACAAACCATTTAAAAGTTTTTGTTGAAGATATGCCTATTAAATTATGAACACACTTCTGCAATTCATTCTGTCTTTGCACTCTGTTTAATAATAGGCAGCCGAGAATAAGTATATTCCACTGACTATGCCACTAGAATGGAGGCAATGTCCCAATTTGTGAAAAGCTTCTCTCCCTCGTTAATGGATTAACTTGGTACATATAAATAGGTATGCAATCAGGCTTCTTTAAGTTAGTCTGTAAACGAGGCAATCCCTTTAAAAAGATAAAAGATAGGGAAAGGACAAATGCTCTATTTTGTTCCTGTGTGATCACACTCGCTTAGGTCATCGCCTGCTGAATCATGCCAAGTAATAGTTATTCTACTTTTGTCCACTAGGGACTGAACTAAGATCACTGTTATTTTATTTGACACATTAACTGGAACTTAGTAGTTCTACAGTTTCCAAACCTGATATTGTAATCTTTCTATTACAGACTATAGGACTGTAATACGCAATCAGTAGGTAGGTAGAAGAATAAAAAGCAAACAGAACTCTCGGGTTTTTTTCAATTGTAGCTTAAATTTTAGGCACTACTTTCAATAGTAGTTTATAATAGGATGTTTGTATTTTTCTTTGGTAAAACTTATTTCCATTGTAAACAAATGATTTTGGTTGAATAGCTTGTTGTTATTCTTCAGTACACCATCCATATAGTTTTTAGTGAGAATCCAATCATATATTAGTCTGGATTCTTTGAGGGAATGGGGAGGAAAATTTAGTCCCAAGTTACCCCGAATGATCTATTCTACCAAAAACGTAATGTTTTGTTTGCTTAAAACGTATAATCAAAATAGTGATTCAAACATAGTAATGCATATGTCTTGTTGCTATGCAATTATTCAGCAGTGACAGGGTAAACACATAATTCTGCTGGACTTAAATCATGCACGTGTTTCATATGTTAATTTATTTTGCAAAATAAATTTGATTCTTGTTTGCATTGTTCTTGGTCAATGATTGTGGGATAGCTTTCAGATTATAGCCAAGAATAACTATTAAAATGTTCTTTGGTTACATTGACCCTTTCAAGTGTAAATATCAAGCTGAATATATGCTGAAAACGTCCCTATTGGTATGAGTCAGAGCAGTGTGGCTTGACTATTGTCAGTTTAAATTTGCATATCTTTTGTCGTTGTCAATGTGATTGGTTGGAGGATCAAGAAACCAAATAAATGCATTCAACAAAGAACTTGCTAAAGGCTTTCATAAGTTTCCCTTAATTAGGAGTTTTCTTCACTCCAAGTTCTAAAATTCATGTGATGTATTGATTCTGATAATAGAAATGGGAATCTTTTTACTGTAACTATTTGGTATGCTCAGTACTGCAATTTGTATTACTTCTATTTTGATTCCAAGTAGTTGCCATAGATGTAAGCAATACCCTGCAGAAACTGAGGCTATCAGTGTATGTAAGTGAAATTAATTCATCCATTTATTCGGCAAAATAATTAATCAAAGCATAGTGATTATTATGCAGCTCATGGCATCGCTATCAGGAAAGATTTTGAGGCAGAATACATGTGTTATCAATGCTAAATGAAGCTATATGATAATTATGTTAATGCATCCTCTTCCATGAAGGGAAACCTCCTTCCTCAACTTTTCTGGTCTTGCAACTGAACAGGATGAGAAGCAAGTCATGCAAGGGGGCAAATGATTTGTCGGTCACCATAAATACTGGAACTGTTATGGCACTGCTTTCTTGATGTGATGGATTTAATTCAAAGAGATCAACTTTCCATAATCACTGGTTGATTAAAATGAGGCAGGTTGATAGCATTATTGTGACTTCTCAGACCAGGAAGAGTGGTATGAATAATATGCATCATATTATAGTGGTATGAATAAAACTATGCATCCTAGTTTTATTTTGTGAAACACCTGGGTGTGTTTCTGCGTTTGATCTCTTCTATAATATAGCTCTTTTCAGAATTATTAGCAAGTCATAGTAAACACCTGAAAGTGACCAGATCTTAGGTAAGTAACAATAAATACAACTGGCCCCAGTGTCTTTGTCACTTTCTTATGATCTCTTCCTACTTCTCTATGACAGGGAAACATTTAGCCCACATCCTGTGCTTTGTGAACTACTGTTTTCTGTCTCCACATCTCAAAAAGTTCACAAAGATGTACATTTAAAACATTTAGATTTAAATGTGTATAATGTTCTAGGATTTGGGGAATCCTTAGAAGACCTATTTTGCTTTTGCCAAATGATGTCTTTTTTGGTTAAAAATTTAAATAAATTGAGTGGATAATGCCTTGTAACAGAAAACAATAGTCTATTTGCTATAAATATTTTACACTAGCTCAAATTGATGACTATTCATGGAAAATATGGTTATGAATTGCCATCCAGAATATTTTAAGAAATACAAAGATTTTACTGGACTATTTAGCTGTTTTTCTATTGATGACATTTTTTGGTTAAGGATGTCCTCTATTTGCAGATTGTATTCTTTTCTTCAGAGTTAAGATTTGGAATGCTGTCACCCAAAACACATTGATGATGATGATTTTTTAAAACCCATATATTACATATCTATTAATCCCTATTAATATCCATTAGAATGTGACCTCCACGAGGCCAGTGACCTTGTGTGTTTGTCCAATATCATATCTTCAGTGCCTGGAAGAGTATATAACATATTTATAAAATAAATATAAAATAAATATTTGTTAAATGAACAAATGAATGCGTTATCTATTGCAATGTGCACTTTGCTGTCTACCATCAGCATTTTATTTGAGGCATACACCTTACCTCCTCAATAGATTGTAAGTTGTCCTATACACCGGGACGATACCCTACAGTTATTTTTGTCCTAATACTGGTTAAAACAATATTGGGTCCAGAGTAGGTGCTTATTAATTATTCAAATTATATTTAACCAGTGATCTAGAATCTCAAAAACTTCTCTAGTCACTCTAGTTCAACTTCTTAATTATTCTCTAAGGGTCAGCTCTGTTGCCAGTTTCTCCAGGAAATCTACCCACATTCCACTTACCCTCCCAGGGCGAGCTCTCAAATGTCATCGCAGTACATTGACTGTATCATGTTAACACTGTACTTCTAAGTTGTTGTGGTGGTTGTTTTAATTATTTGTTTCTAGGTTTGTTTTCCCACCTAGACTGTGAGTTCCTCAAGTGTAGTAAATGTCGCTTATCCATTTTTATATCTCTGAACATGTTCATGAAGGGTCTGGATTAATTTCTCTGTTATAGTAATAATCAGTTTTTAAGAGATCAAGTGCTCAAGTATATAGTGGTAACTATAAAATAATGCAATTTAAGGGACCTTGTAACTACTTTAAAGTTTGCTTAAATGTTAGCACTAGGCTACTTGAGCGTCAGCTAGATATTCTCTTGTGTGATAATGTTTTGTACTTCTATAAGCACAAGAACTTAGTATTTCTTGTTCAGTACAGTAGGGAGCCATTTACTGCATACATCTATATAATATGTATATATCTGTATAATATGTGCACATGAGAACTTAATTATAATAATATACATCTATATAATATGTGCCCATGAGAACTTGATTATCATAATATACATCTGTATAATATGTGCACATGAGAACTTACTTCTCACTGGTATATTATTGTTTTGGTGGCTGGTGGTGGCTGTGCAACACTAAGTCAGAGACAATGCTCTTATGTTTTATTTTCACATTTGTGGGAACTTCCTAAACGTGTGAAATGGGTAGACATTGGCCGGGCACGGTGGCTCACACCTGTAATCCCAGCACTTTGGGAGGCCAAGGCGGGCAAATCCCCTGAGGTAAGGAGTTCGAGACCAGCCTGGTCAACATGGCAAAAACCTGTCTTTACTAAAAATACAAAAACTTTGCTGGGCCTGGTGGTGCGTGCCTGTAATCCCAGCTACTAGGGAGGCTGAGGCAGGAGAATGACTTGAACCCAGGAAGCGGAGGTTGTGGTGAGCCGAGATCACACCACTGCACTCCAGCCTGAACGACAGAGTAGGACTCCATCTCAAAAAAAAAAAAAAAAAAAAGTAGATATTTAATAAGTACGATTTTAATAGTTTGTCACTAAATGTGAAAATTTGTCACTAAATGTGAAAATTTTGTCACTAAAGGTGAAAATCTAATTTTCACTAAAGGTGAAAATAAGATGCATGCACAATTTATGCCTACAGATTGGGAAAAGTAGCAGTTGCTGAGAAAGATTAATAGAAATAATTGTCTTTTAAATCGAGTTGGAGAAATGTCCCCATCAACTTCATTTGAAGAATAGACCCCTGATTTTCAAGCCAAGTAAGAGCCTTTCAGAATCTGTATTAACTTTTCAACAAATAGTTAGGTGTTATTGTTTGCTTATTACATTTTAGAATCAAAAGATCCAAAAAAACCCCTTTCAGCCCCAGAAGCTAGCAGTTAGTGCTATCACAACCTTTTGGCAAACTGTCTCCATTGAGAGATCTCAGGTTTTAGGGCTATGGCAAGTAGGTCTTTTTCTATGGGCTTCTATGGGCAATTACAGTCCTTCCTTACCCCTGACTGTACCATTTCACATTGAGCTTTCTTTTAATAGCACTCCTCTCATATATAAGTATTGGTTTAATGAAATTTTAAATGAATAAGAATGTCATTTTCCCTCTTAAAAATCCTTCTACAACTTCTCATTACATAGGAATAAAATCTGACTTCTTACCAGGAGGTCTTATATGGTCTGCCCCACACCGCTCACTGGCCCCGTCATTTACTACCTTGAAACGACATTCCAGACACTCAAGTGACATTGGCCTTCTTGTTATTTCTCCAACAGACAGGCTCATTCCTGCCTCAGGGACTTTACAAGCTGTTTACTCAGCTCAGAAAATTCTTCCCCCTGATCTTCGCATGGTTGGCTACTTCTCTTCATTCAGGTCTTCACTCAGCAGTCTTCTCAGAAAATCTCTGAGCACCATTCCCTACCACCTTCCCCACTTTGCTGAGAGACTTTCTACCATATTATGTTGTTTTATTTATTCATGGTATTTACTACTGCATAATGCTGTGTTAGTTATTGTCAGATTATTTATTCTGTCTTCGCCTACTAAGAATGCAAACTCTATTAGAGCAGCGGCCTTGTCTATCTTGATGCAGTATACCTTCTACCTAGAAGAGTGGATTACACATGGTAGGACCTCAATAAATATTTGCAGAATGAGTGACTCTGTATTTTCATAGACACTATGCTCTATGAGGTACATCCTGTACCTGTCTTGTTGACCAGTTTTTATTTATTATTCTGTTTTATTATTTCTGGTAGCAGATTGACTTTTCTGGCACAATGCTTATAGCATAGCTGGCTCTATTTAGTATTTTTTAATAAATAGGGAAACAAATGAAGTCCATGAGCGGATTTGGACTATAATCAAATTGATGTATGAAATTTAGATGCAACTATATTTTACACATTACCTTTTTAACTACATAATGGCAGAAATTTTATTAATATTCTGAGTTTCCATCCTCTCTATCAAGGATCAGCCAGTGATAGCCCTTGGGCCAAATCCTTCCTGCCACCTCTGTTTGTAAATAAAGCTTTATTGAAGAACAACCACATTCCTTCCTTTATATATTGTCTGTGCATTTGTAAATAAAGTTTTATTGGAACAGAGCCACACTCATTCATTTATGCATTGTCTATGGTTGCTTTCCTCCTACAAAAGCAGAGTTGAGGAGTTACCACAGAGCCTAAAATATTTAATATCCAGCCCTTTTGAGAAAAAGTTAGCTGACCCCTGCCCTATATTGCAAGAGGAATTAGTATTAATTTTGGGACCATTACAAGGTAAATTGTAAGGTTTGTTGTGTGGGAAAAAGATTGCCCTCCAGGAGGCCCAGTAATCTTCAGGTTCATGCCAGTTGGCAGAGAGCCTGACTAAGCCATTTCTTGGCTGGGTGTCTGGACATGCTGTGAGGTGACATTTTAGAGGCACACAGGCAAGGGGATTTCATGTCTTTTCTTTCTCCTGCCCATCATCACAAGAACAGGGAAATATTCCCAAAGCAGATACATATCAGAAAAGAAAAAGCACCTGGATAACAATACAGACCAGCAGCCTGTGGATAAACAAGTCTGGGCTACAGGGTCTTCTGTGCTATGCGCCTGTTTCATCCTGTTGGTTGTGGCATTAGCAAGAATGCTGACAAAACACTAGAGCCATTCTATTTTCTTAGAAATGGGGCTTCAGCTCAGCCTCTTATTAGAAACCTTCCCCCCCTGTCATTTGTTTTAAGTATAAACATTAGAAGTGTTCTCACTTGTGCAGATGATGAGAGGGGAGGAGCAATAAGTGGGTAGCTCAGCTACAAAACACGGAGTTTTATCAGCCCCTGTGCTATAATTTGCTAATTAAGGAGGTTTTGGTTTCTTTCTGCCACAGTCTTGTCTCCGTGTGGAAACATTAGCAGCCTTTTCCTGGGCCTTGTCTTCTTTTCTTTTCTTCTTTCCTTCTTTCTTCTTCTTTTTTTTTTTTTTAGTACCACAAGCTATATTGTGTCATTTGCTTAGATGCACAACCCTAATTACATTCTGAGTCATCCTCGACTGTTGTCCCAATACAAGATGATCTTTGGCAGTGGAGTTGGGAAATTCCAAACCCCCTTTGGTTTTGGCCCCATGGTCTGAGGGAGGGAGGGCATCTCGGTGTTTAAATCTTCTTACAATGTGTACAAAAGATGTGCCCCCTCTCTTACCAAAGAGGGTTTTAAAGAATGATGCCCTCCACGGATTATCTTCTCTTTACATTTGGAGGCTATTTCCATGTAGGGTCTATACCTGAATACCCTTCTCTAATTCTAAATATTAGAAGTGAGAGAACTTTAGGCTCATTTGGTCTCAGTTGTCTGCTCAAATAATCTGAATTTTTTCCTTCAAGCAAATGAAAAGGTAATTTTGAACAGAGAAAGTAGCTAATAATTCCATCCAGAATGCATTTAGGCCTATGAAAATCTTTTCTTTTGTCAGTAAGTACTGAAAAATATACAGTAAGAAAACTTACTTGTTTATACTATACTACATGACTATGCAGGTCACTTATTAGAAGTCTATCTAGGAAAGTGTTTCCTAAGTTTGTGTTGAACTCTTGAAAAAACATGCAAATTAGCACAGGCATCGAGATGCGTCTGAAGTAAATCAGCAGCTGAAATATGATTAAAACACAAGTGAAATGTGAATATCTTAAATCACTAGTAATATGTACCTATAAGTGACCAAACTCACTGGCATCAGATAGGTAAACTTACTATAAATTTCAGCGAAATGGCTTATGATAATTTTGAAGGATGGCATATTGTAAAGTCTAGTGACATGTGTAGCTCTACTCATTAGGAAGGAGTATGCTTTATTGGTAGTCTCCACTTTGTTTCTGAAGGCTACATAAGTTAAATTACAATGCTTCACCCTCCAAGATGATTGGAGACTTTCCATTCCTAGAGAACCAATAAATATTTTAAAATCTCAAATTATAGTTCTTCTTTAAACCCTTAAAGATGAAAGATAGCCCCAGGATTTCATAAAACATTTTAACAGTATTCTTGTCTTCACTCTTGATATAGAGCTGAGTAGATTAAAGTTCAATAGGTTTTTACTGTAGCTCAAGGTTTGCTGCATCCAGCAGGTCTTGACATCCACCTTATTTTAATTGCACAGATATAAGGGGTGAGAATTGTAAGCTTATTACCAGTATCATCAGTCTTTTTATTATTTTCTAATTCTACTCAGTTTTTAAATAATAAGAACAAAGGTATAAGGTGATAGTCGTTCTAATGCTTGTAGAATAAATGAATGGGTTTATTGAATAAGCTGAATATTTAATAACTTAAAATGTCAATAACAAAGACAATATTTTTGAATCAATGAACTGATGAATTTTAAATAATTCTTGGCAATTGAACCTGATTTTCACATGAATTATTCAGCAGAAGTTTAATATCTAGAAACAAATGCAGAGGTTAGAGAAGAAGTGGAGTGAGGCCTTCTTCTAAACCTTCTTCCCTTGGCCCTCCAAGAGCATTCCTCAGGGCACCCCATATGTCCAAAGGAACACAGTTTCAAAATAGCTGCAAGAAAACTTTCAAATAATCAAATATTAGTTAGGTAGAGCTGCCAAAACCTAGCTACTGGTGGGCATGAAGAAACATTACCTTCGATAGTTTGAATTTGTTGCCAAGCTGTTGTATGAACATCCAAATCTGCCTTACAGAAAGCAGTTTAAGGGTATCAGTGTGTAAATTTCAAAAACAAATGCAGATTGTTTTAGACTCTTAAAAATACTGAGGCCCACCCATATTTCACATGACACAAATTTGATAATAGACTACTCTTGGTTAATTAGCGGCAAATTGTATAATTTGTCTAATCCCTTAATTATACAATTGTATGGTAATATATACTTACGTATTTTTACTTTAAGAATGTAGTGTGTGATGATTGCCTCATATTGTAAGGGATACTATTCACTTCAAGCAGAATTCATTGTCAAGAATTGTGAAAAAAAATCTGAATTTCAAGGAGGAATTTTGGTATTTTCAAAATTTCTCTGATGATTTGTTAGATCTACTTACCTAACCTTGTTTTTTTACTTCTGCTACATGGCACTTACCAAGAATAGAGATTTTTGAGAACCAAAAATAGTTCTCAAGAACTATTTTCTTGTACACATGTGCCAGTATTTTTGTGTTTTTTAAGACACTTGTCCATGTTGTAAAGATGAATTTAGTTTAAACTATATAAAATAATCCATGAGTCCATTTTCCCAAATACACCTAAGCTGTGCTATATCATAATGTGCTGAAAGAGCACAACCAAGTGAGGCAGTCCCATCGATTTCATTAGCTCTCTGGAGCTTTTTCTTTTTTTTTAAGCAGATGAATGACACACAGCCACTTAATATACTGATGATGTGAAGGCTCCAATGTGAGGCCTTATATGAATTTATTATTAACTTTCTTGTTGTTTTAAAAATGAAAGTTCTAATATTTTTTCTGGCATCCAAATGGTTTGCTTTTTTCAACCCCCACTTTGCTCATTCCGCACATTAGCGACTTCTGAGATTAAAACCAGGAAAGCAGAGGTGGCAAGGCAGCCCTCAGACCAGGCAAGACAAAAAGATTGAAAGGGACCTCCCGGCCTGTCTGTCCTTTTTATTTCTCTTGTCTCCTCCATTATTCTTTTTAATAAAGTCTCCTGTGATCCTCCTCATGCTGGCCATGGAGGGGGAGTGCTGCAAAGAGGATGGACAACAGGGAAGGCAAATGAACAGAGAGACCAGTGACTGTCCCTTTATTGGGACATGGGGGAGGGGTGACACAGTGAGGGACAGGGGACTATAGCAGTGTCAGGAGGACTGCTCCATGAGGGATGGCATGAGTTCTGTCATGCACTTTCAGTACATGGGCAGGAGTCATAGAACTTAGCACCTGCAATTAACAAAGGGCAGGAAACCAGTTAGTCAGTTACCTAATCAAATATGTACTTCAGCCAAGGTGGTCTGCAAGGTACTAGGAAGATGCAAGAAATTCACTAAAACCCCTGTTGTTGAGAAGCCTAAACCCACTGAAACAAACTTAAAAGCAAGGACATTATTTGTGTCCACTATTTCCTATGACAAGTTTAACGATAGTACAGCCCAGTGATGAAGTGGGTCATGCCTAGAGTCAAACTGCCTGGATTTGAATGCTGATAGCACCACTGACTTGCTGTGTGACCTTGGGCAAGCTTCTTCACTGCCCTGTGCTGCAATTTCATTATGGGTGAAATTGAGGTGATAATAGTATCTATACCATAGAGTTATTAAGCACAGGCATAATTCACATAAATTACTTTGCACAAGTTCTGTCACCTAGTAGGTGTTATGTATATACCGCTTATTACTAGGGGAAGTTCTGGGTACACTGTTAATTAAATATTGAACACTTTTTCAAAACTATTGGGACCACTGGAAAAAGTTTACATGTGTTAGTTCATTGAATACCTCAAAAGCCAATAAGAAGTAGATAGTGTTATAATTATTCCATGTGGCAAGTGGGAAAACTGAGGCAGGCACAGAGAGTGGAAGTAACTTGCGCAGGATTACACAGTAGCTAAATTTATGGGCCAGCACTCAATCCCAGGCAGTCTGGCTCTATGACCTATGCTCTTAACCAAATATGAGATTAACTGCAGCAACGTTTGCCATGTCTCCTCTTGTCAATCATCAAACATTAAGCCTATTTCTAAAATTTTTTCTGTAGTTGTCTTTGTGTCTAAACCCTTAATTCTTTGATACTAAATGTGTTGTCCCTTTCTCAAGTCCTGTTTCACACAGCCATTTGTCCCCATCCCCACTCTAAAGCTCCATGGTTAAATTGACGGTGGCACGTAGGCTCTGTTGCTGATTGAAGCACAATAGCTGATTCTCTCAGCCCTCCCACAGGCCTGTTAACAGACCGCAGAATCCCACGTCTGCAGTCCCTACTGCGTATCTCCTTAGAAGCACCATCTCTTGAAGTTATAGAGTTTAATTGAGTCTGACTATTTATCTAAAAACTTCTAAAACACAAAGAAAGGCTTACAATTGCTTTACATGGGGTGAAGCTGCCTATTCTAAATATCTTCCATTCAATGTAATGACCTCCCTCTTCGATTTATCTGTAGGCAGTCCTGCTTGGAAAAGTGAAAGCTCATTCTGGAACTTAAAATATTATTTGCCTGCACTTCCTTTTCTGGGTCATTTGGAGAGTGGTAAAAATGAGAAGAAATGCCTTGTTTCCTTAGGCAATGACCTCTTATCTCACTTCCTATTTTATTTATCATTGTCCCTATTAATGAAAATATTCCTGGCATTTTGGGCCCAAGCCAAGAACACTGCTACTTGTAGACAATTGTGATAGTTCTTCCTCTCTTTTTGTCTGATCTTGGAGGCCTGGCCACTCAAAATTTGGGTTTTGAGACTTGCTGCTTCCCTTGCTGAGTATCAGTTGCATAAGACAGGGAGGCTCTACCCTACCTTCTCCCTGTCCATTCTTCTCCACAGAGACCCAAAGAGGACAAAGCAAGATGGAGACAAAAGAGATTTCAGTCATTCTTTTCACCCACCTTTGCATGGTGAGGTAAACTAAAACCTATTAAAACAGCACAACAACAAATAACTCAGTGCATATTCACTTGCTTGACCTGTGCTGTCTATTGAATGCTGAGCACAAGCAATGTGTGGTGTGTGGGCATTATAGGTGCCCAGTACATACTGTTAGGATGTGTTCATGAATCAACGCACGCTGTATTGCTCAAGCTGTTTTGGGGCCACTATTTGGTCAGTGAAGTTGTCTGAAGGATACTTGTGCTAATGCTGAATAACAGAGATCTTTCTCCAATATGCGGGAAGCTATTAAGTTATAGAGTACAATTTTCTCAATTTTAAGGGTTTCTCACTTCATTGTCTCCATGTTTGTCATCTTCCATCTATTGTGTGTGATATTTGTCATCTCTCAGGAGACAACTGACAATACAGCAAATAGATATTAAAGAAAGCTGGGAATTGACCTCTCATGTTTAGTTGTACAGCTTGCATTACATTAGACACATGATTATCTCACTGATATAACATAATCACATGTTCTGCCAATGAAATTGCTATTGCTTTCTGTGCAAAATAATTTATCTGCAAAGACAGCAATGGATACTGGATGTTCTTTCACATAGCAAGTATGAAAATAACTTTTCTGCCAGACACAGTAGCTCATGTCTGTAATCCAGAACTTTGGGAGGCTGAGGCTGGTGGATTGTTTGAGCTCAAAAGTTCAACACCAGTCTGGGCAACATGGTGAAACCCTGTGTCAAAATAATATACAAGAATTAGCCTGGCATGGTGGCTGGCACATGCCTGTGACTCTAGAGGCTGAAGTGGGAAGATCACTTGAACCCAGGAGGTCGAGGCTACAGTGAGCTGGGATTGTGGCACTGCACTCCAGTCTGGCTGACAGAGTGAGACTATCTCCAAAAACAAAAAGAAAAAAAAAATAAAGAATTATTTTTTAAAATAAGGTATTAATAAATTTACCTTGGTAAACAGTGTCATCACCCAAACAAATATTTTAATACATAGCAGGTATTATCAAACCCACTTTACAGATAAGGAAACCGAGGGCCACTAAAGTCAAATGATTTTTAAGAGGTTACATGTTTACTTTGAGGCAGATTGCAGAATTTGAACCCATACTCTGAGTGGTTAAATCTGAAGCTCTTCACTCTTCTTGCCTCTTTCACTTTTCTTTCACAAATTACAACAAATTCTGAATGGTGGGGAGCAGGGAAGAGATTCAGATGAATGATGATGTCTTGTAAGTTTTTGGAGAATCTATCCATACTAAATAACCTTCTTTGGCAATGAGAATAATTTACCATACATGTGTATAAATTGCTGTAAGAAGCCTGCTGTTCTTAGGGAAAATGCTTCCTAGGAATCTTTCCCATCCCAGCACAATTCTTAAAAAACTTTCACAAATATGTCAGAGGCAAATAATTCATTGCTATTTTTACTTTTCTTTTTAAATAAATGAGCTACTTAGACAAATTGCCTTAGTTGGAGTTATCCAGATATGAGTATACAAATAAAGATAATATTTTAAACTAGCTTATCTGTATTTTTATTCAGGAACACTTCATTATTACAGTATTAGGTTATATTTCTTATATTTCTTTCAGCTAAAAAAAATAAAATATAGTCAATAGAGAATCATTTAACATTTTCAACATTAATAAATTGGGGTACTATTTGTAATATTCTGGGCAAGAGTCATTTAAAAGACCTTATGCCATGTATGCTTTGAATTTTTTAAAAAGTTCATCAGTATGATAAGAATATGAAAAATGTAGTCATTGATCTCCAGTCTATGCTTAGAAAAAAAGAAAAGAAAATTAATAAACACTTGTGAAAGTGAAACTGTCAGTATCTCTTATTGACAGTCAAGATAAACTAATGGACTAAAGAGACCTTGGTTCAAACAAATGATTAAAGCTGACAATAAAAGTGGAAATCTCATACTCAGCCTTCAACAAAGAAAGCTCTTAACTGAGAATTGAATATATAGAGAAACTAAGAAGACTTCCTGTCAAAGAGGAAAAAGAAATTTTTATTTTATGACTGTTATGTTTCATATGAGACTAAAGCTTACATACTTTGAGTTCACAAATCAAACGTGTGCAATTTGCAAGGAAAAGGTCATTAGGGAAATGAATTACCCTGAACATAAATTATCTCTATATAGTATCCTACTATTTTGAAATGTCTTCCATTGAATCTAATTTTGAAGATCATGGTCAAAATGATATCATAAACAACTAAAGAATTCAAATAAACTCTATAAGCCTATTTTAAAGTTTTTTGTTTTTATGTTTCAAATAATTCACCAAATATTTTGAAAGTTCCTTTTCTGGTCAGGTACAAAATAGCCTCTTGTGAAAAATGAGATTAACATAGGTTTGTTTCTCCTCTGATTACTGGGCATTTGAGAAATCAATGACAAAGTGGTGATTTTCATCAGAAAGACACATCATTCCAACCCATTCATTCAGTGGAGGTACTTTGGAATCTTTAAGGAAGATATAGTTTAAAAAATTATATATAGTTTTAAAAAGTTAGAACAAAACACACCTAAGCCACCATGTTTGAGTAATAAAGCTATATAAAGAAATATAGCTATTTCTATTTAAATTTAACAAGGTAGAAAAAGTACAAGTAATAAGTAGAGAACAGGACTAGATGGTAAATGATTATAATAGCACTTCCTGTCTTATATGCCACCCTCTCATGAAGAGTTTCCCTCCCCTTGAATCTGGCTGGGTCATAAAAGGGAATTGCATTCCCATCTTGTGCACTACAGTACTCATCCCTGAGCTACTGCATTAGAAGTCCATCTACCTGAAGACTATGGTGTTGTGAAGAAGTCAAGTCACATGGAAAAGGCATGTGTAGGTGCTATGGGTAGTGAGTCTCCATATTTGAGTCACCTCAGCTCAGGCTCTAGACATGTGAATAAATGAGCCTTCAAAGCTTTCTGGTCCCCACCCATTGCACTATCTCTAGATTTGGAAAAGGTCTGGAACATCATGGGGTAGAAACAACCCATCCCTACTGTTCCGTTTCTGAAATCCTGACTCATAGAGTCTGAGATCCCAATGAATATAATCAAATAGTTGTTACAAACTACTAAATTTGGAGGGTAATATGACGGAACTTCAAAAAATTTATGGAAGGAAATAATTGAAAGATAAAAATGAAAATGTAAACTTTATTTCTTAACATAAGCTCCATCAGGTTCAACTCACTCATGTAAGCCATGATACCAGCCAATTTAGTCCATCCCTAAAGAACTGAAGGTCCAGGAATTTAATCATATCAATGCAGTATTTTTTTCATTATTAACTGAAAGGAAATAAGTACCCAATATGGTTCGGCTCTGCCCTCACCCAAATCTCATCTTGAATTATAGTTCCTATAATCCCCATGTGTTGTGGGAGGGACCTCATAGGAGGTGATTCGATTATGGGGGCAGTTTTCCCATGCTGTTCTCATGATAATGAGTGAGTTTTCACAGGACCTGATGGTTTTTTAAGGGGCTTCCCCCTTTGCTCAGCACTCATTCTGTTTCCTGCAGCCCTGTGAAGAGGTGACTTCCACCATGATTGTAAGTTTCCTGAGGCTTCCCCCGAGAAATATGGAACTGCAAGTCAATTTAACCTCTTTTCTTTATAAATTACAGGGTATTTCTTCATAGCAGCATGAGATTGGACTAATATAGGACCTTTTACAGATTTTCTTTACTTCTTTTTTTTTTTTTTTGAGACGGAGTCTGGATCTGTTGCCAGGCTGGAGTGCAGTGCTGCAATTTTGGCTCACTGCAACCTCTGCCTTCCAGGTTCAAGTGATTCTCCTGTCTCAGCCTCCCAAGTAGCTGGGACTACAGGAGCCCACCACCACACCCCGCTAATTTTTTGTATTTTTAGTTGAGATGAGGTTTCACCATGTTGACCAGGATGGTTTCGATATCTTGACCTTGTGATCCACCTGCCTTGGCCTCCTAAAGGGCTGGGATTACAGGCGTGAGCCACCTCACCTGGCCCCTTTTACAGATTTTTTAAAGATTAGGAAAAAAAAAAGTCAGAAAGAGCCAAATCAGAACTGTGAGGTGGATGCCTAATGCTTTTCCATGGAAACTCTTGCAAAATTGCCCTTGTTTGATGAGATGAATTAGCAGCATTGTGGTCATGAAGAAGGACTCTGCTGAAGTTTTTCTGGCTGTTTTTATGCTAAGCATTGGCAAACTTTCTCAAAACACTCTCAAAATAAGCAGACATTATGGTTCTTTGGTCCTCCAGAAAGTCAACAAATAAAATGCCTTGAAGATCCAAAAAAAAACTATTGCCATGACCTTTGCTTTTGATTGACTGGTCCACTCTTTCCTTGACTGGACCACTTCCACCTCTCAGTAGCCATTGCTTTGATTGTGCTTTATCTTCAGGATCATATTGGTGAAGCCATGTTCTATCTCCTGTTACAATTCTCCAAAGAAATGCTTTAGGATCTCAATCCTCCTTATTCAAATTAAAATTTCCACTGAAAACTCTGCTCTTGTCTACAGTTGATCTGGGTTCAATGGTTTTGTACCCATGAAGTTGAGTGGAAAATTTGGTCAATTTTAATTTTTCAGTCAGAATTGTGTAAACTGAATAAATTGAAATGACTGTGATGTTGGCTGTTGGTCATGCTGTTAGTCATTGATCCCCTTCACTTAGGGCATTAACAAATAAAAAATTCTATTCATGTGGATAGTCTGCTGCTGCAGGCTTCATCTTCAACATTTTCTTGTCCCTTAAAATGAGTTATCCATTTTTAAACTGCTGATTACTTTGGAGCATTGTCCCCATAACATTTTTGTAAAGCATTAATTATTTCACCATTCTTCCAACCAAGCTTCACCATAAATTTGATATTTGTTCTTGCTTCAATTTTAGCAGAATTTACGTTGTTTTAATAAGGGCTCTTTTCAAACAGATACCTTATGCGTCTTAGTGCCTCAAATTAGATCCCGTTCAGACAGGTTAAAAGTTAATATGAATGTATTTTGGTGCAAAAATTTTTAAACCCATGCATAGTTTTTTCATAATATGCACTTTCCATGAACTTTTTGAAGATCCCCTGTATATTAAATCAATAGTAGTGACTGGAAGAGTCACCATTTACTCGGGCATACATGCAGGGCCTATCACTATAACAAGCATTGAAAAACAATGTATTAGACCTGAGGTCTGCCTTCCCGAAGATTGCATTCCAGTAAGACTTATGACATGGATAAAAATGTCATAAGTGTTGGTTTTTAGGCAAATTTTTATTGCCTCTCTCTATTCTCAAAAAGTTAACTATTTCAGTTTCACATAAGCTTAGTAAGATGTAATAAATATAACTGGAAGACTGCATACATTTTTGTGCTCCTTTGAGTAAAATGGTTGTTAGTATTTTTTTTTTTTTGCCTACAGAATAGTATTTTTAAAAGCTTCATAGACCATCCACACTCTGAATTCCACAATATCAAATTGATGTACTATATAGTTTATGTGATTCTTAATGCCTACATTGTTCGAAATTTTTCTGATCACTGAAAATCGTAAAAATCTCTGGGAATTTGTATTTTTGAGAATCTAGTCATGAAGTTATTTTATAACTCTATACTACTTAACCTGTCATGTTTAGGCTGTAAGTTTGAATCCAGATGTTTCTGAAAGCTGTTACTGAGCATGGCTGACTGGTGATCTCTCAAACGTAAAATGAGTTAGCACCATCTGTTCAATTCCCAGTGGTTTGAAATTCCTGCAATAAAATCCATCCCAGATTTTCCCCTTCTTAAGTGATGAGCATAGAATCTGGACTTGAATGAAACCGGTATAGGAACATTCTTTAAATATATGAGGTGCTTTGCTTATTACATTATATATTGGTTAAAGCTTTTTGGAAAAGAGCATAACAGTGAATACAAAGAACATAGCTATTTTCAAATCTTTTGACTCAATAATCCAATTTCTGGGAATCATTCCCAAGGAAATCATTTAACAGAAGGAAAAAGCAACATATACGAACATGCTCATTGCAACTACCATAGCAGGAACACAGGAAACAACAGGTATTATTTATTTGGTACTTGTTTTGATACCTTGCACACATGATCTCTAATCCCCAAAACAAACAAATAATCTGAAAGATAAACATTACTCACAAGCTTTGAATGAGGAAATCACAAACAAGCTCCCACAAGCAGCAAATGGCAGAACCGTTAGACACTCCAGTCTGGGATCCTCTGATGAAAGATCATGTCTTCAGTGACCCCATGACTGCAGCTGTTAAAATCATATTTTAAAAAGAGAAGATGCCCACCAGATGTTATGTGAACAGGTGGGTTATATACCTGAATAATTGAAATAATAGCTAATATTTTGGGCACGTAGTATGAACCAAACTCTGGGACAGATACTTTAGGATATTATTTTATTTGATTCTCACAACTCTGTACACACCGTTATTGTCCTCAATTTATAAAAGCTGTATGTATGTTATAGCACTGAGTTTGTGTGTGGGGTGGGTGGAAGATCACTGTGAATTTGTAGGCATGAACATAAAACTATTGACAGGGCACATACCCAAAACATTCACAATGAATAATTTTTAATGAAAGATATTAAAGAATTTTAAATATTTTCTCTTTTATGAAGATTATATGTATTGTACAATATAAGCATTGCCACTTTTATAATCAAAGAAATCTCTATTTATTTATTTTTTGAGATGGAGTCTTGCTCTGTTACCCAGGCTAGAGTGCAGCGGTGTGATCTCAGCTTACTGCAAACTCCACCTCCTGGGCTCAAGCTATTCTCCTGCCTCAGTTCCCCAAGTAGCTGGGACTAGGGGTGTGCGCCACCACACCTGGCTAATTTTTGTATTTTTAGTAGAGTGGGGTTTTGCCATGTTGGCCAGGCTGGTCTCGAACTCCTGACCTCAGGTGATCCCCCCCACTTCGGCCTCCCAAAGTGCCAAGATTGCAAGCATGAGCCACGGTGCCTAGCAGATTTTTTTTTTTTTTTAAATAGGTATATTTAGACTGAGGCAAAATAAAAGAAGCAGGAGTGATATAAAACAGATGGGATCTTGACTTCATGAAATTTTGACTGTATTAAAACTTTCATTATTTTTCAAAATAACTGTTGCAGGGAAAACAAATATAAAAAGATCTTTAGAAATAGTAGCAGAATCTTGTAGAAAAAAAAAAAACTAAGAGAAATATTTTGGAACAGGGTTTTTCCATGGGTAACTTCATTTTTTACTACCTAAGCAAATTTCTTCCTGTAAGACCAGCCCTCAGTTTACTTTTCTCATGTCATGGTCATTTATTCATTTTATACTAATTTTTATTTCTTACTTTCCCTTGTCTTTACTTTCATGTAAAGATTTATGTTGAAAGCACCAAACACGGTGAATCACAGAAATAGAAATTGGGTCGGGGTAGTCCAAAATCCTCGGGTAATTTTATTCTTTTTATTCAAAGGAAAACATACATTTAAGAAATTCTGTTGGCGATGAACAGAAGTAAGTTATAAAACAGAAGGTAAGCGAATGAACTATTTTTATAGACTATAAAATCAAGGTTAAATTCTCCAAGACTTAATGTAGTAAAGAAAGCAGGAATAAATACTGGAGAAAGAGATTAATGAAGTTATGATTATGTGAGATGATAAGTATGAAATTACTTCACTATATCTGAATACCTATCCCAGTGCAAACTATGTCGACAGCCAGAGCTTTTCAAAAAATCGGAACCAATCATGACATTCCCCTAGTGGAAACACATCAATGGACCCATGGTATCCTCAGAATGAAGTTCAAACTCTCAATTATATCTTTATTAGCTGTCCCTGGCTTACCACTCCAGTCTCATCTTTCACAATTTCTCCGTTGTTCTTTATGTTCCAGCCATGTCTAAATGTAGCAGTTCTGTTACAATATCATGATTTATTTTTCTTCCTTAACTTTATGCAAACTGTGAGCCAACAAATTCCCTGACTCTCTCCTGCTCCATCCTCCATATTGTAGTTAATAAACAAATGGATGGAGAGGTGAATGGGCATATGACTGCAGGGATAAGTGAATGAGTAGGTGTGATAGGTCAGACAACTCACTCTTAGGGAATGGAATATAGGGAAGGTGACAAACAAAGTGATAGAAACTTACTGTCAAACTTTTAAAGGACATAGGCAAAAACAGTAGTAGCAGTGAAGCAACGGGTTTGGATTCTGTGGTTGCATTATGCAAGGCTGGGTATTTGGAAGCTGGGATGCTAGGGAGAGTGGCCCACACAGCCCTGACACTTCCTTAAAGTAATACAGTAATAAGGCAAGCAGATAAAAAGATGGAGAAGCGGCTAGAGAACTAGGGAACAGGTTGAATTCTGAGGGGAAAATCATAATGAACAAAAGTAAATAAAAATAAACCAGAAGTCTTCATCAAAGATAACACTAGGATTTTAGAACTGGGGTCATCACAAGAGTGCTTTGCTCAGGCAATAAGTACTAAATTTTAAAAACGCAATTATTTCTGCATTTGTGTCATATGGAACTGTTAATTTCAGATGCCTTTAAAAGTAATTCTTAATATTACATAACATGAGATGGACTCCATTCTCATTTTTCTAAATGCGAGGAGGAAACGATCCTAAGGTGCTTTAGAATGTATTAACTCAGATAGAGGTAAAGAGTTCCATTTGTCTCCCATTCCCATTCCCGTTCCATTTGCAAATCCCTATGCATTTGCAGGTTTTACAGCACAGAATGTTCAGGACTTGAGTTAAATTACTTACTAAGTCTAAGGTTAGTGCGCCTTACATTGTGACTTATGTCCACTTAAACAGACACGCTTGTACAGTACAGGACTATCGGGCAGGATATACACTGCACTGTTCTATTTGTGTTACATACATGTTTACCTAAAGGAATGATTTTATTCTTTTAAGTCTGTTTGATCCTTGAGAATCGAGTGAATCCTACTGAAAAAGTAAAGCTCTATGGTTCCATTTTGAAAATAAAGTTATTAACAAATTCAGTGAAGAATAATTTAAGTACCAAGAGTCTGTCTGAGAGGCAATAAGGTACATTAAGTGATATTTCCTGACCAAGACGTCTCATATGAGCTTTTTTTTTTTTTTTTGATTTTAGACAACCTGACTCTGACCTTTGCTTTCAATTGGGTCATTACATGTTTGTAGGCATGTGAATTCTGGAATAGCAAACTGTGAAATGCTCTTCATCATACAGCAAGTAGATCATGCTTCATAAAGCTTTTTGTGACTTGTATAGCAACATGAAATTCCTGATTAATATTAAGACTATGCATGCCTTGATAGTTCTGCCAGTTTATGATAAAATGTTTGAATAGAAACCTGGTTCTGTGAAAACGGAAATTCCATGTTTGCTGAGAAAGAATAATGGTCTTGTTACATCAACCATGTGGATATTTAAGCAAACACATATTTATGCCTAGAAATAAAGTAAGCTCATTGGAAAATTTACATCCTCTTAAAAACACATACTCCTCTTGCAGTCTCATGATTTTATGTCATGAAATCTTATTCGCTTAAATGACCACAACCCCTGGAGAACTGGAGAGCTCAAACCAGGGATGACCAGTGCTGGTGTAGTGGAAATGGGGGAGTCATTTACATTCTTTATGATGGGACATAAATGGGGCAAAATCAGAAACTTCCAATTAGCCAACACTTTTCTTCTTTAACAAAAAGATAAATCACACTCTTTGCCATGCTTCCTGCTTTTATTGTATGGGACGGTGTTATTTTATAAGACATAATTTTTTTATAGGTATGTGTGTGTGAGTGTGTGTATGTGTGAGTAGTTTTCCTTTCAGCAAGTGATGGATTACAGGTGTTTACTGGGCAGGCTACTTTACCCTTTTAACTTCAAATTTCTGCATCTATGAAATGAGAATAATAATGCTTTCCTTCTAAGGTTCTTATAGTGGTTTTATGAGATAAGACTCACAGAATGCCTAATAACAAAGCTTGGTATAGAGAATATGTTTAACAAATTATAGCTATTTCTTATTTTTAAATATTTGTCTTAAAAACACTACCCAACAAACCTAAGTACCTTTCTTAGCCTATAAGGTTTGTTGATAGTCAGATGATTGCTTCAAGATTCCCTTCCTCAAATGCCAGTGGGAAAAAACCTCCTATGCAGAAGAATTTAAAATAGTTTATGTAGTTCCTCTGTCACCAAGGAGGTGAGCATAACTCCCCATTCATTAAGTATGGATGGCACATAGTGGTTCTTCTAAAGAGCACTGTATTGAAAGAGGGAAAACGAGTAACTCTGCACTGGGGAAACTTGACAAACATGACCTCAAGCCAGGTAATCAAAGTCAATGTCAACAGAGATAAGTCATGTTGATAGTATGTCTGCTTTCCAATGTTATGAAAATACTACAGAATGGCACTTTTATTCTGTGTTCTGTTTTTCCAAACCCATAACTTTAATCTAATCATGACAAAAATATTAGAAAATTCTCAATTTAGGGATGTTATTTCTACAAAATACCTGTAAAGCATTCCTCTAAAATGTTTGTGTCATCACAAAAGCAAGAGGAGCCTAAAGAGACATAATAAGTAATGTAGTGTGGTATTCTGGATGGGATTGTGGACTAAAAAAGAACATTAGGAAATCTGGAAAGTATAGACGTTAGTTAATAAAATGAGTAAATAAATAAATAAGCAAACACACAAATCCCATGTTTACTGCTCTGAATTGGATAGACAAGCATGGTTGTGGTATGCAATGGATTTCTACAGACCTTAAGATGATAAATCAAATAATTCTGTTGTAACATGAATATTTTCTCAATAAAAATCTGAGAATAGCTCGGTTAAGTAGTACTTGCTCCTTACAGTGAGTCACTTAAAAAGTAAAAGGCCTGCAAAAAAATACGTTCAAACGTCCCCAGTCTGAAGAATGCTTTCAAATCTTACTGAAATATGTGACACTTTCTAATGTTTATGGGCAACAGGATAGTGATATGCAGGCAAGTTTATGCTTTTTTGTTTTTTTAGCTTTAAGTTCTGGGGTACATGTACAGAACGTGCAGGTTTGTTACATAGGTATATATGTGCCATGGTGTTTTGCTGCACCCATCAATCTGTCATCTACATTAGGTGTTTCTCCTAATGCTATCACCTCACCTAGCTTCCCCACCCCTGACAGGCCCCAGTGTGTGATGCTTCCCTCCCTGTGTCCATGTGTTCTCATTGTTCAACTCCCACTTATGAGTGAGAACATGTGCTGTTTGGTTTTCTGCTTCTGTGTTAGTTTGCTAAGAATGATGGTTTCCAGCTTCATCCATGTCCCTGCAAAAGGCATGAACTCATTCTTTTGTATGGCTGCATAGTATTCCATGGTGTATATGTGCCACATTTTCTTTATCCAGTCTATCAATGATGGGCATTTGGGTTGGTTCCAAGTCTTTGCTTTTGCGAACAGTGGCACAATAAACATACATGGGCATGTGTCTTTATAGCAGAATGATTTATAATCCTTTGGGTATATACCCAGTAATGGAATTGCTGGGTCAAATGGTGTTTCTGGTTCTAGATCCTTGAGGAATCGCCACACTGTCTTCCACAATGGTTGAACTAATTTATACTCCCACCAACAGTGTAAAAGCGTTCCTATTTCTCCACATCCTCTCCAGCATCTGTTGCTTCCTGACTTTTTAATGATCGCCATTCTAACTGGCCTGAGCTGGTATGTCATTGTGGTTTTGATTTGTATTTCTCTAATGACCAGTAATGATGAGCTTTTTTTTTTTCATATATTTGTTGGATGGATAAATGTCTTCTTTTGAGAAGTGTCTGTTCATATCCTTTGCCCACTTTTTGGTGGGGTTGTTTGTTGTTTTTCTTACAAATTTCTAAAACACCAAAAGAAATAGCAACAGAAGCCAAAATTGACAAATGGGATCTAATTAAACTAAAAAGCTTCTGCACAGCAAAAGAAATTATCATCAGAGTGAACACGCAACCTACTGAATGAGAGAAAAGTTTTGCAATCTGTCCATCTGACAAAGGGCTAAAATCCAGAATCTACAAAGAAAGATTCTGCTTGTAAAAATCACAGACCTTTGTGAGCATGTAAAAATGAATTTGCCAGGTCACTGAGGATGCATTAGCTATATATAATCTGATGCATTCTATTATCCTCCTGCAATAATGCAAATAAAAAATTAGTATGTTTGCCAACAGCATATACTTACCATAATATTTAGAACCTCTATAAATGTCTTTGTTTCAAGCCCTTGAAACTAAAGTCTTCAAAATTGGGGAAGAAAGCTTAGGATATATAGAATTTTTCTTTCAAAAACATATTAATTTACTTTGTCAATCATTAAAAGGGCTACATATTGTACTACACTAGAAATCAGAACTGTATCATTTTATTGAATATTAATTATAAAACAAAATATTCTCAAACTTTGAAAATGTTGCATCAGATCTGTAAAGCATTTTGTTTTGTGAATATGGTTATGATTTTGATACCTCTATTCTGTAACAGTTGTAAGGAACATTTCACAGATTGTACACAGATCAATTGTGGAATATTCTCTGCTCATTTTAAATCTACAGAGTAGTTACAGGCAACACTCAAGCAAGCCTGCAAAATCTGCATCACGTTATCTTTTTGTATACCTTGTGAAAAGGTATTTTTAAGATGTGGTATGGTGGTGTTATCCATATTGCCTGATGTCAATTCTTATTGCTAGGTAACTCATGACAAACCTGTTATGTGTTAGGAGCATGTGAAGTACAATTTGAAAAGCCAGAAATCTAGCATAGCTTTACAAAAAAAAAAAAAAGTGTATTGCAGTGATAAAATTGCATAAAGTAGGGATGGAGAAACGTTTGAGATTTTGGCCAATTTAAGGCAGATGTGTAGGCTGGGTTTATTGCTCTTCTCACTTTTCAAAGATGACATAATTAATGATATTTTTCTCCAACAGTGTGCGAATGGTTTCACCTTGGAGTTTTCCGAAAATACTTTCTTCGTATATAACAAAGCCTGTGATAGAGCTGGTGCATTTGGCCTTTAAAGCCTGTGGTTAATAAAAATTTGTTCTCCAAGGTTGCATTTATTAATTTATTCATTCACTGAATACTTATTGAGTGGTATCATGTGTACCCCCCAAGCATTGTGTTAAAGCACTAGAGACAAAGGTGAGCACAAACAACCATCATTTCTACCCTCATGGGTGTATACTCCAGTGAGGAACTGAGTATCAATCAAGTGGTCACAGAAATCATTTTAAGTTAACACAACAAAGAAGAGATACATAGGACAATGAGAATACAAAATAAAAGACTGGATTTGGTCAAGATATAAACTTTTCTGGTACTAAAAATGTACTTTACATTCCCTTAAATGTGAACCCAGATACTGGAGACTGGTCCTTGGAAGTCATTCATGCCTGCCACTAGCACCTATGACACATGGTAGACACTATAAATATTTGCAAAAAAAGAAAAAGTGCTAAGTGAGTGAGTTAAATTTGTATTGCTATAGCCTATATCTGTCTTTGTTTCTGTATAAAGAAAACCCTGTAGTTTTATGGTTTTTCCTCACCAACTAATAAGTATTTGGTCTAAGTTCTCCCAGTTTCACTCTTCTTGTTTCAAGCATGCAACTATAGTTGCTATTCTCTTTTCTACCACTTGGATTGGATTCTCAAACAGTTAACAAGAACAGGGGAGGAAAACTGGTTGTGTACACGTAGCCCAAACATACCAATTGGACAGGTAACTTTCTCTTGTGAACTCTATGTGATTTGATCTCAATCAGGAGGATTCCCTCCACTTACAACAGGCCTCCTGTAATATTTGAGGAATTTATATTCCAGAGAGGATGCATGTTCAAGAGGGCTCTTATTTCCTATTGCCATACTTTGTATAAAATTTTCTTTCAGTTGTAGTATGAACATATTTTCAGAAATAATAGATGCCCACTCAGATTTTGAAGTAACTATATTCTGTAACCTTGTGGTTAAAAACCCTGTTATTAATCTTGCTATTAATATTATATGCAGATGATATAAAATTGTCTTAAAAAATAAGAAATCCAAATGAAATGTAACCAATTGCAGAAGTAGATTAAAGGATATGACTACAAAGGATAATTTGAATTACTATTTTGATTGAAGAGACCTGTCAGTTCAGCCTAACAACTGGTTTGATCTGACTTTTTAATTTATGTAATTTAATGTATTTATTATTTGATTGATTTTTACTTGACCTAAATAGTGTATAATGCCAAGGCAACAAAAGTACCCCATTTCTCAGCATCAGAATCATAAACCTGAATGTTGGATGGAAACATAAAAGTTACTTAACCCCACCTCCCAACAAGCACAGAATACTTTATTTCTGTGGATTCTGTTCCTAACAGTTCACCTTGGCTTGATCATGTACAGCAAAGGAGAACTGATTATTAGGGGAGGCAGACAACTCCACTCTATTGCAATTAGAATTCTAGGAAATTATCTTCTGTATCAAGTTGCAGATTCCATTCATTTCCCTCTGGAAAGAATAGGTTTTTCTCTCCTCTACACATATGCCTTCAAACATGTGGTATAAAAGTAGCTTTAGGCAACTTGCTCTTTATGAGCATCAGATTTCTCATCTGAAAAAAAGGATTTAATACCGTCTAACATCTAGACTTTAGGCAAGAGTCAAAGCAGACCTGTCTAAAGTACTAGCACACTTGAGCACATATAAAGCACTAATTTATCAACGGTTTGCTATTATATTATTATTGTTGTAACACTTTAGGAAGGCTATTTTACCTCCCTAACATTTCCTTTTGCCCAGCTATGCATTCTTTTCTTCTTTATCTGTTCTTAATTGCCATTGTGTGGGCAATTTTACCTTAAACTGTAGAGCTAAGCACAGGATCTTCAGGACTGAACACAGATCAGAACACAATGCAGAAAACCAGGGGTCTGTTTTGTCCCAAGGACATTCTACTTCTTTTATTTCAACCTAGACTTTAACTATTCTTAGTAGCTTTACCATACCATTGGATCATAAAATCCCAATTAAGTCCCCAGGTTTCTTTATGTGAACAATGTTTACACCTGTTCTTTCTTATCCATACTTTTTTGTTTTATTTTAAGCTAAAGGCAGTTCTTTCAATTTATCTATATTAAATTGTACTTTATTGGTGGGCTCATTGTTCAAGCCCGTTAAGGACTGCAAGAATATTGAGCCTCTTTTCCAACAGTATATATAACATTATATATATATATAATGTTAAATCATTATAGGTACTTAATAGTTGTACCACTCTGTACAACTATTTATGAGGTCATGTGATCTTTTGATAGAGGCATACGATGTGTAATGATCAATCAGGGTAATTGGGGGTATCTATCACCTTATCACTTCCTTATGTTTGGAACATTCCAAACCACTCTTTTAGTTATTTTAAAATTTTAATCACAACTTTGCTTATCTGCACACTTGACAAATCTGTGTTCTAAATCTTCAGTTAAGGATGATGTTGAATATGACATAAATGAGGATTATCGTTTCATCGTTGTACTTATAGTCCAAGAAAGAGAGAATGAAGTCCTAACTTAAGGCAGTAGTGATGGGGCTAGAGAGTAAGGGATTGAATTTGGATATTTCTTGATTATATATATATATATATTTTGAGATGGAGCTTCACTCTTGCTGCCCAGGCTGGAGTTCAATGGTGCGGTCTCAGCTCACTGCAACCTCCACCTCCTGGGTTCAAGCGATTCTCTTATCTCAGTCTCCTAAGTAACTCAAGTTTACAGGCATGTGCCACCACACCAGATATTTTTTGTATTTTTAGTAGAGATGGGGTTTCACCATGTTAGCCAAGCTAGTATCAAACTCCTGACCTCAGGTGATCCATCCGCCTCTGCCTCCCAAAGTGCTGGGATTACAGGAGTGAGCCACCGTGCCCAGCCTCAAATATAATTTTTAACAACTAGTGTTCATGCAGATGCTGAAATCCTTGGATTTTCCTTGGCTTTACAAATAATTCCCTTTCCTTAATTATATTCTCACTGTAACCTGCACAGAGGGTATGAAGTAGGCCTGTCAAGTTTAGGGTTGAAATTTGAGAAGCAATAGATAACACTAGCTTTTAGGAAGGTAAAACGTCACTTTAGTTGGAAAACCAGAAATTATTCTTGCCAGTCATTGAATGCAGGTTGTCCATCTCTGTGGAGCTGGATCACAGACTCTTCGAGGCATGCCCTTATAAAAAAATCATATTCTCTAATGCCTACTATGGGCATTTTTTAGATAAAAAGGAGGCTCTGTTAATAATTTCACCAAGACAATAGGATAAACAGGACTTCCAAGGAAAACTTTATATTCCTAATTTATATTTTATACCAGTAAATGGATATTTAAGTAATTGAATTGCATTCTAACATTAAGTGAAAATTTCTAAGTCTTTCAATTCATCTTCTTCCTCCATACAAGAAAACTTCTTAGTCCAACCTCTCACAATCCACATTACAATGCCCCAATGGGTGGTTATTCATTCTGCTCAAATGTGTCAATGCCAGGAATGGCTCTGTATGGAAGGACAGTGGAACGGCCCCCAGAGGAGAATATTAGAAAGCCCTCCCAGATAAAAGTCCTTCCTGGAACTTGTTCCTAGAACTGCACCTCCTAGCAACATGTTAAATTAATATTCACTTGGCAGCTTCCTATTTGAAGATAGTTACTCTGTGGGAAGAGTTGGGTAAGTGGTGTGATGGCAAAAGGATCACAGTGGTCTCTTGCCCAAAATTGGATTTGAAATGCTACCTGTTAGGATTCTATTTAGAATCAAGTCTCTCAAGAGAATAATATGGTTATCTGGATTATTCTTCCTGGCATATAGCTGCAATCTTGAGGGATGCTATTTAGTACTATTTTGCATTTACTTGAAAATGAAGATATATGTTTAAAGGAAAGAGTTTAAGCTTAGATTTGTCATTCAGTGTGTATTGAGCAGAGTAGATCTTTGGTGACTTTTCATGAAATTCAGTTGTACTTTAATATTTAACATTGAAGTATTTTTCATTTAAAAATGTTTTATTGTGAAATACAGCATCAAAGTGTATGAAAATATAACATACAATTTAAAGATTAAGCTTTTTAAATTAGTCCAATTCAATAATTTTATATTTGTTAATGAAAAATTCACTGTGATTAATTCTTACCACGGCCAGGTAACAACATTTCCAGACCTAGAAGAGCCGAAAAACATCCCTAACATTTCTTACAATACATGCAGCAGTTTGCCAATTTGTGAACTTTTCTTTAACAATGCATTTGATTTTTAATGGAGAATTAAAAAAATAATAATAATTTAGGCCATAAGTTCTGATATTAATTCTGAATATATTTGATGCTGCTTAGAGCATTCTGAATTCTTACTTCTATATATTTATACATAGTTGACTCCACTGAGCCTGTCTGAATCTTTCCCATTCCAACTCAAATCCCACTTTACCCACGAAGAGGAATGACTAACAACTATCGCTCTTACTCTGACACACGGAAATATTTAGCTATACTATAATTACCTTTTTCAGCCACTTCTCTTAATTATTTTATATGAAACCAAATATCAGCTCCTCTGGAAAACCTTCTTGAGCCCCCCATGTGTTTGGCATCCTCTTTGTTTTACTGCTCTAGCTCCCTGTGTATTGAACCGTCCTCTCCCGCCATCCCGCCATCAACACACTTACCACACTGTGCTTGATTTCCTGTCTGACTCTTCTCCTGACAATAGTAGTATTTATTGAATACTTATGGTACACCAAGTTCCATGTATGAGCTTCACCTGTATTCACTCAGTTGATACTTACAATAAATTTACGGGATTGTAACTATCATTCTTATTTCAAAGGAAAGGAAATTGGGGCACTGAGAATTAAGGAAATTGTCCAACATCATAAAACGCTAAAATTCAGAGATTCTGATTCTAGAAGCTGGGATCTTGACAATTACCTTATGCTATTTTTCTAGATCTGCTCCTAGAAGTCAAGGATAGACTGATCATAGTATTATCAGCATCTAGTACACCACCTAGAATATACTAGGGGCGAGATAAATGTATACTGAATGAATGGATAAATGAATAAATATACTTTTTTCCTACTGATTTCAAGTATTTTCAATGAATGTAAACAAAAATAGTCAAGATTTGAAGACTTAAAATTACATTAAAAATTTGTCTTATTCAAGCTCATATTTTGTAGTTGGAAAAACCATGATGCATAGAGGTAAGTCATATTCATAGGATCACTTTTGTAGTTTAGCTAGCATTTTTAACCCTCGACCATATGCCAGAAATTATTTCAAATACTATATGTGTATTATCCCCTCTAATCCTCATCTGAAGTGGAGGCTCTTATTATCTTCATTTTGGAGATGAGGAAACAAGCATGAAGAGATTATCCAATGTCTCAAAGCTGCAGGTGGAAAAGCAAGAAAAATAACTGAGGTTGGCTGGTTTCAAAATTTATGTTCTTACTCACCACACTAAATTGGCTCTCACATATCTAATTATTGCCAGATCTAAACCGAAGCGAATGCTAAGTCCCAGAATCTTTCAAAAATCTCTCCCTATATTTCAAAAATTATAATTATTCTAACTTTATCTTCATCTTTAAACAGTCTGGATTGTATAATTCATTCAATATATGTTTTATTTAATTTGAGATTTGGAGTCTCTTGATCTTTGTAATCTACATGTCTACAAAAGTTACTAAGAGAAATCCTTATGTAGCTTTGAAGGCAATTCTTTAATTTATTCTAGAGAACTTTTACTTTTAAAAAGGTTATATATGAGTACCCTAAAATTTTCAGCAGCTGTACATAGGAATTGATTATATATATAATCACACTATCTTTAAACATTGGCTTATTCAAAAAAGATTAAGAGAATTTACTCTGCAGCCATAGATTTCTATTAAAAATAAAAGATAATGGCACAATGACAAAGTCACTGCTTTACATTTACTCACAGACAGTTGTGTTACTGTTGGAAAGATGTTGTTAATAGAACACTTGTTGAGCCTAGATGAACTGGAATAATTTTAACTCTCGGGAGAACATTTGGGGGCTGCATTAGTTTTCTATACTACATAACAAATTGTCCAGAATTTAGTAGCTTAGAACAACACACATTTATTATCTGACAATTTCTGTGGTTCAGGAGTTTGGGCACAACTTACGTGGGTCCTTTGCTTCAGAGTATCTCAGAGGCCATAATCAAGGTGTTGGCTAGGGATGGAGGCCTCCTCTGAATGTTTGACTGGGAAAAGATTGCTTCCAAGTTCACTTAGATTCGGCTTCTTGTGGGCAGTTGAGCTGATGAACACAGTTTGTTGCCATATGGGCCTCTCCAACATTCAGCTTACTTGATTAAAGCATGCATGCTGAAAAGGCAGTAAAGAGTCTACCAGAAAGACGAAAGAAATACCTTTTGCAATCATATCATATAAGTGACATCCCATCAACTTTACCAGTTTATTGATTAGAGTAAGTCTCTCAATTTAGTCCATGCACCAGGGGGAGAGGATTACACAGTATGTGAATTTTAGGATCCCAGATAATTAGGGCTGTCTTAGAAGCCTGCCTCACTATAGGGACAGAAATGGCAACTTTCTTTTATGAGTGTAAGGGACTGAGAGGGAAACAGGTTAACTTTTAGCACTCAGTTTATGCTTTCCTCCCTCTTTATAACAGTTTCGCTTTTTTTTTTTTTTGGATTGGGAAGGGTGATTGGTTGGTTAGTTGGTTATTTTCTGTTTGCTGTTAGTTTACAGATTGTAACAAACAAAATCTCTTTTAAAAGTTTTTACTTTGTAGTGAGGGTTGTATACATGTATAATTGAATAGCCTCAAGAAATTGTTTTTCTGGGTCCTGATTTGTGATTGATGAGCGCTTTACTACCAAAAGACCCTCCAAACCTGAGTCACATTTTATTCATTTATTCTTGGAGCCCCAGCAAGGGAATCCTGATGATCACCTGTGACATGAAGTATGTGTGTCAGCAGCCTCACTTGTAAAGTTCTTATGCATTCAACCCCTGGATTTCAAGTGTCCTCTCTGCTTGTTTGCTGTAAAAACTCCCTTTTTGAATCTGTGTTTTTTACATTGTGATCATATCTATCTATCTACTTATCTATCTATCTATCTATCGATCTATCTATCTATCTATCTATTTTTTTGCATGGCTAAGCCAGATTATCTAGTTCATGTTGACTCTTTCACAAGAGACTTAAATTATGTTCATGCTACTTACACCCAATCTGTGCTGCTTAAGAGATAGCAGTGAGAAGTCCTCCCAGAACCAATTTCAGTTTTAGACTTCAGCTTTGGTCCTTGTTTTCTCTCCCTCTTCACTTCTTCATTGCCAATGTCATTTTCATGATTACCTTCTAAAAGCATGTACTTATTTTTCAATTAAACAATAAGGTTTAATTGAACTTTATTGTTCTAACTTCCAAGAAAATGAACTTTACTGTTTCCAACTTCCAAGAAAGTAAAATTAGACATAGCCTGACCTTCTGTCTTCCAGAAGGTTTACATAATCAAAGGCAAAGCACTCATGTGCTCATTATATTAGTAATGAATAAAGCTTTGGCCACATAAATGTTCTTAACTAGTGGTTTGTTTACTAAACTGACACTTCCTGGACTTCTTTGCTGTATTCTTCAATAAGAAATAATGATAATAATACATTTATTGACCTGTTTTGAAAACAGTGCTATCTACCACATTGTGTATATTTCAGTGTGTATAGAGATCCCCCCATACCATCAATATACATTTATTTACATAGTTATTCATTCATTCATTTATTAAAATAGAACTATCCAAGCAAAATGTAATTAGCATCCAGAATTTGTTTATGGTGTACTTTGGCCACAACATGTATCCCATCTGAATATAGGTTAAAAGTGATGGGTTTTAAATGACAGGCTTGGTAATATTAAATCCATAATACAGTAAAGTTGTCAAATGATTTTTAATGTATTTATTGATTCTAAGACACCAGTGATTGTGTCATTATTATTTTAGGTGACAAAATGAAAATACTGCCAATTAAACTATGATGTTATCATTTCTTATCATTTTGGTTGTAAAAAGTATCCAGACTTGGACAAATTAAAATGTGATAGGACTGAGTCTTAAGCTGATTCATAGTAAGAATTCAGAGGTGAAGCAATACTCAGTTGCTTTAAATATCTGTTGTGAATACAAGTAAGTGACCTACAGCTTCAGGTTTTTAAGAGCATAAGTGCCTTTTACTAAAACTAAACTTATGTTGGTCCTAGTGTAATTAATTACCAGAGTTTCCCAAATTTCAAAATTGAAATGCTCCTAAGTAGAGAAAGACCATGAAATTCCAAGGGTCTGCAGGTCAAGCCTGGAATGATCTAGCCCAGTTCAAAATTTATAAATTTAAATAAGATAGTGACAAATATGATAATCAGTTTTCAAATACGAAATCAGGTTTTTACTTACACATATTTAAATAAAATTAACTTTCCATAAAGATGTTTCATATTTTTCATTTGGCTTTGTGTATCTGTCACACTGCAATGTGGTTATGAGGTTCAAGTGCCCTTGGAGACTCAGGCAACCAAAGGAAATATATGGAGTTAGCAAAGGAACTTCATAATTTTTGATTACTCCCCAAATCTAACAAAAGGTCAAAGATAAATTGCTTAGTTTAATTAAGGAGCATTAACACAAATTTTCTGTGTTGGACAATATCCAGACGGTATCTTCTTGTGAAGCGTTATGTCTGTTAGGATTTAACTGATAATCATATCTAAATGAGAGATAACTGGAATTGACTTGTTTGATCATAAAAATTGTCTGTAATTGAACTGAACGTTGTTTTCCTTCTTACCCCCGTGTGTATCAGATAGGCAGCGATTTGACTAGCACATCGTGTTCTCTGCATATTTGTGTGTGTTTGTTGCAGAAATATTTCTTTAGAAAGCTTTTCATTTTGCATCCGGGATTTAAACAGACCAGAGTCAAAAGTAGTTGCAAAGTTACACCAAGATCTGGAGTTGTTCACTGATGCAGTAGCAGAGCAGCACTCATCTATACATGCACAGATGTTTGAGTTATAAATTCACAGGTTCGATCTATTTTATGAAAGATTTATCTAATTTCATTTTTAGTTTTATTTACTACATTAAAATAGGCAGCCAGTAGCCTTAAAAAAAATCGTATATAGACATGGTCTATACATACAGCTTCTACTTAAACTTCTCACCTCTGATCCCATCTGTAGCTGATCCCTACTCCTTAACAGTCCCCTCTCCCCAAAAAGGATTGGGAATATATACATGCTACAAAACAGAATGTGCTTATAAATGCAGAATTAGAAGTAAATACTTTATACATCCCCACATCTGGGAAATGTTGAACAATTCTACTTTGAGGACCCCTGGAGTATTTAACCAGATTCGTACTGTGAAAGGCTCAGACATGTCCTTGTCCCTGGAATGGAAGCATAACCTGGAGACATGGGTGTCTAAAAACAAGTAATGAAATGATGATGATGCTTTCAGCATGTTTTCATAGGCAGGTCAAGTCTGCCAAAAATCATCTGGAGTCCGTGAAATTTGTGACAGAAGTTTTTAGCACTTAGTCAACAAACGCCCCTTTGTTCTCTTTTGATTTATTTCTAAAGAAAAGGGCAGAACATTGAAAATGAGCTTTTGAGTCAATTTAAATTTTCATTCAATTCCCTGTACTGTTCACTTGATGCGTCTTTGGATCCTACCACTTTCCCTTCTACTTCAATGACATTCTAGAAAGGCAATGAAGCATATTTTTAAAAGTCTAAGACTATATATACAAAAAAATAACTTATTTTATGCAAACATGTTGGACCATGTACCCAAGAAATCTAAAGCTTATATTGGCTAATATGAAGTGAAAATGGTCATCTTTGAGGTCTGACCATGCAAACTGTTGTAAACATTGCTAGTAGGGCATATAAGGTCTTATGCATTCCTCGTTCCCACATAATATGAGATGAATTCTAATCTACTTGTTTTGTTGTTGTTGTTGTTTGAGACGGAGTATCACTCTCTTGCCCAGGTTGCAGTGCAGTGGCATGATCTTGGCTCACTGCAACCTCCGCCTCCCAGGTTCAAGGGATTTCCGGCTAATTTAGTAGAGATAGGGTTTCACCATGTTGGCCAGGCTGGTCTGGAACTCCTGACCTCAAGTGATCTGCCCTCCTGGGCCTCCCAAAATACTGGGGATTACAGGCGTGAGCCACTGTGCCTGGCTGTAATCTGCTTTTCATTTGTTTTATTGACTGAAAATTTTTCACCTGGTTAAAGTGTTTTAAAAGCTCCATGGAGTTGCTGAGCTCTTGGACAAGTTTACTCCTTAAATATAAAATGAAGCCAAAAGTTACTGAGTGGGATATTGAGTAAGAGAGTAGGAGTTGAGGGAGAGGACAACAGGATACAGAGTTGTAACTGTCAGCCCTTCTAATGCACTGAGCATCACAAGAAATAGAAACTTGCTGAATGGAGCTCAGGTTGACTTAAGATGGCGTCACAAGCATTGACTTTGAAGTTTGACTCATCTAGGTTTGAATTTGGGCTGTGACATTTGCTATGTGATTTTCTGTCAGTTACTTAAACTTTTGGGGCCCTAGTTTTGTCATATGTCATATGTAAAAGAGGGATAATATAATTTATTTGATAGGGTTATTGAAATGATTAAATGAGATAATACATGCATGCAATTGACAAGATACTTAGCACAAAGGAATGGCTCAATTGATATTAGACCTCCTGGGCTCATGTTCATGTGTTTAATATTTATTTAGTGGAGAGTAAGAAGCTGATATTTACAGAGTTCACCTTTCTTTATATTTATAACAGAATGTTATATTGTTGCATTAAGCATAGTATAACATTCTGATGCATTTAGAATCTAAAAATATATGTATTCACATTCCTTAGAGGTAATGTCATTCACACTCACCAATAATTATCTACTAGACATAGTTACTAAATCTTGTTGAAAATATTTTAAATTATTTTTTATTTGTTTTAGTTTAGAAAATATTTTATACTTTAGGATACTTCTACTTTTTTGACTAGAAGCATTTCTAACCTATAATTATGTCAAAGAATTTAGACTGTCTTTTGACATGAACAATCCTAACAACTTTTGAGAAACAAATTTATTAATATCACAAGCTGAATTTACAAGACAGATTTTCTATTAGAAGGTTTTCCAACACATTTCAATAGAGAAATAGCAACTATTGGAATCTGAAAGATAAATAAACTCATTGTTTACTCTTGTATATGTCTTTCATGTTAGAATGTGATCATAAAATGGCCAATTAAGTCCAGAAGGCCAGTTAGCAGATCACTGTAATTAATGTCTACAACATCAGTCAAATCTTGTTTATCAGTACATACTGGAATTTCAGCTACACATGGACAAGAATTGTTTTAATCCCAACTTGGCCTTCAGTTTCAGAAACTTGAAAGTAATTATTTGGCTGAACAGAAATCAGATGGCCTTTTATTTTATTTTCAGTTTCACACTCAGTATGATCATAATCTTTTATAAAGAATAGCTTTTGTGGAAGGAGGAACTGGAACAGTTTGCTTACTATCTCCCTTCTATCTGTAGTGTCAATGTCCAAAGAAAATGCTTTCATAGGTATTTTTTTCCCCTCTTGGGGGGTGTGTGTGTGTGTATGAGTGTAGTGGGTATGTGTGGGGTGAGTGTGTATGATTTCTCAAATCAGAAACTTCTTGGGAGGCATAGTGAGTGGTTTAAACTTCAAAAAGTGAAACTAACTACTCGTTTCTGGTAAAGAGCCTTATCCGAATATTAATAATTTGAGTTGACAAAGACTATGAGATATAAAAAATTCAACTGCCTGGTTTCAGGCTAGTGGTAGAGCTGACACGTGTGCTTGCAACTTCCCCTCAGAAAAGAAAGGTTGGGATTGGCAAAGCTTTATCTATTATTGTACATTTCTGCTAATGGCTCTAATTTGGAGTGATTAGGTTCAATTTTCACCTCAGCGATCACAAAGAAGCCTCATGTGGAAAGCTGAGTTAACGGATAATCTTTATTATAATTTATTCCACTGATGTTTAATTTTCATTCAATATGGCAGCTTGGTTAGTTGGTTGACTATCTCATTTCTTAGGATAACTTTGTTGACTATTACTATTATAATCATTATTAAACCGGTTAATATTATTTCCAAATGACGGGAAGACATTCATATGTGCTAACTATTTCACTCCACCATCTCTACATTAGATTATTGGGAGCATCTTACACAGGAGTTTTAGATTTGCATATATACCTCTATGTAGTGATATGTATTAATGTGTAATCACCTAATAATTATACCATCTATCATAAAGAAAAATACATCATGAATATTGTGTATAATTTTTATTATTCTTCATACTAGTAGAGTTATGATATTAGCCACATAGTTAAATTCATAAAATTAACAGCATATAACACAACTCTACTGTGTTGAGAGAAAGTTACAATTTGTGACACATCTGTTGGCTCAAAGCAGAAAGAAAAGTCATTTTATCATAAAAATACTACTTTATTAAATGAAGTATTAGGAAAGATAGCAGGAAAAGTATAAGGACAGGACCTTTTTGTTTCAAAATAAGTTCATTCCTTAGCAGATCCCATGTAATTCTTTGGCATGATCAAGTACCTAGGAAAGTAAGATGCTCAAGATCGGTATAATTTGAGATTTACATTTCATTTTTTACCTTTGGTTCTCTAGGTTTTATATTTCTATTTTAAAATAATACATTTTATGTCATATACACTTTGAGACTTGTATTTTAGAAAAATGTCACTAAACTGAAAGGCCACATTTAACATTTTTATTTCCAGACCTTAAGAAAAATTTATGAAAGCAGGTTTTGTTGTACGTTTCACCTTCCCCTTTGCTCAGTATTATGTATAAGGATTTATCTTGTTTGTAGAAACTGAAAACATTTTAGAGGATTTTGAAGAAGAAATTGGGCTAGTTTGAGTTCAGAGATTTAAGTAAATTTGTACTTTGAGTCAATGTGACTTTTAATCATCCATGAATGATTTAAAAGAGAAGTCAAAACACTTATGACATTCTCTACATCTTAATTTTTAGAACAGGACTTTTGACTTGAGATGCTTTTTACTCAGGCCTTGAACCCAGAATACCACTGAGCTTGGAGTTTCTTTTTAAAGAGAAGTATGCATGTGGAATGTTGTTGCTACAGAAAAGATTATGCAAACATCTCAGCTTTGCTCAAGATATCCAAGTTCACAGAAAACTATTTGTGACTTCAACAGCTACCCAGCTTTCTGTTTTAATGTTGACCAAATCATGTTTGGTTGACTTAAACATAACAACACAAAGGACATTTTTGAGCCTGTAATAAGGTTTTTGAAAATCTTTGTTCATTTGAAAGAAATACACAATAAACCTTGTTATTAATACAATGATGTTGCTCTCTCATCTGCTGATGTGCTGATACATATACCAGATCTCCGAGGTGCATTTCACATGGTAGGCAGGAAACCAGTGAAGATCAACTTTCTGACTTCTTGTCCTTATAAAAACATGCTTTTTGTGGCTTCATTCCAATCCCCAAGTTGTGTATTTTGGGTCTTTCTGAGGCTGTTGCCATGCTTGAAAATACCGACAAAAGAGACTAATGAGGAGGGAGGTTCTTCTACCAGATTCTTTCTTGAAGATAAAAGCCTGGATTGTGATTTAATCCAGCCTCACTGCCTCCCTTCTATTGGAAATATTTGTATCATGAGATTTACCACAGGTAAGGAATATTTAACAATGAAAACAAAATCACAAGCATTACCCACATGACTCGTGAGTAGAGGGCAGGAATTACTATAAATATCTTTTTTTAAATTAATAAAGTCTCCCTTTGAAACATTGTGCCCAATTCAAAACATAAGTTGGTTCAACAAGGTACATGATGCAGAGGCTCTTGTATTTACTTGACTTTCATTCCTAGAATGGAAGGCCAGGGTTAAACCACTTATTCACCACATTGCCAGGAAATTCAGTGATAGTTATTAAACATAGAATGTAGGAAAACAGGATACATTCTCTGGAAATGTAAGCAGAGAATTCAATTATAAGTTTAGCAAATGACTTGAGGTACAGAGTTTAAGTCACTTAATAGTTTAATATGTAAGACAACTCTATCTAAAATTAGACAAATACACTCAACTAATTTTACATTTTAAACCAAAGAAGTTGCTAAAATTTTCAAACATTATTTATAAGTAAACTTACAGGAAACAGTTGTCTATGTTTTTGAACTATTCACATGGAGACCAAGAAAGGGTCTGCTAAGGAATGAACTTATTTTGAACCAAAAAGGTCTTGTCCTTACACTCTTCCTGCTATCTTTTCTAATCATACAATCTCAGTAAGCGGGAGAGAAGCTGCAAAGTAAGGTAGCATCTGGGAGCTATTTTTAGGTTGAGTAAAAGGCTTCTTGAAAGAATATTTTGAGAAAGTGGCCAGAGAGGAAGACATATAGGAGCCAAAGGTCAGTAGAAGAGGGTGGAACCCATTTCCAAACCACTTCATTTTATAAGCCCAGGCAATGTTTTGAGGAAGTACACCCTAGACATTTCCACCTCTTAGACAGTTCTCTCATTGTTTCTTCTTTGCCTTCTCAATAATAGCATACTAAGGTATTTTACAGACCGCTTTAACACTGGAGTAAGGTATATGTATATGTGTATGTATTTAAAAGACAGGGAAATAAATACTACTTTGAGCTGAAGAGCCAGAAACAAAGTTAGGCAGGTGAAATTTGTCTGAGAAACCTGACATTCCCATACTGATTTCAAGTCGGCATTTATGAATACTTAGGGTTTGCATTACATCTCAGTGCATTAGCAGGTTGTTTAGATTGCTGAACAAAATATGTGATACTACTTGTAAATAGAAAATATACTACTTACTATTTAGTATGTACTTCTAGACATGTAGGAAGACATGTATAGATAACACTACTCTAATGATCAAAAAAATAAAGTTACGGGTTTGCATCAAGTTGTCTGTAACACTACGAGGTAATCAAAAGTGAAGGCAAACTGGTTCAAAATTTGTTCTAAGTGACTTGTTGGAGAACTGACTTCTTTTGTAACAAATACATAGAATAGACAGTCTTGTCCAATAGCAGCATGTCTTGAAATTGAATAAAGATAGAATCTAAATACTGCCGATAATATCACAAGGCACCCTGCCTACACAACTATTAACAATTAACTATTGCATATTTGGGCTTTTAAAGTCCCTCAAGTACATCTATCAAAAAACAAAGCTGGGATTGTGTAACACGCCATGCACTATGCTTAATTCTTTTCTAAACCATTTGCCTGGGGATGGACCGCCCGTGAAGCAAAAACCAGAAGGAACATGGAAACAGGTAGGACTTTAGGCAGCTGTATTTTCACTCATATAAGTAGCAGCTGTTTATTACTGAAAAATTAGAACATTTTGATATGCTAAATGAAGTACAAATTACAGAGACAACCATACTTATTCTTAACATCTTTTAAATAAACTGTCCCAGGTATTTTTCTTCACAGATGTGTGAATTTATATTTTAAAACTATGGTCATTCTATAAATGGCGTTTCAAGATCTTTTTTTTTTTTTAATCTCAACATATACTATGTGCATCTGTTCATGTCAAGAAATATACTTCGCCACCTCATTTCATAGTCATTTAAATCCACTTTACCCAATCATCTACTGTTGAGCATCTAGATTTCAAACCTAATTTTTTATAATAAATAGCCAAACACCACGCTGTCCCCAAAATATACATAATTATTATTTGTAAATTAAAAACGAAATAAAACTTTGATATGGTTTGGCTCTGTCCCCACCCAAATCTCATCCTGAACTCCCATGTGTCGTGGGAGGAATCCAGTGGGAGGTAACTGAATCACGGGGGCAGGTCTTTCCCATGCTGTTCTTGTGATCGTGAGTAAGTTGCATGAGATCAGATGGTTTTATAAGGAAGAAGTTTCCCTGCACAAGCACTCTGTCTTTGCCTGCTGCCATCCATGTAAGACATGACTTGCTCCTCCTTGCCTTCCACCATAATTGTGAGGACTCCCCAGCCATGTAGAACTGTAAGTCCATTAAACCTCTTTTGTAAATTGTCCTGTCTCAGGTATGTCTCTATCAGCAGCTTGAAAACAGACTAATATAAACTTAAAAATGGTATTGCAATGAGCATCTCTGTAAATGAATATTCTGTAATTATTTTTAGAATTCTTAGAAATCTAATGTCTGGAACAAAAATAATAATATAGAGGTCCAAATAATACTTCAGATAATCTGTAAATTAATATATGTTTATGTTAGCATTGTGTGAGAATGATCATTCCTCAACATGCAGAAACACACACACGTGCATCTTTACAAGCATTGGACAGCATCATTTAAAGAGTTCA
This sequence comes from Macaca fascicularis, assembly GCF_037993035.2. Taxonomy (NCBI): domain Eukaryota; kingdom Metazoa; phylum Chordata; class Mammalia; order Primates; family Cercopithecidae; genus Macaca; species Macaca fascicularis. The sequence continues at coordinate 117,032,127 of NC_088382.1, read as the reverse complement.
TTAAGCATTCAATCTTTTTGGATGTAAACTTATAGTGAATTTTCCCCATGCAATGTATTTCAATAAAGGAAAATAGGCTTATGTAAATTCTCAAAATTTATTTATTAATCATTTTCAGAATGTCTAGTGTGTGTTTAGTGAAAATCTTGTGAATGGAGATTTCCATGAGGAAGACTAAGAAAAAAACAAGCATCTATTGAGCCTGTACTATGTGTCAAATATATTTAATCTCATTTAATCTTTACAAACATCTGGCAAATATAAATTATTATCTCCACTTTGGATATAAGAAGGCTTTTGGAGTTTGGGCAGTTTGTGCAAGTTGACACAAGTTAATGCAAATTCTGGAAGTATAAGTATTTTTTTAAATTTAAGAAATACATGTATGAAGCCATTTTCTCTGGCTGTGATTAAAGGTATGGCCATTAAAAGTGGAGAGGGAGATTATGTATTGGCAAACAATTTTTACCTAAATGAGACATGACTTCCAAAAAAGGTATCTTGGTGCATTTACAATATGAATGTGCATGGTGCAATAATATGAAACTGGGATCCACAGCTTTTTGGCTTGATGGTCCATGGTCTCTCCATAAGATCCTGATTATAAAGGATATGAGGATGTCTCATTGCTCACATTTTCTCTAATTTCATTTTATTATTTAGAGGGAAAAAATTTGGTACACATCTCTCTGTATGGACAGTAGTAGAATACACACTAATAAAATATTATATATTATGGTAGACATTGTGTCAAAATGATGGTTGATTTTATCTTTTTAAGTGTTAATATCCTGTCTTGTTCTATTCATTCTACACGGAACTTGCAGCTAAGACACACATACACATGTACACACAAACACACATGTAAATATTACATATACATATAAACAAATATAAAGTATAAAATAAACGTTTAGGAATTAAGTAAACAGAAAACAAAGAGAAAAACAAAGATCAACATGGTGAAAAACACATTAACAGTCCTTTAAAATTGCTGATGGTGGATCAAAAATTAAGAGTTCTGGCAATCAAATAAAAAGGTAAGCACAATGAATATAAACATTTAGGAATCCAGGAGAAACACAGTTTCCCTGATACTCAGGTCAGTGAAACATCTTCCTTCCTTTTTCAACAAGAGATTACTATAGGTGTAAGATGACATCCACATGGCATCCCCATGATAATCTGATTTTCATATCTGTTTTCCCATTCTAATGCCCCAGTTAGACCACAAATCATTGTCCAAATGATTTATATAATAACAAGTTCCATGTTTAAGGCAGTCATCCATTTTAGTCACTTTGAGAAAATGTGAAGTGAATAAATGTCACCATATGGATATAGATCTGTTTCTATCGTACTAAAGCATTTACAACATTGTTGACAATGAGCCAGAATATTCTATTGATAAAATCTCTCTCCTTGTCATAAATTAACCTCAATATCTGTTAAAGCTGAACTCTCTTAGGGCCAATGGTATTCTTTGGAAGATATTGAACCTAGTATCATAAGGTTGAAATAAAGTGTGCATGTGCACGTGTGTGTGTGTGTGTGTTATGTACGTATTAGTGTATAAGTGTAAGTGGTGGAAGAGCAGTTTTTCTCTTCATTTTTAACCCCTTACCTGAATCTGTACTTCATATGCAGTCACTGCGCAATTGATGTCTCCTGTTGGTAATCATCAAAGGAAACAGGTGGTAGGAAAGAGTTAATGCAAATTCTGGTAGTATAAGTATTTTTTTAATTTAAGAAATATATATGAAGCCACTTTCTCTGGCTGTGATTAAAGGTATGGCCATTAAAAGTGGGGAGGGAGATTATGTATCGGCAAATAATTTTTACCTAAATGAAACGTGACTTCCAAAAAAAGTATCATGGTGCATTTACAATATGTTCTAGTAAATATGTAGAAGGCAGTCATACATTTCCTCATCTGCAATATAATACTAACTGTGATATAATATTCACTGCATGGGATGATTGAGAGGTACATCAAGGGGAAGTAATTTGCAGAGTTTCAAGCACAGAGCAAGTACTCGATAAATATGATTTATTCTACCGTTACTGGTATTATTATAACTACAATATCTATTATTTCCTGCTCTAAAATATATATTGTATATATTCACATGCACACATACACACATACACACACGCACCACACACTCACCTATTCCCATTTGAGTGTTCTTGGCAATACCCTTGAAAATATTTCATTTGGGTCAAGCATTTTTCAGAACTTTTTTCTTAAAATAATATTAGACTTTATTGTGTTTGTTTTGGTTGATTTTGCTTTCTTTCTGAATGCTCTTGGCAATTTCATATGTGCTTATTATTCCGATCCAAACTAGGGAGGAAAATATCTCACAACACAGCACAATGTAGAAGACCACACAGTGATTTATAAAGGTCCCTCTTTCCGCCCATAGAGCTTTTAATGGGAAAACTCATCTATATTGCTGAGTTAAGAAATCACCACCTTTATCACATACCACAGACGTAAATGAACCATATAAAAAGCAAGTAATCCTTAACTCTATTACAGGAAGCTAGAGCAGAATTTGAGCTTTAGCAGATGCTCAGAATGTATAACTAGCTGTAGAGATGAAATGTGTATGTTAACAAGAAGTAATACCAATAGTTTATCTAGGACAATGGCTTTAAAATTACTTTTTAAAAAAATCAAGCCTTTCCCAACAATATCGTATGTCCCATGTGGTTCCTCTAAGTCATTTTTAGTTCTCAGGTCATTTTTAGTTCCGTGTCAACTTTACTTGGATTCAGGTAGAATGCTTTTGCCATACTGTGTTAATTTTGTGCCCATAATCAAAATACTAATTTTCATATTTTAAAGATTCAAATAGTTACCTATTGTAAAATTCACTCTTAAAACCAGAATTTTATCATCAGATATTTAGGTGCTTCTAAGCTTTGTAAGTACATACACACTATTACAAATTGAGATAATGCAAGCCTAACCCAAATAAAATTATTTGATACTAACTTTAATATAATTTATTCTTGATTCATCATCCAGGATGAATATGCAAAGATACACACATAATCTTACTAGATTTATATGAGTTAACACGTATAAAGAACGAAGAAGGGTTCTTTGCACAAACTAAGAAATCGATAAGTGTTACAACATGGCCTAAACTCAAAATGTGTGTGCTTAATGCAAGGAAGTCATGAAACAGTTGAAAACATAGTTATTCCAAAGTAAGGTACATCTGGCTACAAAGTTTGATAAAGTGGTAAATAAATAGGTCTCATTTATATTATGTAATAGATAAAATACTTCCTTCTATGCAATTTTGCTTCAGTACCCATTTCAAGCACTGGTGTTTACCTGTTCCATCATGTTTGGGCCCCTGAATCTCAAGTGAAACTGTTGATTTGAGGACCTGCTCTCCCAGTAAATTTTCCCTTAATATATCAGAAGTTTTCTGTGTGTGTGTGTGCATGTGTGTGCATGCGTATGGCTGTGGGTGCTTTATTAATAAGGGGTTTATAAAGTCAGTAAAAAGCTCTACCTACTATACATTGAAATACATAGTTCATTAAATAGGTTACTTTATGTCATAAATGCAAGTAGACCAAAAACATCACCAAGGAGGGGGGGGTCTGTGTTTTATTCTTTGTACCACTGACTATCTATTACAGCATCAAAAACAATGCAGGTTTTAACAACTGTTTGATGTAGGGAAGAGTAAATGAACAGGTATCACCCAGAGTAATAGGGTTTCCCTTGCTATTGAGAAAATTTCCCTTTTGTTTTGACTAGATATGGCTAAACGAAATCACTTCCTTCCTTTTCTTCTGTGCTCCTCAGGATTCATGTAGTACACTGATATCTCCTGAGTCCTCTGCCATCGGTCCCCCAACAATGAGCCAGACCATGTCAATTCAGACGGTGAACTCTCTCATAAGAAGATTTATAGGCTGATTACCAAAAATCTTTCTGTGTCCAAACTTGGCCCGTGATAGGCAAAATTAACTCTTTGCATATAATTCTGGCTATGCCTTTCCCTACTTACTAATGCACATGTTTGTGCAGTTAGGTAGGTGGGATTCTTTTTGGGTTCTCTCTATAGAATGTTTTATCAAAAGACGTTCTTTTTGCATTATTTCAGTGAGAGTAGTTTTATAGATAATCCTGATTTGGGGTATCAAGAGAATTCCTTTTGATCTAGCCATACCTAAAAAATTTACCCAAATGACAAAGGTCACTTGCTTTCTGGTCACTTCCTGGGTTACCAGTCCTATCAAATTCTACCTCCAGAGTCCTCTCCTGTCCTCCCTAGCTATCCTCCTTGAAAACATACACAGTAAGGGCAGAGTTGGGAGATTACACTTTTCTGCATAGCAATCCTCTGAAATTTTGCTCCTTTACTAGATACTTACATATAACCACATAGGCAGCTTTCTGTATTTCAAGGAAGAAAATAATAGAAAAAAAAAAAAAGAAAAAGTGATAGAGGAAGACATGAATTAATCGAATTAATCTGTTCAGTCAATATAGCCTCTATTTCAGGACCAATTTCACAGAAAATTTGCATTATGATAGAAGAGTATCTCATTAGTTTTAAGGAATGTAGAGAAATAGATTTACCTACAAAATACTTTGAACAATTTAATTCAGAATCACTGAAATGATAAAATGTATTTAAGTAAGTCCTTATATGTAATTACCTTCTTATTAAAACTTGACATTGATGAGAGTTATGGAGAACATATCACAGTTCATTCATTCAGAACTCATGCCCTTTGTCTTTCACATAAATAAGAGAGTAAATCCCAGAGACTGTGTATTCACACAAACAGCAAGTCCACCTCTGCCACTAACTAACTGTAGGACCCGAGGTAAGCCACATAACTCAGTGAAGCCTCAGCTTCTCCCTAAGTCCAAAGAAGAAACAAATTCAAATTCATAAGTTTCAGAATTGTGTTAACCTTCAAGATCTCTTGCTCAAATCCTTTGTGTAAACTTACTCAGACACAGGTAGTCGCTGGGTCTGCTTTTGTGAACTGTGTGTGTATATGTATGTGTATGTGTCTGGAATCCCACTGTAGCATTACTCCACACTCTTACTCTACAAAGAAACCCTACAGAATATCTCATTGCCTCGGAGCCTCATTGGAAAGCCACTGAACTGGTGGCCCTCTAAATTCCTTTCAAATTCTGTTATTCCCAACTGTGTATGTGTCATGATCTGCCTGTACGGTTTTAAATGGGCTGTGAGAATATGTCCTACCGAGAAGGTGACATTTAACTGGAAGAAAATGAGGTAGTGAACAATGCAGGTAACTAAGGGAGGAGTGGTCTAAGGCAGAGGGATTAGCCTGTACAAACACCCTAAGGCAAGATCATTTCCACCCATTCCACTGGCCAAAGAAAGACATTTGCTCATGCTCATAGTTAATGTGGCAGGGATGTATAGTCTGTTTACTTTTTAAAGAAACACTAGAAATTCCCATGGCAGAAGGCATGAGTGCATAATTCTATACCATAGAGGGAATGATGAGCTGGGAAGAATCTAATATGCCACACAGGCACTTTGCATCTGAGTGGAATGGCGAGCCCTTATATGGCTTCAGGAGATAACCTGATTCCAATTTCAAACATGCAATAACATCTGATTTCTGTACTGAAAATATAATCTAGGGGAAAAGGGCATGAGCAAGGAGGCAAGGTAGAAGCCCATTACAATAATGCAGCGAGGGATCATGGTGGCTCAGACCAGGGTGGTCGCAGTTGAAATAGAAGTGGTCAGATTTAGAATGTTTTGAAGGTAGAGTCAACAGGATATCTTGAGGCATTGGCTATGAGAGAGGAACAGAAAAAGAAGTCTTCAATCTGGGCAACTCTACTAGAAGGAGAGTGGCCACCAACTGAGATGGGGAAGACTATGTATACAGATGCCTGAGTGAAAAATTGGAAGTTGAGTTTTCATTATTTTATGTTAGAATTGCCTATTTGGCACCTGAGTGAGAAGTCAAGTATACAGTTGTCGAGTCTGGAATTTAGGAGAGAGATGTGGGTTCAAGAGTAAAATTTGAGAGCCTCAAGCATATGGAAGATATTTAAATCCATCTCCCATACTCTGCAATAGCCACATAACTGGTCTATTAGGTTCTATTCTTTCCATATTCCAATGCATTTTCCATCCTGCCAACATTTATGTTTTGAAAGCAAAACCCTGATTCTATTACTCCCTGCTTAGTCATAGCTAAGCCATAGCTTAAAACACAAAATACAAATTTAGTATAGAGGTTCAAAATCTGGCCAAAATCTATTACCACTTTATCTAATAAAATCTTCTTTATCTTTGTAGGCCAAATTCCAATGTCAACTATTCTGTTCAATTTTCCTGATAGTCCAAAGAAAATTAAACTTTTCCTTGACTTTTCTCACTCAGAACTTACCATATGCTGTTTACTGTATTGTCCAATATGGTAGTAGCTAGCCACATGGGACTATTGTCCACTTAAAATATGGCTCGTTCAAACTAACGTGCTGCAGATGTAAAATCTGCATCTTAACCAACTACTTACTACAAAAATACATAAAAATCTGACAAATACTTTTATATATTTGTGAAATGGTAATATTTTGGATGTATTTGGTTAAATAATATATATTGTTGGCTGGGCGCGGTGGCTCATGCCTGTAATCCCAGCACTTTGGGAGGCCAAGGAGGGCAGATCATGAGGTCAGGAGTTCAAAACCAGCCTGATTTACATGATGAAGCCCCGTCTCTACTAAAAATACAAATAATTAACCGGGCTTGTTTGCATGCTCCTATAGTCTCAGCTACTCAGGAGGCTGAGGCAGAAGAATTGCTTGACCCCGGGAGGCGGACGTTTCAGTGAGCCAAGATCACACCACTGCACTGCAGCCTGGGCGACAGAGCTAGACTTCGTCTCAAAAATAAAATAAAATAAATAAATAAATAAAATAATATACATTACTAATTCCACTTGTTTATTTTCTACTTTCTACATGTAGCATACTAGAAACTTTAAAATCATATATGCGGTTTCTCATCTGTGGCTTATAATTTATTTCTATTAAACAGTTTTAGTTTAAATCATACATCCCATTGTGTGATTCTACAGTGTTACTCATATCATATCTGTTTTTCTGATAGATTGTGAACTTTTGAAAATAGAAATTATGTTTGATTTCCCCTTCCAGGACCCAGCAAGACTCTAAGCTGGATGTTCGATAAAAGTTAATGGGAAGTTCTTGGATTTCTGATTGATGGCTTTCTTCAGACACTGATATGTGAACAGATTGCCTACAATGTAAACATAAATAGAATTTGAAATAAAAACTATAGGAGGTCAATAATATATATTTAAGAAATCTAAATACTTAGCCAAAGTCATCCAATTTTAGCTGATCACTGACCACATATAATTTTTGAACTAAAAATTATAGTTCTTGAAGGAATTCTAGGAACCTAGGAGCATTTCCAAGGGACAAAAATAATGATCAGAGTGTAAGTTTCTTCCTTTCACTTTTGTATTTTCTCCTTCCCCATCGCATCCAAATACAATGATTTTGGAAATAAAATTTAAATTTAAAATATCCACTAAGCAATGAGATGAGAGCAGGATCCATCAGAACAATCAATCCAATATACGTCATAATCTAACGACAAGACAGTAAAATGCTTCCTGAAGCTCTTTGCCTCCATTAGACAAGATTCTGATATGACAGGTGATGTGATGTAATTCCCTATAGGGAGCATGTGCAGAGAGAACCACAGCTGTAGAAAGTGCAAAGTGAGAGACTGCAATTAGTATGTATTTTCAGCCCCCTTCAGGGTAAGTACAGATTCTAATGACCAGTCCTAGGTGTCCAGACAGAAATACCCCCGCAGGGAAAAAGAACAACATCTCAAGATATGTTAATTTGATGTAAATCTCCTTTTGCCATGCTGAATTTCTCCTTTATCGTTCGCTCCACAGGGTTTTGGTTTGTTGTTTGGTCTCTGGAGTGCTCTGCCCTTCAGAAAATGGGTAGAGAGGTGCGATTTATCTCCCATGAAAAAATAATAGCTATCAGCTGATCTAGAAATCATCGTCTTACGTGCTTGGTCAGGCTAAGTAATTTTTTCACTTACTCTGAAGTAAAGTAATAAAACTGATGCCTGAACCTGTAGGGAGTCCCTGTTAAAACCCATAAATATTTAGGAAAGCCCACATAAGCAGAGTCTGTCAGTCTCTATGTCTTTCAACTTCATATCAGCTTAATGTACCAAATTTTATAGATTTTTCTAGATATTATTAGTGGAAACCTATACAATTTTACTTCAAAATGCAAAGTCTTCATTTGCCTTTACAGAGTGGTTTTGTTTCACTGAGAATGAGGGGTAGGACCTTGTGCTTCTAGACTGCTGAGCTCATTTGCGTGTTCAGCAACATTCTTCAGCATGTTAACCAACTGACATAAACAGAAGAAGGCTGGTCTATTACCTTGACATATAAATGTATCCTGGAAGAGAATGTGATTTGCTTCTTCCTCATAAGCTGTGTATGGCCTCGGTGGGAGAGAAAATGATGCTCAGAATTCAATTTAATCCTAAAAACCTGTCCTTTCCCCTAGGTATCTGAGCCAAAATATGATGTACTTTTAGAACTCCCAGTGTTGCTAAATATCTTGCTCAACACTTAATAGTTCGAGGTTTAGAGGTTTTGTTTGGCATTAAGCACTGGTGCCAGTGATTCAGGAATGATACATCCACATATAACCCATGGACAATTGAGCCAGATGCTCCCAGGACAGAAGATTTTCTGAGAGCAATTGAGACAATTTTGGAAGGACATAGACTCTTCTTGAACACATATAATGACATTGTCATTAAGCATAGTAAATCATACCAAATAGTATGAATCTGTACTTAAAATCTGAGAGAAGACATTAACCAGAATTCATTTTGTGTTTGTCTGCATGGTAACTTCATGTTGTCCAATACCAATGAACCAATCTCATTTTATCTTTTTGGTTAGAATGGTATACTACTATATATATATATATATATATATATATATATATATATATATATATTTTTTTTTTTTTTTTTTTCTTTTCTGAGACATAGCTTTTCTCTTGTTGCCCAGGCTGGAGTACAATGGCATGATCTCGTCTCACCACAGCCTCTGCCACCTGGGTTCAAGCAATTCTCCTGCCTCAGCCTCCTGAATAGCTGGGATTACAGCCATGAGCCACCATGCCTGGCTAATTTTGTGTTTTTTTTTTTTTTTTTTTTTTTTTTTTGGAGAGATGGGGTTTCTCCATGTTGGTCGGGCTGGTCTCGAACTCCTGACCTCAGGTGATCTGCCTGCCTCGGCCTCCCAAAGTGCTGGGATTACCGGCATGAGCCACCGTGCCCAGCAGGTATACTAGTATACTTTTAAAAATATTTTGTTATGCCCACTATATTATTAAGTATATCATGAATGCTTGAATCCTGAGAATCAGAATTTTTGATCCCAGAATATTAATGATGACTTAGCTCAATCTCCTAATATTAGCTAATTAACTTTCTCAAAGACACTGATTCTTAACTGAGAGCCAGAACCGGGACTGGAACCTGGGTCTCCTAAATTCCAGTCACAATCTTTCCACTGCATAATTTTGTCTTAATTAACCAAAGAGATTCACTGGAGAGGAGAAAATCTGTGGAGGCAGGTATTGTTCTTGACCTGTGGGGTGACTAGGACATCTTCCCTACCCTCAGAAAGCTTATGGCCCCAAGGGAAGATGGCTAAGAGTGCAGATCTTTTAAGTTATGTAGCTATTCTGATGGAAGTATATAAAGTAGAAAAGGGGAACACACACACAAACACAAAGTTATCAGTTACACTGGCAGATAATTGGAACATGCTTAATGAAGAATGAATCTTGGGAATTTTGAAAGACTGGGCTGGCCATTCTGCATTAGGAGAAGAATATTTAATTCTTGTCTCTGCTATTAGGAGACTGTGCAGGTATCACCAAAAATATAAGTGCAGCTGAAGGGATGTTTCTTATTTGCTCTCTGCAGAAAAAAGATAGCACCTTCTTACAAGCAGATACTTAGCAGGCTGAGTTACTAAGACTTGTGGTACATTAAAACTTAGGGACAGTTTTAGCAATACTTCTATACTATAAGATTTAGTTTGTGTGTGCACGTGTGTGTCTTTTGAAAGCAGTCATTGCCACTTTCAAAGCAATAAACCAAAGCTACTGTATTTGGGGAACAGGATAATTTAGAAAGGTAGAAGATATGGAGTTAGGGTCATATAAAGCTAACCCAATAGCTTCCATTTTCTTATAGAAGGAAAACTTTTTAGAAGAGAAGCAACCCACACTCTTGGACACTATTTTTATTTTTTGGTTCATGCCATTCTCCTGCCTCAGCCTCCCAAGCAGCTGGGACTACAGGTGCCCGCCACCACGCCCAGCTAATTTTTTGTATTTTTAGTAGAGACGGCATTTCACCGTGTTAGCCAGGATGGTCTTGATCTCCTGACCTCGTGATCCACCCGCCTTGGCCTTGACAATATTTTAAGGAGCTTTGCTTACTCTTATACTTCTTCCTTGAAAAATCTGTTATCTAGTAAGGAGCTACACAAGGAAGATATGGCATTTGTAAAACCTTTAAAATAAAAATAGATTAAAACAGGAAGCTAAGTACAACTTGAAACTAGATTAGATGGTAACATAAGAAAATGTGAGTGCAACATGACCTACACTAGTTTGTATTTACTGGTCTAAACTACTCTTTGCCAAAATGTATCATTTTCCTTTTTCATATTCTCCCATTTACATTGGCAAAGATATTCAATAAAAATATTTTGTGATGTCATACTCATGATCTCTTTATTAAGGAGGTAAGTGTGTGAGCATATATGAAACATGCAAATGTTTAAATAAACATTCAATTCTCCTTGATTTCCGGCGAAAACATGATATCTGGATCTACGAGGTGATGGGACTCCCCCTTTTTTTTTTTTTTGAGACGGAGTCTCACTCTGTCACCCAGGCTGGAGTGCAGTGGTACGATCTCGGCTCACTGTAACCTCCATTCCCGAGTTCAAGCAATTCTCCTGCATCAGCCTGCTGAGTAGCTGGGATTACAGGTGCATGCCACCACCCCTGTCTAATTTTTGTATTTTCAGTAGAGACAGGGTTTCCATGTTGATCAGGCTGGTCTTTAACTCCTCACCTCGTGATCTGCCCACCTCAGCCTCCCAAAGTGCTGGGATTACAGGCATGAGCCACTGCGCCTGGCCAGGACTCCCCTTTTTATCTACAAAGACCCAACTTCTATTAGGGGTGTGGGTTAGATGAGAGCCAGACCAGGCCCTGAACCATGTATAATCTCATTTAGTCATCACAAACAACTCTGAGGTTATTATTCTCATTTCCAATTTTACACATAAGAAAACCGAGGTTCAAGGAGGTTGAATAAATTGTATCGGATTAAACAACCTGTTAGTGATGAAGCAGAGATTCAAATAAAGATCTGTCCGACTCCTGAGCTGATGAGCTGATTTTCTCTCCACTTTGCAATGCTGTACCACATTAAAGAAAGTCATGAGTAAACAGGAACAAATTCTGTGGAGAAAAATCCAGTAGAGCAAGGGACTTAGAATACAATTCAGAAGGAGGAATAACTAGGGTACAAGTGAACTCGGAGGGAGCCTGGTAGCTTTCTTCAAATATTGAAAAGATTACCAGGCCAAGGGAGCTATTATGATTGCTTTGCATGATCCCTAGGGGTAGAATATAAACCAGTATGTATGTTGAAGTTTTAGGAAAACATTATTATACGAGAGAACTTTCCAAGAAAGATGATTACGGATAGATAGACAGCACTTAGTTGGAAGGTAATCAATTTTCTGTCAGTTGACTTACTTAATTATAGGCTGTGTAATCATTTGAAAGACTATTACCAGACACAAATCAAAGGCAAAACTCATAGCTTAATGAATTTGCTTTATTCTGGCTACTGTCAGTTGAATAAACTGTGTAGTTAAAGTATCAAGATAATGATTGAGTGATTTTCTAAATAAACAACTGAAACCTGACAGCATTGCCATGGTTGGTTTCTGCTAGATTTATTTCCTTTCCTTTGGTTTTATCCAAGTACATAAAAGGTGATTTGGAAAGAGTATCTCTTTTCTCTAGTTTAGAGTGTCCACATTAGGTATTTTAAGTTAAGCATATAACATGGCGGGATCAACTTTAAAAGAACAGAAATATCATGTATCTTCAAACTGAAGTTTAGAAAATAGTCTACATTACCTACTGGTTATTCTGACTTACTTCTACTACAGTGAATAAATGTTTCTAAATGAATATATTTAAACACCATCAGCCTGTTGTTTTTAAAAGGATATATTAATGCTTATGGGAAACCTTTGGTTTTCCAATTATGGTATTATACACAGCTTTAAGTCAATCATTTAAAGTATGCATATTTTAATTTAGCACAAGTGCGAATCTAAATTATAGTCACAAAAGAATTGACGATTTGTAAACAGAAATGCATACCAGTGTAGGACTTTGAGTCATCCCACATTTGTACTCATGTATATCTCCATATTTGTATTTACTGAATGAATGAAAAAATGGAAACCTACTTCCTCAATAACCTTGGCCATGTCACTTCACCCTCTTGGGCTGCTACCTGCCTATAAAAACTAAAGAAATTGGATCAGAATTTTCTCAAGTTTCTCCTAGATCTAAATGAGTAAGTATGTAAAATTTGGTGCTATATTAACCCCCAGAGAGAATGTAGAAACTTTTTAAAAAATGTAATTAAAATAGTGAATGTTTTTAATCATCTTCTGTGGTTTGCAAGCCACATTCTCTGAGCAAGTCACGCTTGAGCCCTCAATTTTATTTACCACCCACCTCTATGCAGACAATTTCCAGAACTTCCTCTCCTGCCCTGACCTTTCATATTCTACCCAGTCACATATTTCTTTCTGTTTATGGAACATCTTTACTTAGATGTTCTGCCATCACCTAAATCTAAACATGGGGAAGAAAAGGGATATTATGATCTCTCCTTAGCCCATCTATTCTGCTTTCCCTGCACCATGGTTTCCGAGGCAGACAAGACACCCCGGGCATCCCCTCCCCATTCCAATTACGACCATGTCTAGGCTAATACCAAGTCTACTGATTCCTACTCATGGGTTTTTGTTCCTCTACTTCTGAATTTCAACAGTCTCAGCCTGATCCAAGCTCAGCACACGTAGACTCTTTTAAGGGTCTCCTGGTGGGCCTGCCTGCTTGTATTGTTTCCTTATTTTCATGGACACTATGAAGAACCACAGAATACTTTTATTCAAATCCTTCTGAGCAGCAATACAAACTCCATTCCTGAGTGTAATTTAGCAGTTGGTATGTGCCTTGAGCATAGTATTTATTTTTACATGCAAATTTCAAACATAAATATTTACTTACGTAAGTTCTGTTTCTTATATTAGAACAGAAGTTGGTTTAGCATTGGAAACAGGTCCTTTTTTCCTTTCTTCCTTATTTCTACAGATATTTATTAAAAAGCGACTCATGTAAAAAAACTCTACCAAGCTCTCTGACAGCCATAAATATAGATCAAAGATGGCTCTTGTCCCTCTGGAGAACATTCCTACTTCCTAAAGGAAAGTAAAATTTGTTGAGTACATTTAGGTACTGACGTAAGGTCATGATGTTAATTTTCTCATTGTAGCTTTCCAGAAAACTTTGTACAATACAGTTATGATCTCTGTTTTACAGATAGAGACAATAAGGTTAGAAGAAGTTAAATAACTTACTCCCGGGTCTGACTCTGAAGCCCTGGTTCTTAGTTCTATGGGCCTGCGCTGGAATCTGTATTTACTGGTTTCTAAATTAATGGCATTTCCAGATTAAGTCTGGTATGATAACAACCTAGCAACGTACTAAGTGATTTCCTATAAGTCCAAGTGACTAATATGTATCTAAACTTTCTTTTTTCTCATAAGCAAGTGATGTTCACTGACATAAAAAGCATATTAGATTGTAAACACTATCATAAGTGGTAGTCCATATTCCACAATCTACAGGAGACTCTATATATGTGTACATGAACAACTTTATGTAACAATAATATGTTGTATTTAGATCTCAAAAATTCATTTCATTAAAAATATACATTTTGTTTGTTAATCAAATAACATATGGTTTTATATAGCATATATTCATTCTCTGTTAATTATTTTATTTATTAATCCTGCCCTCTCTAAACCCTGGTGGAAATATTTTTGGATGCTCATTTTTCAATAAACAAGACAATTATTTTCTTCTAAGACCACCCACTACATAAAATGAATTTGCATCTGGAGTGATTTTTGTCAACAAACTTCAAAAAACATATCAGATAATTTTGGTGCTAATCATAGCCTAAAATATCAGGTTGACATTTATACAAACAGTAAAGATAAGCATATGTTTTTTTTTCCCCGATGCCAATTTGCTGTCTTTCCAGATTCCTTTCATAAATAATTACAGTGTATAACAAAAATTCTTCAGTTTCCATGTTTAAAGTAAAATTACTACCTTTCTACTAGGCACGAATTTTATAAGAACCTGATATTTTAAAACTTCAAAATAGAAAGATTCAAATAATTTTCAATAAGTATTTAGAATATATTTGTATGTGGATGAACAGTCTTTATCAGGAAATATCACTGGAATTATATAAAATGACAGTAAGACTCTCTCCAAAGACTAATAAAGATAGAGATGACAAAGAAGAAGAAGAAGATGATGATGATATCAAAGAAGGAGAAGGACGAAGAAGAGGTAGAAGAAAAGGAAAGAAGGAAAAGAAATAATCATAATGCTAAAAGTAAACTAGGATTCCACATGGGCCATTATTAACCAAAGATTCTGTAGTTTCTCATTTCCTTATCTCTGCATTGTGAAACAAATAAAAGAGCTTTCTTCCTTCCTAGGCTTGGATAACATTGTGGAGGGTTAACGTGTTTGGCACCTATCAGCTGCTTAGAATAACACAGTTCAGTATGGACTTCCGGGCATGAGATTTTCTCCACACCAGGTGTGCTAGTCACGCAGGTCCAGCAGGGTCACAGCGCACTGGAGGGGAGCATCCTCCAGAGTGCCCTACACGGGTTCTGCTGTTCAGCTAAATACAAGAATTCAGTCTCCAATACGACCAGTCCTTTGCATTTCAGAAACACTGAATTTCACTAAAATTTTTCTTTCTTTTTCTTTTTCTTTTTCTTTTTTAGTCCAAGATAAAAAGATACCTGTGTGTCCTCTTCATGCCACTCTAGCTTATCTGCTGTCATCTATGATTCCTGATGAGCTGTCACTTCTGTGGCTTGTCAATTAAAAGTGCTCACAAAGACAAAGTCTGCAATAATGTTTTTAGCATATTTAATAGAGCCTGGTTAAGTAAACATCCTCAATGAAAGCAGCAAAAGAAAGGTTAAAATAAACAGAGCTACTGTGCCAAGTTCATAATGACTTACACATTTAGTACTCTGCCCATCTTCTAAGCATGGCCATTAAAACCAGGTTTGTGTACTTAATATAATTGCCTTGAAACTATAGCTGTTCAAATACTATAGGCCATTTACATACTTCAGCTCTCTTGTTCTTCGTTCTCTTTTCTCCTCCAGCTTTATAAAAACTGGAAACTTTTTTCACAAAACTTAATTTCAAGGTAGTTAGTGATACCTTTCTCTGTAACAGGCTATTACTGATTGTTGTAGAGTCAACATGGGGAAACAAACACTTTTTCACATTCTTCAAATCAGGTATTCTTTGGGAGAATATGAGAAGTTTCATATCTCAAATTAGAAAAGTAGCACAGTTTCTTAACAGGCCAGTTAAAAATGACAACCAAAAATATGTATTTATTGAAGCGATATGTAATATTAGAAAAATATATGCACTTTGGAGAAAGTCCTAGAAACGTAACCTCACCTCACTGGCCCTCAGTTTCTGACCCACCCAGGAGTTTCTGGTGTGAAATGTAACTACATTGGTAGATGATTTTAATAATTAGAAATACTAATAATAAAATTAAGTAACTGACATATTTATGTTCAATAAATGTTATCTCATTAACTGTTTAAATATACTAGCATATAATTTTCCATTTTATATTTCCTGTAATTTTTCATAGTTATACCAATAAGTTGTTGATTTTCAAATATTTCTCCCATATGTATCCAGGAATTTATATTCTTGTGTAAACTTCAGTGGTTTGTTCTTGTCCCAGTACGAGCACTTTAAGCTAAGACATTCCATTGAAGGAATGGATGATTGACATAAAATGAGCACAGAATCCGAGGGGCTGTCCTCACGGGTCAATGTTGGGTTCTATTTTGTTTAACAACATCATTAGTGAGCTGAAAAAAGGAAGTGAGTAGCATGAGAAGTACATCTGCAGACGATAAATGAAGATGAACTTCAAATTCCCAAGAGGCGGGAGTATAAATAGATCCTCACAAGGTTGCTGAAATTGGTAGCAAAGAAGAGAAAGAAATGCAGATCTAAATTACAGCGTTCCATATAAGCACAAGAGGACTTGAATAACGTGAGACCCAGAAAGAGGAAATAACTAAGCTAACATATAGACAGCGCAGTTTGCCAAGGGCACCAAAGTCCAAAAGAACATAGCATTCTGGATGATGAATGCAATGTGAATTTCTCATTTCTTCCTGTAGCGATGAAATTGAAGAGTGTATACTCTAGAATAGTGTTGAGATGAAGTCTTAGGATTGAGGCCCAATGTGAATACTGTGTGGCCTTGAAGAAAGGACTTACCTTTTCTGATTCTCAAGCTCTGCTTCTAAAAAAAAAAAAAAAAAAAAAAAAATAGAGTATTGGCCAGGCACTGTGGCTCATGCCTCTAACCCCAGCACTTTGGGAGGCCAAGGCAGGGGGATTGCTAGTGCTCAGG
This sequence comes from Macaca fascicularis, assembly GCF_037993035.2. Classification (NCBI taxonomy): domain Eukaryota; kingdom Metazoa; phylum Chordata; class Mammalia; order Primates; family Cercopithecidae; genus Macaca; species Macaca fascicularis. The sequence goes on along the minus strand of NC_088382.1, from coordinate 117,015,163 downwards.
GGTTGGAAACCAGCCTGGGCAACATAGAGAGACCCTATCTCTACAAAAAAAAAGAGAAAGTTTTAAAATTAGACAAGCATGGTAGTGCACTCCTGTGGTCCCAGCTTCTGGGGAGGCTGAGGTGAGAGGATGGTTTGGGTCCAGGAGGTTGAGACTACAGCAAGCTGTGATTAGGCCACTGCACTCTAGCCTGGGTGGCACAATGGGTCCCTGTTTCATCAATCAATCAATCAGTAAAATTGTATTATATACCTCATAGGGTTATTTGGAAGGTGCAATGGGTCTGGAATTAGATTGTAAATTCTATAACATCAGAAATTATAGTTTGCTTACAATTGTGTCTCCAGTGCCTATTATGATTCCTGGCACATGGTAGGCAATGAATAAAAGATTTTGAAAGAATGCTGAATCATAGGGCTGTTCTGAAGACTGTGTAGTACATATGAGAAACTATCTTGAGCTTTTATTTGTTTACTTCATTACCACCTGCCTCCCTTCTTAGCATGTCAGCTCTGTAGGAGTAAGAAAATTACCTTTTTGTTCCCTTGCCAGATCCCTGTGCCTAGAACCTTGACATTTAGATGTGGTTTCTCGGCCAACACGTGACACTCCCTGGAAGTTTGTTAAAATGGTAGAATTATGGGCCCAGTGCCAGACCTACTGAATCAGAATCTGCATTTACTATCCTCTGTACATTCTTATACACATTAAATTTTAAGATATACCTAGAACACTCCTGTCCCTAGTAACTTCTCTGTAAGCTGTTATTAAATGACTGCAAGATTTACTGTCACATTTAGCAGATTTAAAGTCCTTCATACATGCACACCAATAATTTTTTTTAACAGCTTTTGGGTGGTTTGATTTACCTACCATAAAATTCACTCCTTTTAAGTGTACAGTCCAATGACTTTTAGTAAATTTTCAGACATGTGCAGTCTGTAGCACAATCACATTTCTGAACATTTCTATCACTCTACAGGATCACTTGTGCTCATTTACAGTCCTTTCCCCTTCCCAGCTTCAACTACTATGAAAATATTATTTTAATATCTACCCCCATCATGAGGGAAGTGGTATATATTAAAATAATATTATTATAGTGATTACATAGAAAATCTAATTTAGTGATTAGATAGAGAATCACTAAAGGGCAAACAAATATAACTCTTCCATTCACACTTCACTAAATAAAAGTGATTCTTGAATGAATTTCACTGCAGTTTAAATAGTCATTAATCATTTCTAAATGGATTTTCTCAACGACTAAGAGTTTCAACATGATTCAGTGGGGACATTTACCACTTTCAGGGGAAAAAAAACAAATAATTATTTTCTAAACTTATTGAGCATACATTTACAAACAAACATTATCAGTATATCAAAAATAGAAGCCATGAGACTTTAGTCTTTTCCCTTAATCCACTAATTGCAAATCATTGTCATCTAATCAGGGTTAGAGCTAGGCTACCCTACATACTTCAACTTAGTTAATTTGCTATTGAAATTTAGTAATTTTTTTTAAGTTTGTCTTAGCTGAGACTGACTTTCTTAGGACAAAGTCTCTTTAATCGTTCATCCCCTCTCCCGAATTCAGGTCCTTAAGCTTTCCCCTGGACTTTCTGAATAGGTCAATACATGATTTCATTGACCCCATCACTCTGGCATTATCCCCGGCAGTTCTACCTCCAAACCCCAAGCGAAGTATTTCAAATCCCCCACTTAAAAACCCTCCATGATTTCAAATTGTCCACGTAATGATGTTCAAAATCCCTAGCATGTGTTGAGTCCAGACTCCTTTTCCTGTTTCATTCCTGCCACTCCCACATTCCCGCCTGGCCTATTAGACATGCTACACTTCCCACCATTCTCAAGACTTGCCAAGCATATCACACATCTGTATCTTTACTAAAGCTGTTCCCTTCCTGTGGGAATGATATTCCCTTTTCTCTCTACTTAGATATTAAAATCTTATTTGGACAACAGTTCGATGCTTCCATTGATAACAGCTCAAATACTTCTCCAATAGTCACCCCTTTCCTCAATCAGAATTGCCTCTTTTTCAATTTTTAGCCACTTAGTATGATATTTTTAAACTCAAACTTAGTATAGGAAAGGAAAGATAAGGACTATGATATAGTGAATTATACGTTCCTACCACCTTTCACGGTATTTGGAACAGTAGGAGCTTGATAAAGAATATATAAATTTGTGTGTGGGTGAGGGAATCTATGACATCCTGCCTTTGAACATTGTTGAACTTGTAATGGCCCAGCTATCTAGATGAGATGTATACTTCCAACCTTCCAGTTTATGCACATCTACCCTCTCTTTGTATATGTCTCTTTTTTACACAGGTATCTATTGAAACTTTTAAACCTTCAGTTAGAGACAAGAAAAAGCATGAACAGAATGAAGTGTTTGAAGAATTGGTCCTAGAAGCCTGGCTTATGATAGATGCTAATATCCTGTTTCATCCTTTTAAAATCATGGACCATAATAGCTGAAATAAATTGAAAGATGATATTTGAATCCACTAATTTTCTAGATGAGGAAAATGCTGCCCAGTGTCTTTATTTGTATTATTTACTTGTCCATCTTTCATGTCAGGAATAATCTTTTTGCTTTTAATACTTTACTCAATGTCTCTTTATTAACACCCTGATTGAATAGTATGTGTGGACATGTCCTTTCTGTGCACAAGATCTTGAAAGCCACAGAACTATTTCATAAGGCAACTGTGGTTTCCTGGGGGAAAAAACTTACCTATCCAATCATTTGCAATAGAATATCCCTTCCCTGATATGTGTCTGCTACTTGGTAGCAGTAATGAAATAGAATCCATCTGACACCAAAAATCTGAAGTTCACTTCTAGCTGATCCTCCCTATCCCCAGGTATCAGTTCTGTATTTTGGGAATCATTAGCACAAAATGAAAAAAACAACCATCCCAATTTCCCTTATACCCCCACCAACTGGGCAATGATCTCAACTACTATTTAAGAAAGTTGAATACTTAAAAAATATTTTACAAAAAAAGAGGGGAAAAAGTATTATTTCATATGAATGTGAAATATGAATGTTTATTAATTTGAGTTTTTTTTAAGTCAAGACATCGTTGCTTTTCTAAAAACTCTCTTTGTAAGAATACAAATTGTAAATTGCAAACTGGAATGAATACCTATAGAACTAAATGTCTAAATAAAAAGAACGATTACACCAGAAGATTCTGCAAAGAACTCAGATAGTGAGACAGGACAATTCTCTGATATTGTCAAGATGACCTTGAGTATTTGTTCCAATGGACCAGAGTATAATATACATATCCTTTGAAATAAACCATTGTTATTAACAGTGCTTATCAGATATCTAATACATTAAGCTTTTATTTGAAATCTGAAGGGTGAGTTAAACGCCTGTTCATTGAGGACTTAAAAGCAGATATCCTTTGATTTCCTAAGAAAGCTATATCTCAGAAAATTCTCAGGAAAGTAAATCCTATTGTTATACCTGACTCTCATAGCATCATTATAGCATAATCCCAAACTAATTTATTTGGGATAAGGAATATTTATGTTTTACTCTATAATGTCTTTGGGGGAAAGTGAAATTGATTTCTCTTTTTAAAAGATTTTATGGTTCAATTGTTTTTATAATTGCATGATCTTGTAAATTTTAATTTTAATCCCTCAGATATCAATACTTTTGTCAGACAGTAAAAAAGTTTAATTTTATGATGGTATTAATTGTGTTATTAGAGAGGTACCAAGAATTTTTTCTTATGCCAACATCTATGCTCAATGAGTTGCCAGAGTTTGCTGAAATATGTACCAAATACAAATACTCTAATGGATTAAAATATTAAAGCTGAGAATATTTATTTTAAGATGTAAGTTTGCTACAAGGTATTGGCATGTATTTCTGGAGGGATATATGCTTAGTGTAACTTAAGCCACTGGGTCATCTGCAAAGACTTGGTTTATGAAGGAATCTAGTCTTTGAATTTGTTGAATTGTATCCTCAGTGCCTAGCATGATACTTTGATGATAAAAAAGACAGAGTAGTTTCCCTGAAGATCTGGTAGGGAGGTAGATACAAGCATTAAGGGGATTCTTATTACAGTATATTGGGAGAACTGGAGTTCAAAACTAGGAGCTTGAGAAGGCAGGGAAGACATCACCAAGACTGCAGATCTTGCCAAGGAAGAAAGAGGTTGATAGCAGTAGGATAGAGGAAGACATTCCTGGAAGAGGGCATGTGGCCTGTGCAAGGCTCCGGGGACCTGGCAGGACATGGAATGTGAAGAGAACTACAGGCACTCTAAGAGAGCCAGAGTAAAGTTGAAGTCGCTTTAGCTTAAGTTGTGGTGTATTCTGGATCTGTCTTCAGTTACTAAACCTATTGAAAAAGTGAACACTTAGAAAATTCCTCCTCTGCTCTGTGACAAACTAGGTGGGTGTCATTTGTAATGGACAATACAACAAGTGACTTCCAACCAAAATCAGTGTTTTTGCAAGGTGATTTATTAGACACAGTCAATTTTTTGTGCTTCTGTTTTCTAATTATAAACCAAAATCACTGACCAATATACTATGTACAATGTAATGTGCTAAACACACACACTATCTCTCTCTCTTACATACACACATGCACTACCTTATTTAATTATTAGAGGCAAAATAGCTTGTTCTATAAGAACTATTATTATCTCCATTTTACCAAGGGGAGAGTGAGGTTTTGAGAGGTTAAATGACACCAAGATCAGATAGCAATTAGTACAGAGCTGAGCTTTGAATCCAGGATGTTTAACTTAGAAACTGTAGAATTTTCACCTTTTACATAATTGCTGCCATTTTCTAAGAACATGTGATACCAAGAGGTTCATCAGAGAACTCAAAGAATAATCTTAGTGTACCAAATAATAACAGACTGCATTGCTGTTTCGTATTGCTGCTGTAACAAATTATCTCAAATGTAGTCAATCAAGCTGTAGGCAAAGTTGGTTCCTTTCGGAGGCCGTAAAGGGAGAAACCATTTCTTTGCCTTTTTCAGCTTCTAGAGATCACCTATAAACCCTGACCTGCTGACCACTACGTCCCTGCATCAATATAACCTCTTGCTTCCACCATCACATCTTTTACTACTGATTTTAATACTCCTGCTTTTCTCTTATAAAGGACTTTATGATTCCATTGGGCTTACCTGGATAATTTAATCTCATTTGCAAGTTCCTTTTACCATGTAAGGTAACATAGTCACAAGTTCCAAGGCTTAGAATGGGGACATTATTTAGCCTACCACACAGATGGATGCAATCTAGAAAATATTTGTTTAGATTCTGGGCGAGGAAGAGTGCATAGGTATGAACTCTGCCCTCAAGGAGCTCACAGTATAGTTGGGAGTCCGTCATGTGAACCAAAAATGAGAGTAAAATGTGACAAGGTGCTGCAGCGTGCATCGTGAGTACTTAGACTGAGGATGGTACAGAAAGAGTCACACAAACATTCCCTTGCATTTAAAATATCAGAATTCCAGTAAAGACCATTTGTCCCAAACTGATTTTTCATTAATAGTAAATTCCATTTTCATTTAGAATTATATTCACAATTCTTGTGAAATTCCAAGAACATTAACCCTTACCTTAGGGAGTTAAAATACTTTCGAGGATTTTTTTTCTGTATACTAATTAGTTAAAAATTCTAATTAAAAAAAAAACACAAAAAGCACGAATTCTTTCAGCACATTTCAGAAGTAAGATTCTAACCAAAAAGTTGATTCATATATATGTTACTACTTAACCTGTAACTTTAAATGAAAAATGACCCACATGACAAATGGATTTTTTTCTCTCAGAAATGAAATGTAACCCATTTATTGACCCAGCTATGTGATTTTTTTGTTACCTCTTTGTTGCTTTTACTTTTATGTTAATCATAATAAACCACCATACTCTGTCAGAGTGTCCTAAAACAAAAGATTTGTGGAAGCCTGCATTTCAAAAATAATATTAGTCTACAGAAAACCCCTTGACTCGGTTAAAAACAGTGACGATCCTTTGACTACGCTCCAGGAATTTCTCTCTCACCAAGACAAAAGCAATCCAAAAACTAACTAGTTGCTGGGAACCCAGCAGAGTTGATTTTTCTTTTTTTTTTTTTTTTCCCCCTCCTGGAGCTCAGCAATAGGCTTTTATTCTTTCTTCGAGCTCCTATTGGCTCTGGGGAAAAAAGACAAATAATTAACCCTGAAGTAAGAAGCATTTCACTGCAGACTCTTCCTGCGGGGTTAACAAACATCTCAGAAAGAGAGCTCCTTGGGAGTGTCCCGCTCAGTGTCATTATTGATTAGTGACACCCATTCTTTTAGTAAAGCCTTTGGAAACTTTGGCTTCAAGGGGGTTTGATCATTAACGATGAAGTTTTCAGTTGCTTTTTGTCTAAATTTGTTAACTGAGCTGTTAAGTGGTGAGATGGTGATTGGAGAGCCTCCCCGGGAAGTCCGGGTTTCACTCGCCTGCAGTAACTGGTCTCATCTTATGAGTGCCTCACTGTGTTCCTTCATGCTTTAAATGACTCAACCCCTATTTCTCTCAAGGCCCTGTAAGAGGCACAGAAGCATCTCACAGCTTGACATTGTAACATATAAGCACCTATTAATTAGCACGATTGGTACCTAGTTATCCTTAAATAACTTGGTTATCCATTCCCTTAAGCATCTTAAACATAACTATTGGTGTTTGCTTGCTTGTTTGTTTTTGTTTTTAAATCACTCTCAGACCATGTAACATGGCCGGATGCATGTGACTTAGAATAGCATAAGCCTCTTGTCCAAAAGAATTGTTCCTAGTATATTTGGAAATAAACTCAAATTTTCAAAATGCATGAAAGGCAATATTGAATGAATCACTTTTCTTTCATTTTACCTGAGGGTTTCAGAGAAGACAATAATAGGATGAATGCTTTTTAAAATATCTTTGGGTGGTTTGGGAATTTCGCCAACTTGGTTAGAGAATGAGCCAAGAGGTCAAAATAATAACTGGGATTCCCATAAAGGTGAATTAGCTACTGATGCTGTGGCTATCAATGTGTGTCCTTGCTTACAAAAGCACTGGCAGGTATCTGTGATTGTTGTTATTTATAGTACTCGAAAAAAAACAATGAAAAAACTACCAGCACTACTACAATAATAAGACTAAAAAAAAACACATAAATTAGAAAGCAAGAGATCATCAAAAAAGAGTGTGTGGAATGACCAAATAAAGGAGCTGAAGACAGACCCTTAGGAAAACCTACATTTTCTCAGACACACTTGAAAATAGCCTCATTCTGTTTGTTTCTGTTTGGATAGGTCTTTTAGGATAGGATATTACACTTTGCAAAGTCTGTTGTTGCATTAAAAAGTCTCATGGGGGTCAATCTTGTCTCCCATAGGGTAGACTCTGGACCTTCTAGATCTCTTGTAATCTCTCAAGTTGCCCAGCATGGGCTAGACACATAGGTGACATTATACCCACGTGAAATGAATTCTTATATACTGAGATATGGGTAATAGATGGAAACATAAAAGGTGAATGTCATCTGGGAAGGAAACCTATATACCACATTTCATTATTTGTAGCTTGCAAAGAAACATTCTTGCTTCTTAAACATCAATTCCAGATGCTTCATGGTTGGTAATAAGTGGAGAAAAGTCACATGAAAGGTCACGTGGAAATTACAGTGCTGCCTTGTTCCTGAAAATGTACCTACTGGATAAGTTGGCTTTCAAAATATGGCTTCTTCAATCTGTAATGCAGGGATCCTTTTGCCTTGATCTACTCACTAGGTGGATGCCTTCAGGGAGCCTAGCCTCCCCAAAGTCCTGTAATGCCTTGCTTAGTCTAAGAACCGTCTTCCCAATTTCAGCATTCTGTTTTAGGAGCTGTGTCTGCCCCAGAAATGACACTGGGAATAATAACTCCCATTTCTCCTCCTCCTCCTCCTGTTGAGAGAAGATCAAATTTGAAGATCAATATGCACAGGAACTTGATCTTACCCAGGTCTTACCTGGGGACTATACTGAGAGACAGTCTAAAATAAGCCATCATTCATACAGGGATTCAAATCTAGAGGAGGAACAGAGAGACCTTCCCTTCATGACTATAATTATTGTGGAAGATCTTACTTGGACAAAGGGAGAATCAAACAGAAATGTTATGGACACAAGGGGAGCAAGAAAAGTAAACAACACCGGACATTGACCTGAAAGACAAACCCATGTGTGTCTCACTCTGTCCTGAGGAGACAAGAGCATCTCCAGGAGAGCATCTGCAAGTACAGGGAGGAAGAGGGACCTCAACAGATAGCTGGTACACGGCAGGACAGATGAGGTTCAGGAAACAGCATCTGCTTCACAAAACACAACAGCTGGCTCTGATGCATGTCTTGAGTTGGCATTACAGCTTGACAGGGCAGAATGTCTGATAGGGTAGTGACACTTAGCAATGAGATAGTGCAGGAACGTTGAAACAAAATTCAGCCCTGGCCCCTAGGCAGCCCCTAACCCCCATTCCTCCAGAACACACACAAATGTGTCTTTAGCTTTAATGGTATTATTAACTAATGCAAGCTGGTCCTGAGTACAGTTAACAGGACTCACCAAGCTCACTATATCCCAGGCTAAGTGATGTTTTAAAATCAGAATCAGGAAAAGGGAGTGCATGGGGAACAGAGTTTGGACCCGTATTCTTTTTCTATGTTAGAATTCTCATGTAAATTCTGTGAAAAGTTGAATCGATTTGCTTTGATGCTAACTTTTTAGTATATACACATATATTTAAATACACGGAGGGTCATTTCCCTCTAGTTAAAAAAATATCCTCTGGTTTTCCACACGACTCCATCCAGCACCACACTGGTGAACTTTTGGTGACATAGGTCCTATATTGAAAAGAGTAGTGTTTGTTATTCCTCTTAAGCTTGGTGTCTTAAGGATCTTGCTGTAAAAGATCATTTGTTATTGTTGTGCTCCATTATCCTTTTCCCTTTTTGAGTGCTATGTTTATTTTAAGGAAAAGGACAAAATATTGGGATTTGGTGGAGTATCCCGAGAATAGAAAGCATATGCTCTACATAAATATTCTGGAAGCAGGGCTTTGAAGTATCCTCCCTCCTAGAAGCTCAAAGTCCAGGAAAGTGAATACAAGGAGGAAGAAGAGTAGAGGGGGGAAGGAAAAACACAAAATTAACTGGCATATTCTAGGATTATATGGAGAGGGGTTCTTCAATTTGCCACTCTGCAATCATCTTTTTTTCTCATGTGTCTTCACGTTTAAATAAGATAAACTTTCCTCAAACATGCGATTATTTCTTGACACCGTAACTTAGTGCAAAGAATTCACTCAACTTTGGATCACCCGCCCACTTTCTGTTTCAGAATGCCGATTAATCATCCAGAGAGTGCTCACCCCTCCGAGAAACCTTTCCTGGTACCGGGGTTGCCCTTTCTCTCTTTATTCTCCCACTGTACTTTAGACATCCGTGCTGCTGGAGGCAGATTTATCTGGCAGTGAGTGAAGCCTGACCTTCAGGATCCCTCACACGCACAGACCCCTTTGTGTCCAAGGAGTTGCTGGTTGTTGTAGAATTCTCTGTGGGAGGGGAAGCCAGTTTGCAACTGGGAAGCAATTCTGTGTAAGCATGTCTGGTAAAGCACCAGAGACATGAGCCTCCAGAAGTGCAGGAACTTGTATTTTTCCTTTTCCTCCAAAATAAATAAGCACTTTTATACCTGGTGGTGCATTTATAATTTTGTTTTCGTTTTCCAAGAGGATTACCAATGGTATAAGCCTGGGGTCCCACAAAACCCGGAGCTGCTCCCCATGCTTGCTTTGGTGAACACTTTCTGTTGAAAGCTGGACAAACTCAACTCAAGCTTGTTCAAAAGGATACCAAGATTGCTTCTGGGATCGGTGATGGAAACCAGCTCTTGGGGTTGGACAAGAGCTTGGAAATCATTTCATATTTTTTTGCTTTGGTTTTCTTATGCAAGTTGTGGGAAAGTAACTGTCTTCAGCCTCTGCTTCACATCTTTCCAGATCCAAAAGAGAGAAACTTTGGTTGGGATAACCCCAGGATCGGCCTTTCACAGGCACACCTTGAGACCGATGTGTCAAGGGATTTATTTTCTATGACTGGGAGCCAACAGAGTAACATGGAAAGGATAATGGGGATAAAGGATGTAGAGGAGCAGTGTGAGGTTATCTAAAAAAGCAAGATAAGCATGCTGGGAAGATAGCCACTAAATTACCTCTATTTCGAATTGAATTTGTTTTCATACATGTGGGTCTCTTCCATAAAGCTATGGGTTTTATTAAAGGAATAACCTTTCTAAATTTCTCTCATTATCCTTAGTGCCTTCTCTACTCTCTTGCCCAGAGTTGTCTGAATTAAGTAATAAGTCAGCAAATAAACAGAAAAAAATCAAGATAGCAACCTCCTATAGTAGCGTATGGTCACCATATTGCTAACTGAGCCTGAATTCCATACTAGAAATCAGATACCAAACAATATTCCTTCAATGTGATTTTCCAATGCATAGAAAGGAATGCTTTAAGAATAGTCTTTCTGGCCGGGCGTGGTGGCTCACGCCTGTAATCCCAGCACTTTGGGAGGCCGAGGCAGGCGGATCACAAGGTCAGGAGATCGAGACCATCCTGGCTAATACGGTGAAACCCCGTCTCTACTAAAAATACAAAAAATTAGTTGGGTGTGGTGGTGCATGCCTGTAGTCCCAGCTACTCGGAGGCTGAGGCAGGAGAATGGCGTGAACCCGAGAGGCGGAGCTTGTAGTAAGCCGAGATCGCGCCACTGCACTCCAGCCTGGGCAACAGAGCAAGACTCCGTCTCAAAAAAAAAAAAAAAAAAAAATTAGCTGGGCGTGGTGGCACACTCCTGTAGTCCCAGCTACCTGGGAGGCTGAGGCAGGAGAATCGCTTGAACCTGGGAGGCAAAAGTTGCAGTGAGTTGAGATGGCACCACTGCACTCCAGCCTGGACAACGAGAGAAACTGTCTTAAAAATATATATATATGTGTGTACATACACATATATATATATTTAAAGAATAGTCTTTCTAATATGTTTGAGATACTTTGTTTTAATATATAACCAATATATGAATTATTGTGGCTTAATTTTGTAAAATTCCTCATAGGATTCTGAGAAATATTATGATTACAAATAAAATAATTAATCCCTTAGTAGTCATCATGACATTCATGCATAACCAAGGATGTACATAGAATATTATTTTACTGGGTGGCTGTGAATGGCTGCCCAATGTTTTCCAGTTGTGGTTTGCACTGAATCTTCCCAAGGGATGCATTATGCTTAGGTCCCGTGTGGTCTCAGGAGGGGAATAACATGGCCATCACATTCAATTTTTTTTTTCTTTGAAATTGACCAAAGAAGGTTTATATCAGCTAATCTGATTACTAAAGAAACATCCTGTTAGTCACCCTTCTCGGAACAGTGGAGTTATCAGTCTTGCATTCGTGTTACAGTTGAGGATCCCTGAGTACAGTGTCTTCTTAGTTCAAAATTAGATGTGTTTAAAGATCATCAACCTAAATTTGATGAACTCCTGAAATTATTCTCTTGCTCGAGTTAAATTTAGCCTTTTTTGTTTTTTTCTGACTCTTAAATGAATTTGAATTTCCAGTTGTCTGCTTGGCCTCCAAAACGACTTGATTCAGATTGAGTGTTTTGAAGCCAACTAAGATTGTACATAGAGATAACCATTATTTGGTTGTGTTGTCCAATGCAGAATTTTTTTTTTTAACTTAGTAAGAGGAAAAGGGGTCCGGCACGGTGGCTTACCCCTGTAATCCCAGCACTTTGGGAAGCGGAGGTGGGTGGATCACATGAGGCCAGGAGTTCGAGACCAGTCTGGCCAACGTGGTGAAACCCTGTCTCTATTAAAAATGCAAAAATTAGGCCGGGCGCGGTGGCTCAAGCCTGTAATCCCAGCACTTTGGGAGGCTGAGATGGGCGGATCGCAAGGTCAGGAGATCGAGACCATCCTGGCTAACCTGGTGAAACCCCGTCTCTACTAAAAAAAAAATACAAAACACTAGCCGGGCGAGGTGGCGGGCGCCTGTAGACCCAGCTACTTGGGAGGCTGAGGCAGGAGAATGGCGTGAACCCGGGAGGTGGAGCTTGCAGTGAGCTGAGATCCGGCCACTGCACTCCAGCCTGGGCGACAGAGCAAGACTCCGTCTCAAAAAAAAAAAAAAAAAAAAAAAAAGCAAAAATTAGCCTGATGTGGTGGTGCACAGCTGTAGTCCCAGCTACTTGGGAGGCTGAGGCAGGAGAACTGCTTGAACCCAAGAGGCAAAGATTTCAGTGAGCCGACATTGTGCCACTGCACTCCAACCTGGGTGACAGAGCGAGACTCTGTCTCAAAAAAAAAAAAAAAAAAAAAAAAAAGAAAGAAAGAAAAAGGAAAAGGAAAAGATGCCTGATGAAATCATTTCCCTCTAACTCTTAACAACTAGATTAGAACTAAGGTACAGTGAAAGAATGATTACAAATGTGTTATTAGCAACTCACACTTTTCAAGTACTGTGTGCCAGGTAATGTTACATGTATGTCTTAGGTCAAGTTCCCTGGGACACAGACTTTGAGACAGAGAGAGATTTGTGCAGACAGTTTTAGTGGTGGCGAGTGAGGAGGGGTCGGGGATGTTCTCAGATGGAGGAGGAAAGCACGATGAGGCAAAGGGAGACGTTAAACTATGATGCAGTTGCAACAGACCACTGAGCTAATCCCACAAGATGCTCCGGAGCTGGCATGGCCTTTCAGGGACCCAGGTCTTTGTATCTCCACATCCGTCCAGCTGTCTGATATGGAAGGGGCATAATCCTGAGCAAGTCAACTCCCCTTAGCTAAGGGCAATCTTCAGAGAAGGTACAGCGATGAGTCCTCAGCAGTCAGCACTCCCTGCACCTAGAGCAACCATGTGGGCACACTTTAGTATTCATTATTGATGCTTTAATTTAGTCAGTATCGTGCTGGTAAATGTTTAATAACTGGATCTAAGTAGAGGGGAAGAGAAAGTAGACTTGATTTATAGTCTGTCAATTTTCATGGTGTAAATACCCCTACCATGGCCAAATTCAGGTTACCAGCTTGATTTTAGTGAATACAGAGTCGTGAAGAGTTGTGCATATACGGCTCTCAGAGGTATGAGCAGACTCCGGCACATCAGCACTATAGTCTTCATTAAGACTTTGGTAAAAGTAATGTTAATCCCTATTGTGAAATGGGAGATCATACAAGAAATACATTGCTCAATTCTTCTTTATTTACAACCTGAAATCACCAGGCAACTGCAAATTGCAAAAATGTTTACTATAGAGTTTTTCACATATAATTTAGACCTGCTTGCACAAATTCAGTTTTCTTCCAGTATGTATATTTGAGTAAAACCATTATTATTATTATTATTATTATTATTATTATTATTATTAGGTAACATCTGAACACCAATTTGGGCAGTTAATGGACCGATTTCTTTAGGTTAAGTAAAAAGTTTAAATGAGACTGAATGCTAAGGAAACTCTAGATGTAAAATTAATTCAGGCCTTTTTGTGTTGTCAGTGTGACAATTAGAGGTATCTGAATGTTTGAAACTAAAAGCAAATTTACGAATGTAGGCGATTATGTTAAAAACTTTGATGAGATGCTACTGGAAGACAGTCCGGAGCCACGAACTAAGATTTTCAAACTCCGACCAAGCAAACAAGGTAAGTATCAGTTGTGCTCTGAATTTAGCCATGATGAGTATCATTGGTCCCAGAAACATATTTATTCTTTTGTAAAAGATGATTTTGTGAAAGTTAAAGTTATTCTGTGAACACTATGGGACAACTGCAATGTGGCATGAGAGAACTTGAGTTTTATGAAAAGAGAGGTTCACGTTAGAATTGTAACTGCACGTCACTGGGCACATGCTCAGACTCTCTGATCCCTGGTTTTCTCATCAGAAAGTGATACCTCTTTCCCAGGTTGTTGACAAGTTTAAATACGGAATCAGATTGCTTGCCGTTTAACTGCATAATACATTGTAGCAGTTCCTGTAATTAGTGTAGGAAGCTGAGAATTTGGAACTGAATATGGAGTTTTCAGTAGACTAAGGTTATGATTTTATGTTTCTCGAAATTACCCTTAAAATTGGAATAAATTATTCTCATTTTTAGTAGATTTTAGTAAACTTTAGAGGTATTTCTTTAGATGGGCTTTCTTACTCCCTATAGAATGACTCTGAAAGAATGTGTTCTAAAAGGTGTTTAACATGAAACTCATTAAAATTCTATAGCAGTGGTTCACAAATGGAACACAAACAACGAATAGAAGTCATTACAAATAATAATGTCCTAGAGAAAAATCAGATGGCTGTGACAAAATACATGAATGCTTATGGACAATGTTAGAAAACTCAACTGTTTTCAATGCAAAAACTCAAATTATTGTAAAATGACAAGCTTATCATTTATCTCTTGCCTTACTGAAACTAACCTCCTTCCTATCTAAAATAATGCACATGAAGCATTGCGTTCCTTGTGAAACCCCAAGCTGCAGATACACTCCATTCACTGGAGATCGTATTAAGCAAACAATTCAAAGAGCGGCTTTGCTTTTCCACCAGGCCTGATATTGACAGATGCTAACCTTACCAGCAAGACTCCTCTTTTGTACACTTGTGATGGGGAAGGTTTTCTTTTCCTTTCCTAGCTCAGAGAGGATTGACAGAGACACCGAAGTCGAATTTCTCTTATAAAACATAGCTTTAGGATACTTGTAAGTGGCACAGAAAAAGTGAGACTTTACTGTCTTTTTTCTTTCTTTCCTTGTTTTGGCTGGTATCTTGAGTCATACTTTACAGCGTCACAAAAGGCCACTGGACATTTTTATTAGGCTTGAAGAGAAATGTTTTTGACTTTCTTTTACTGGCAGATTTCCATGCAAACTGTGACTAATACTTCTTCCATTGTAATTTGATGAGAAAAGACAAGACAATTTTTCACTCACAATGAGAAATGCTAGCAGCTATTAGAAAAATGAAGGATATACATTTTACCTTTTGATGAATTTTTAAAGTTTTTGATACAAAATAGAAAATGTTAGTAATACGTAAAATTGTTTTCACTCTACCAAAATAAAATAAAATATTGTCATACATTTCTATAAGAACTGATGAGATAGAAATGCCAGAATTTATGGATATATGTTTTTAAATTCCCAATAGAAGAATTATTCTGGTAGAATAAAGAATTAAACAGTGGAGAATAATTTTTTGCATAAATTTTAATTTATGTATTAATTAACAAGTATAAATTTTAGAAGGAGTATTAGTGAATAAATATAATTTTCATACGAGATCATTTCTTTCAATGATTAGTAGTGTAGGGACTTCATATATATGTTTTTAAATAGAGAGGCATACTTTTAGAGCTAAAAAAACATTAGGATGATACAAACTTTTATTTTTAATCTATGAAGTGCTTGTGTGTTTTATGTAATTAGAGGACACTTCTAAACTCAGTATCTTGTGATTCATCCTCCATGGACCATATATGAATGCTGACCTAAATAACAGATTGATAACAAAAGTTTTGGCCAATTCTCATTTTCTCCAGGGTTGATAAGGAGAGTATTTTATATATGAGAGGATATGAGACCTGAGGCTGTTCTTTTCCATCTGATTGGGAAGATGTACAACTTTAACGACTTATTCTATCAAATTTATGAATGGGAAGGTAAAGTAAATAGAGGAGATACAAATAACTAACAATTAACTACAATGTTTGCCTTCGATACACACAATCATAGTATTAAATTCTACTGATTTCTTTCAGGAATAAAGCAAACAGCAATTTTTCGCTGTTTTGTTTTGTTTTGTTTTGTTTTGTTTTTTTCCTAAGAACTGATAGGCTTTGTCATGTATGGTACATGACTACCTTGCCCAAGGATTAAAAATACTTTTTACATCTGAACTGGGGGAGGCTTGAAGCCCAGGTTCACTCCTTTAGCTGCTTATCAGAGGCATTATTTCCAATGCTGGCCATAACACTGGAAGTCCTTCATTTTGCACCTATATATAATAATAGATACAAATAATTTTCAGATTGCAAGTCAGATAAAATGTAATTGCTTGTTAATTAAACTTCTAGGAGCCATAGACAATTATCAATGAACAAAATCAATTATAGAAATCCTAAAAAGTTCTTTAGAAGCTTCATGGACTATGAGTCAAAGAAACCCAAGTTGAAATCCTGGCTTCTGCCCTAATCCGCTCTAAACCTAAGATTCCTCTTTATCTGTAAAATGGACACATATTAACTAATGAGATGTTTGCAGAGATTAAATTAAGTCACAAATGTAAAGCATTTAGCATAGTGGTTGACATCAAATAGGAGTGCAACATATGATATATTTATAATAGCAACTTACAAGCATTAAAACCCTATGAAATTAGTCAAACCTAGATATCTCATCATTTTAACTCACAAGACAAGCTTTGAGATAACCCAAAGTTTTGGCTGGGTTGAAGTTGGTCCTGTTGGGTCGATTTTCATGTATCTCCCTGTCTCTCTCTCCTTGTCTCTGTAGGGGAGCAAGGTTTTCCTCAACTCTCCTGGGGTCCCTGGTTGGATCTGAAAATAAAACTGAGAAAGATTAACGGAGAAAAGCGTACACATTTACTTAATAAGCTTTATTTAATAAGTGACAGGGAACTTTCAGAAATGAAGACCCAAAGAAACAAGTAAACACATATTTTTATGCTTAGGTTGATGAAAAGTGGAAAGTCATAGAAAAATGTGATTGGAGTACAAAAGGGTATGATCTAATGGTAACAAATTCGGGGGACCTAGCAAAGCCTGTTTATGCATATTCATTTTAGCATTTATAGCTTTGAGGATAAGGACATTCCTTTTCTTCCCTCTGGGTATAGAATGGGCACCTCTGGAATGAAAGTTTTATCACCTACTTCAGAGAAAGGTCAGAGAATTCTTTTAAAGCTTGCTTCTGCTGGGTGCGGTGGTTCACGCTTGTAATCCCAACACTTTGGGAGGCCGAGTCGGGTGGATCACAAGGTCAGGAGATCGAGACCATCCTGGCTAACTGGGTGAAACTCCATCTCTACTAAAAATACAAAAAATTAGCCGGGCGCGGTGGCGTGTGCCCATAGTCCCAGCTACTCAGGAGGCTGAGGCGGGAGAATGGCGTGAACCCGGGAGGCGGAGCTTGCAGTGAGCCGAGATCGCGCCACTGCACTCCACCCTGGGCGACAGAGCAAGACTCCGTCTCAAAAAAAAAAAAAAAAAAAAAAAAATTGTGCTTCGGGGAGAAGGGCAAGAGAAGGTCAGAGAAACCTTGCTTCTGCTGTTTCCTCAAATGGGTAAGAGCTGTGTTTTGAACCCCATCGAAATAGGAGTTTCACTGAGTCCTGAACCCCATCATCTCCCTGTCTCTGAATCCTCCCCACTTACTTTCTCCATCTGTGTGCATGACAGGATGAAGGGGGATCATGACGGATTTTAGACCTGGAAAATATACTATTGATACATGTACACCCATCAGTTCTTGGCTTTAGGATACTGGTTTAACTTTCTATATCAGAAGAGAAGTAAAAGATGTGTATTTGCCTTTTGTACAAATAACTGAATACATCAAATAATTCCAGAGGCAGGATTCTTTTCTCTTGATTTTGAGAGTTGTTATCCTAGGCAGTTTTGCAACTTTGGCTGAAGGAAACAAATCTCTATCAGTCCAGAGAAGTTGAAGGAAGAGCTGGAGCCCGCCATGGCTGGTCCCAACTGGGGTTCCATTATATGAGCAAAATGCAAGCTTCTGTATTGGATCCAAAGTTTTTATTTTTCATGAGCCAGATTTTTTATCACCTTTTTCCTCCTTTGTCATTTACAAATAAACTACTACTTACAAATATCTTCAAAAGCCATTTTTCTTTTTAATTTCCCTTTGTTCGTTACTTGGTTTTCCAAGTAGTTTTCACATATATCAGCAAATATTGCACTTCATTCTTACAATTTTCTACAGATATCTAGAGAAGCATGGAAATTGCCAATCCCAATTAGCTGCATGTCTCATCATATCTGTTGTTTTATTCTCAGCCAATACAAAATTCAGTTGAATGTCATGGAATACTAAGCAACTTGGTATCATCAAAACGAGAGAACACAGACTCTCATGTGCCCATTTTTTTCTAAACTTCTCTCATCAGATTTTGTTGATGGTGTGTAAAGAAAGGCAGCTCTAGGCCGGGCGCGGTGGCTCAAGCCTGTAATCCCAGCACTTTGGGAGGCCGAGACGGGCGGATCACGAGGTCAGGAGATCGAGACCATCCTGGCTAACACGGTGAAACCCCATCTCTACTAAAAAATAAAAAAAACTAGCCGGGCGAGGTGGCGGGCGCCTATAGTCCCAGCTACTCGGGAGGCTGAGGCAGGAGAATGGCGTGAACCCGGGAGGCGGAGCTTGCAGTGAGCTGAGATCCTGCCATTGCACTCCAGCCTGGGCGACAGAGCGAGACTCCGTCTCAAAAAAAAAAAAAAAAAAAAAAAAGAAAGGCAGCTCTAATGCTTTTGGCTTGCAAAGCTTATACTGTACTCAGCTAAATACAGTTGTCATGGAAAATGGTAAAACTATGACGGGGGTTTATCTGAAGAAGATAAAATAAATCTCTATTTTCCACCCAATTTAATGCAATAATTTTCACTGCATATGTTGTCTTATGTTCTCTGGCATAAAAAAAAAAAGTCTAAACTTTCTGTACATTAGAAACAAATATCTGGTTCATATATATCTCATGTAAAAGGAAAAAAGTGTATCGTGATGCTTTAGTGTCTTGAAGAGGCTGTGAAATTTTAATTTCTAGTGTCTGAGCTAAGGCCACAGCGTGTTACCAGGAGATAAACATTGAAATGCCAATTTGCATAGACAGAACAATTCTATTTGCCTTACTAGATGTATTTGTTACTTTTACAAGACTATGAGGGAAACCCTGTCCCCCAAGGCCCTCATTTCACACTGTAGACTTACATGATTTTAAAATGTCAATGTTGTTCAATGCTGCAAATGTTTTATGTTTAAGTAGCTCAGGATTGAAACAAACTGACTAAATTCACAGCCACAGGACATTTCCGTCCCATCTCCCAATTTCTTGCTTTTTGTTGAAGAGAGAAAGTAATACGCCCTTTACATATTTCCTGGCCAGAACTCATTCCCACAGACGAATTTGTAACTCTCTCCAATGAGATAAGAGGCCTCATTTAACTGGTCCTAGGATGGTCACAATCTATTTGGGGGAAAGGTAACATTTAAATGTAGACGGATGCTAAATTCTTCCCAGAAATGAAAATAACAGGGGATGAAAAAAAAAAAAAAAAAAAAAAAAAAAAGACTCTCCAGAGGTTTTTGATTGAAGAAGACTTGAGATAGAATGAAAGTTTGGAAGTCACACTTCCAAAGAGAAGGGATTCGGCAAATGCTAATTTTGCCCATTTCTCACTTTTCTCAGAGTTCCGTATAATACGATGTTCCTCGGGCTGTAGCATGTGATAACAATGGCCCCTAACTGGCCTCCCCATCCATTCCACCTGACATTCTAATGTCAGATAATTCTCTCAAGGGTGCAATGACTACCTCTTAACAAGAATCTATAATGGCTACCTGTGATATTATATATGTATATATACACACACACATATATATATATCTCATATACATATAGGTTTTTGTCCATGGTTTCTGGCTTATAACTCCCATGTCCCTTTTTCATTTTTCCTGAAAGCCATAGAAACTAAAAATATACTCTAATCTTCTCTGTCTTGGAGCTGACTATAAAGACATTCTCTCCAGGCATGGTGGCTCACACCTGTAATCCCAGCACTTTGGGAGGCTGAGGCAGGTGAATCACAAGATCAGGAGTTTGAGACTATCCTGGCCAACATGGTGAATCCCCATCTCTACTAAAAATACAAAACTTAGGGGTGGCACACACCTGTAGTTCCAGCTACTTGGGAAGCTGAGGTGGGAGAATTGCTTGAACCAGGGAGGCGGAGGTGGCAGTGAGCTAAGACCACGCCATTGCACTGCAGCCTGGGTGACAGAGTGAGAGTCTGTCTCTGACCTACCTTGTCTGAATGTCATAAGACCCCCACTTCAGAAGGTGTTCTGCCCCATGCTCTGGAGGAAGGGATGCTGCATAGAAAGGCTAAGAAGAATTTCAACAGATACGCCTTGATGGATTCCCCTCTCAGTCTATCAGTATCAGATTATACCCTTTTTGTCCAATCACTTTTCTACATGATTGTCCATGCTTCAGTCCTGCCTATCCAATGAAGTTTCCGTGAAAGGCCCAGGAGGACAGGGTACAGAGAACTTCTGGACAGCTGAACTCATGGAAGCCTACAGGAAGGCGAACAAGAACTTATCTGTATGCCTGGACAGTGGGGCATCCCAACTCCCAGAGGAAAAGCTCCTCCACTTGGGACCCTTCCAGACCTCACTCTAGGTATCGTTGCATCTGGCTGCTTATTTGTGTTCTTTAAAATGTCCTTTATGATAAACCAGAAAATATAATTAGATGTTTCCCTGAGTTTTGTGAGCTGCTCTAGCAAATTAATTGAACCTACAGAGGGAATCATGGGAACCCCAACTTGAAGCCAGTTGGTGAGAAGTTCCAGAGGCCCCAACTTGCGATTGGTGTCTGAAGTCGATGGGGGCAGTTTTTTGGGACTGAGCGCTTGATGGTATCTCCAGGTGGATAGTGTCAGAATTGAATTTGAAGATACCCAGATGATTTCCCCGGCAGAATTGCTTGCTTGCTTGGTATATGGGGGAAAATGTTTTCGAGGTTGATTGCTGTGGTTTGACAGCAGAGAAAAGAGAGTTTGTGGGGTTTGTTTCCCTTCAGATTATCCCATGATTACAAAATAAGTAAACTTCTCCACTCCCCTATAATGGGCAATATGGCAACCACCCATCTGTCTACCCTTTCTTCACTTTGCTCCTGGTCTTACTTTATGTGCCAACCATGTTGAATAATTACTGTAACCCCCTTTTTTGTTTGTTTTGAGATGGAGTCTCACTCTCTCACCTAGGCTGGAGTGCAGTGGTGTGATCTCGGCTCCCTGCAACCTCTGCCTCCCAGGTTCAAGCATTTCTTCTGCTTCAGCCTCCCAAGTGCCTGGGACTACAGGTGCACGCCACCACATTGAGCTAATTCTTTTTTTTTTTTTTTTTTTTTTTTTGAGTAGAGACGGGATTTCACCATATTGGCCAGGCTGGTCTCGAACTCCTGACCTCATGATCCACTTGCCTCAGCCTCCCAAAGTGCTGGGATTACAGGTGTGAGCCACTGTGCCCAGCCTACTTACTGCATCTTCAACATAGTCCTCATTTTTCCATCTTACAGCACCTCTCCAAAGCCCTCCTTTTACCTTAAAGATTTTTTTATTCCTCCAGATCAATGTATTCTTTCCTTCCTTTAGCTTTGAATTTGACTTGTGACATTGGTCATAGGGATCTGAGTCAGAATTTCTGTATTTTCTGATGATATTCCTTCTCCTTTTAAAGTGTTAGCTCTTTAAAAATAGGAATTATATCTTATGCATTTATTTGTCTCCCTCATTGGTTAATACATAGTGGCAAATAATTGTTCAATAGCTCTGTTAATAATTATCTTGTAAAGGGGAGTCCTCCATGACTACCTAGTATATACTAGATATAGGGAAAGGTTGGCTTCAAAGCATAGAAGGGATTTGATGTGCTAAAATAGGCTGGATTATTGATGCCACATAACATGGGAGCAGACAAGTTTCTTTTTATTGTTTGTCCAGAAAGGGCTAAGTTGTGACCTTTTACTGTATCACCTTTACCTTATCAGTGATATACTCTATTGCTTCCATTGAGAAAGATTTTAACTTTCTGGTTAAAGCAAAGCATGGGTATTTTCAGACTTAAATTACATCATGTAACAGGACACAAGAGATACTTGATATCTATTTGAGTTAGGTTTTAATGGGTAAAGTAAACCTTTTCTGGCAATGGGGGAATACCTTAATCAACTCACACACTCGGTTTGACATATCGAGCTCTATGATGGGAAACTTGAGTATGGTCTTTGAAAGGTTTCAGGTTCATTTTATAAAGTTATCAATGGTTTCTACTTAGGGTAGAATGTCACTGAAAGAATCTTAGTTGACTCAAAATACAAGCTTAGATAATGGTCGAAGTTATTGGGTTCTTTCATTCCAGATCATTCAAGATCAAGTCTTGCTCAAAAGTTTTGCTCTATGAGAAAATCCTTCCACTTATACATAACCCCTTCTGTATGCCATGTGCACAAATACTTTACCATATAATCATGGTGACCAGAATCACTGACAAGCAGCTAATTTTAGCACTACTCCTTTTTACAAGATATCTTTAAATCATGTTGGTTTTGGATGATGCAACCCACATTCCTTGATCAGAGCAGAGTAAACTAAATTTGACAACCACCTACCTAGTTCAGCAACCACTCAGAATTAAAATTCCAGCAAGAAGTGTATTTTAGGCCTGCATTCTGTAATTATCTGTTTTGTGTGTTCAAAACCATTTTTTAATACTAATATTGTAACCAGTTTGACAAAATTCAAAGAGTGGCAGCTCTGTGGAAAGTGACGTCATACTTTCCCCTTTCTTCAAACCTCTTCTCATAACTAGGGGCTATTCATAGATTCCTCTGCCTTTAGCAGACAAATTAGAGGTCCAAATAATTTAAAGATTTACATTCATTTTGTAGAGGTATTATACTTCATTTAGAAGTACTCAGATGGGCCCTTGGCAGTGGGAAGTGCTGTACGAGGTCTTAGAGGTTGATGTTAGTTCAGACAATCTTAACAAATTGCCTGGTTTGTACGAGGCTGCTGTTTTCCTATCCCCATACTTGCTTTCTCATACCCTCTTTTTTTCTTTGCTGGGCTGATGGTTACCTTGTGAGAAGAAAACAGAACACACAAAAAGTTACATTTTCCAATCCCTTTTACAGACAGGTAAGGTAATGTCACTAAATTCTTTTAAACTGAAAAATAATAATTGTATATAACGTATGTACATCATGGAATGACCAAGACAGATGAATTAACATAGGCATCACCTCAAATAATCATTATTTCTTTGCATTGAGAACATTTAAAATCTTCTTTTGGCTATTTTGAAATATACAATACATAATAATGCATTGTAGCTAGCCTACTTTTAAATCTCTGGATCAATGTGGACTCCCAGAAGCTGTGCACTTGGATTCCCTTGTTTGGGGGCCCACTTACTCCTTCCCATTCCTATCCCAAAGAACTGTGATCCTTGAGCATGCTGCCTTCAGTGTACATTTAGGGTTCCTGGCAGAGGAATTAATGCTAGTCAAGGTATCACCATCAACCCTATACCCATGGATCAAGGGCCTTTTCCATATCATGAACAGATGAAGATTTTCAGGTACTGCAATCTCAACTTGACCTTCATTTTTCCTGAATTTATTTCACCACCACCAAACCCGCTTATCTTCCTATGTTTCCTTTCCCAATAATTGGTGAGCATTCACCACATCTAGCCAACCACTCATTCTTACCATCTTACCTACAAAATATCTCTAAATTCCCATCCACTTTCTGCAAGATTAACTGCCCTGCCATCATATTACAAATTATTTTCCTTCCTGCTCTAATGTGGCTCACCAAGTCATGGTCACTGATCCTGTCTTTATTTAAAATTTTCATATTTTTTCCATCATGAATTTTAAAAAATTATTTTTGTTGTAAAAATATTTCATTAAAATATTTAAAAATTAGTATTTCCATATATGTTTTATAATGTTAATTTAATATTTCAACATTAAATATTTTAATAAATAGTAATTCATTAAATTAATGCATATTAATTTAAATAATACCAAATACATATTTAGTATTTTAACTTAATGTAATATTTAATATTTAATAGTTCACTAAATCTTATTTATCTTGGTTACTGAGGGCTTTTTGGTTAAATTTTGAGCCTGAGGCAAGTACCTCACTCACCTCACTACAGTCCCAACAGTTTTCCCTCATACCTCCATTTTTTGACTTTATTTGTTTTCCATTTTACCTGAGTCAGGAGCAAAATAGCTACAGAAGATTCGAGGCAGGGAGGCTGGGGAGCAGAGGGAGCAGATCTGCCTTCCAGCCTAAAGCTCTTACAAGGGGACCAGGAAGAATAGTTAACATGAAGTCAAATTTAATGTGTTCATAATTACCCAGGACTGGTCACTCAATTTTTTGATTGAGAATATAGGCTAAATTAAGAGTAAATTGAACAGTCATACTCCTGACACTGTTTCACCCAGGGCTGAGTAAACTTACCTCCTTTGATAAAATAAAAATGACAGAAAAATACTTATGTTCTTAGTTACATCATAAGCCCAACTTGTTTTGTAATACATGTTGGCCACATCTTTTTAATTGATTTTTACCTGTCTTTTCCCACCTGTTTTTTCACTGCTTTCTCTTTAACCTGAAACAGTCCCTGGCACATAGTGGGAACTTAACATTTTAGTATCCATTTGTTTATTCATTCAACAAATATTTATGGAAACCTACTGTGAGTCATCCAGGTTTCCATCTGCTAGAAATAGAGAGTGAACCAGGCAGGCAAATACCAAATACCAAAGAGCCCTTCCTTGACTCTTAGGCAAAGTGAGGTAATAATTTCATGGCACCCAGCAACACAACACTCATCGTATTTTTTGTCATGATCTCTTTCAAGTTTATCTTTCACTGGTTCCATGAAGGCAGAGGATGTATTCATCTTGCTCACCACTGTGACTGTAGCACCTAGTGGCCTGGTATATGAGATATACTCAATGTGGATTTAAATAAATGACTCAACCACATTTCTCAGTATTTCTTCTTTGAAGACAACTAATTTCTTTGGAATATATCCATGTATACATATGTTCAATATATGTATATGTGTACATATATAATCAGAATCAGTCTGTGTTTTTTTTTTTCCTGAGGAATTGTCTTGTGAGTGCTGTTGATTGTCTACCCTGAATCCATTATCCCTTTATTTATTTCTAATGGATCCCTGATTTTGTTCAGGAATTCACTCTTCCCTGTGAAGCCCATGGTTCAAGAGAAACTGACTCTTCCTCTATTGCCAGGGACTTGATTGGTTCAATTAGTCCTAATGAAAGTGTTTCTAATCTTCTTAGCAATGTTTGGTTTCAGTATAGCAATGCAATTTAGGTCAATTTCAACTGAGATGTTTTCCAGGGGCTTCTGTGAAAATCTGCCCTTGTTTGCCTAGAGAGCCTTTCTCCTACAGTAGCGGTTCTCAATCTTGGGCTACTTTGCTTCCCAGGGGAAATTTGGCAATATCTGGAGATACTTGTGATTGTCACACTTGGGAGATGCTACTTACATCTAGTGAGTCAAGGCCAAGATGATGCAGCTAAGCATCCTACAATGCAAAATACAGCCTTCAAACAAAAACTAATTATTTAGCCCAAATAAGAATCAAGGATGTACAGGTTGAGAAACCCTGATCTAACATAAAGGAGAAAGCATGTAGCTCTTTCTGATGGCTCCTTCCACCATATAACCACAGAAAAACCAGCTTTAGGATAAAGCTCAACAATGTAGATTACAGAAAAAAGAGAGAAAGTTGGTAGGTTCTTGATAACATCTCCAAATGCATAGTTGGATCAAGTAATTTTGAAGCTGACCTTGGCTATGGACTCCCAGTGATCTGAGCCAATGTGTCTCCTAATTGCTGTGTCAGTTTGAGCTAGATTATTTTTAAATAACCATTAAAAGCATTTTGTTTAAACTGCTACTTATTTATCTAGCTACTGATTTCATTTTACTTTGGTTTTCAATAAGTTAAAAGCTAATTTATAGTCCAATCTGAATAACTATAATTTTTTCCACCTGCATATCTGCATTCAAATTTTGTACATAGTCTTTTATCTTAGTTCTATTTATGTGTATTTTTGCCCTGAATTCATTCCATACATATTCTTGTAAGTCTTTTTATCAATTTTATTGAATGATGTAGGTGAGATAAAGTACCTTATACCTCATAGGAAACTAAAGATATATTTGTGGAATTAAGGATAAAGGTGTACCAAACAATGTTTATTTAAGTGTTAACATAACTTATATTTAGCTGGTCTTTGAAAATTGTACAATGCCACCTGAAATAACTTGGAGTCAACATGCCATTTGTAAGCTATTGTTTGCAGAGGTTGAAATCTATAAATTTAGTGCTTTTTTTCTTTCATCACTTGCATATCTAGCCATTCTCTCCTTGGACAAAAACAAAAATAGCAGAATTATGTGAATTTTCTTACACATTTTATAAAACATCTTTAAATATTTGTTAAAAAGGTCAATCAAAGCCTCAGGATTTTGAGTTTTTATCCTATTATTTTCTTCAAATCCACAGAAACAAGTATTATTTATCTCATGATATCTTTAAAATAAGGATGGTTGTAGAGACCTACAAAAAATTAAAACATGAAGTACTTGGCACAAACAGTTATGTAACATTTTATGAAGCTCAAGAGCTTAATAATACTAAGTAAGAGACAAATGGTAACTGGGCAAAGTTTTTGAGAAATATAACTGCAAATTACTAAAGTCTCATTTTAAAAAGCTAAGATTTCACGTTGTTAATATGTAATAGTTAAATATTTTATGCTGACCATGTATTTGTGCTAGCAGGAGAAGCTACTACATTGTCTATTTGTTCATTGTTAAGTCACATGTTCTGGTATTTTAGTCATAATCTGAAAGCTACTTTTGTATATCATTAATGAAACATGAGAGAGTTTGAGCTGATTTAATCTATTTTTTCAGTCTCCCTTTCCTAGTGATTTCAGAGGTCAGAAAGAACCTAGCTTTTCAGACAAGACAGTTTCCCCTATCAAAACAATTAGTGTCTAGCTGCAGAACGAAGGAAAGAGAGGTTTAGAAAACACAAATTTTTGATGCTCATAGGTCACCTGCGGACTGTAGGGGTAAAAGGGAGCCTTTTAGCATGTTGGTCTGTGTAGAAGAAAGCAGCACTTGGGAGGAAGGGCATTCCGGAGCCTTAGGACCTGACCTAGGGACTTAGAAGATCAGTCCTAAAATCTGCCAATTGCAGTGGGACACTAGTCGGGGAGGAAACTACGGGGTTAGAGCATTAAAAGGTTTCCCGGCATTAAAAGGTTTCTTGGCAGGGTGAGTATTAGAGCCTTGAAGTTGAAGGTAACAGTTTCAAATGGTGTCAGGAGCCACTGATTTGTGAGCTTTGTCCTTGCTTGTGTTTGACCCCTCTGACCTTTGTCCAGGCTGGCCTACACAAGTGTGTAAGCAGCTGCCAGTGGAGTGTGATTTGAGGGGCATCAAGAGGACCACTTGGCCCTGATTATTTTCCCCTGGGTCTGGAATAATTTTCCTATTACTTAGCACAGCATCTGGCTCAATGAATCCTGGATGGATGGATGGATGGATGGATGGGTGGATGGATGGATGGATTCATCACATATATTTACTACATGCCAGGTATTATGCAAAATGCACAGGACCCACAAATAAACACAATCATTATGTTCCTACTTTCCATGAGGCCCACTGTCTAGCTAAACATAAAAGAAGGTAAAATAAATATAAGAATTCTAAGTGAGAGTTCTGAAATTTTAGAAAGAAATAGAGTGCTAAAGATAATGGACTTCAGAAAAGTCTTCAAAAAACAAAAAAAGGCATTTTTGATATGAAAATGACCATAATTGAAATGCAAATATATGTTCAGGAAAAAATATTATAATCTCATTGGCCCTGACAAGGTGTTTACAGAATCTGTCTATGAAAGGGTAAAAGTAGAGCAGTAAGAAAATTAGAGACTTTTGATGGGGAAAAAACATCTCAAGGAAGGGATAACTGAGTGCCCAGACTGTTGTTCAAGCCGAACTGATTTGAGCAGAGATGAACAGACTAGAACAGAGCCACTGAGCCTGGGTCCTGGGGACTGTGGGACCTGGAGCAAGGCTGTCCAGAACCAACTGGCCTGAGTCCCATTGGTGAACCTGACAGAATGTTGCGCTCTGGAATCCAAGCTCAACAGACAAGCTGCAGTAAGAAAGTCTGATTGTGAAAAATGCTAATAGCTCTGTGCAAGAGTGCCATTTTCTTGATGGAAATGTGACAGTATTATATTAATCAGAGATGACAGAATTGACTTTGGGGCCACTGGTTTAGTAACAGTTAGAAGGAAAACCTAGGGCTATTTTAAATAAATAATTCCTTTGCATCAGATTAGAATATTTCTTGCCACATCTGAAGCCATTTGATTTTTCATTTATCAGTTGCCTTTGGATTAATCAGAGAGAGGAGTTGCAGGCATAATAATAGAAATGAGCTTTGTGTATGATAATATTTACTGTAGCTTTCTGATTTGAGGAGGATCTACTGATAGAATACTTGCTGAATGAATAAATGAGCAAATGAAGGCATGAATGTTGGAGTATAATTTATTATTCTGCTGCCTGTAATACTTTTTAAGTGATATTGTCTCATCTCCTCATTCACCTGACACTGTGATTGTGGGAAAACAGAAAATAATCTTACCTCAAATTACTGGTTTTTATATAAAGTGCTGTAGTTTTATTTTATGTGATTAGCCAAGCCTCTAAAGCCCCATTGTGTGTTCTTGAAGCACATAAGCAGAGACTGGTCTATAAAACATGAAAGTTCAGCTTTGAGGGTAAGCCTTAAACTAAATCTGCACTGCTTCCTTGTGTCTACTCCAAAATTCCAAAGATAAGAGTTCCTTTATTTGCCATCCATTATCACTATTTAAACATCTTTCATTGCTGAAGTTGTACTTCTCAAGGAGTTGGATGTGTTGACTTTGAACAGTAGCAGTTCATAAAGACAGCAGAGCCCTCACCTCCCAACCCTATCTCCTACTTTGTTTTTCTGCTTTCAGCATGAAGACTCTTTTAGCATCAGATGGAGGAACACGTTTTTCTCTCTCAAATACATCAAGGGAAATGAAGGGAAACAAAACCTCAAAAGCAATCTTTTCAAACTTGTAAACTTTTCCTCTACAAATCATGATTTCTGCTTTCTAACAATAAGCAAAGAGCCTTCTTGAACATCAAATAGTCTTGCAAAATGACATTTAAAAAATATCCCATGTACACAAACTAAAAACATATGGATAAAATAGCAAACATTTAAAAGTTGGTGAATTAAATGGAAAAACACCTCTGAAAGCACATTTTATATTGTTATTGTAAAACCACAATGTTACTAATGCTGGATAAACCCCGAGAACAGCTGGATTTTGACTATCTCTAATTGGGCCTGACCCAAATCATTTTTATTTTTTGTAAGAAAATAGCATTTCTGTACATTACTCTTATGTTCAGTGCTGAGTTCTGGACTATATGCCAATGCTTACTGAATTTACTTTCTCCATATGTGTGAATAAATAAAAGAGAGCCTGTAGCCCACTGCTGAGTTTTCATAATAATGGAGGAACAATGGTCTTTGAAAGTTACAGATAATCCCCAGTCCTCATTGTGGTCATCTGTTTCAGTCCAATCTTTCTCTGAAACAACTAGCAAGATGCAAAATTGACTGATGATCTTCTCCTTTCCCCTGCTTGACCCTGCATACACACCGCCTCTCGTAGAGGTGCCAGGGAGCAGTGAAGTGACCAAAAGGCAGGGAGTAGGAGGGAGAGGAAAGAAAAACAAACCAAGTGATCAACCCCAAATGACTGAGTGTTGGCTGTTTTCTATTATTTACTCTTTTGAGCTTTCTCAGATGTGTTTTTTTGAGAAGACTTTCATGTTGTCTTTTCTTTCCTCTCTGATAGTTAACCACCATTTTCCCTGCAACGGGCTAAGGGTGCAGAGCCCTTGAATGAGGTCCGAGTAGGCTGCCAGATTCTAAAGACACTAAAGCACAATATTTCCATCCTTATTCTTTTGAAAACAGGCTTTTAAATTGTGCATGAAGCCATGTCAATGATGAACAAAAATGAAAGTCAGAAAGTAGTGAGTGAAAATTCAAAAGCAGTTCATCCATCCTTGGTATTTACATACAGCTTTAAATATGTAGATTTTTTTGAATTATGCATTTTGGTATTTGTTCTATCATTTTATAAAGGGTTGCCAGCAGTTTACAAAAACATGGTCTACACTGAGTTCTGTTTTGATCTGATCTCTCCATCAGAGTGTTTTTAAATGCTTGTATCATGAATTAAACATAGAACAATATCATTCATTTAAATAAATCCGCCTACTGAGGGCCATATG
Source organism: Macaca fascicularis (assembly GCF_037993035.2). Taxonomy (NCBI): domain Eukaryota; kingdom Metazoa; phylum Chordata; class Mammalia; order Primates; family Cercopithecidae; genus Macaca; species Macaca fascicularis. The sequence goes on along the minus strand of NC_088382.1, from coordinate 116,984,765 downwards.
CATGGCTTGGGTCAAATCTGTGGAAGCGTTATTGTGGAAAAGAATGCCCTTTGGCCATGTCTTTTCTGTTTCAATTGTCCAAGGTCTAAGAATGAACACCAAAGAGGAAGGAACACATCAATCTGAGTCACCAACACTTCAAAGATGGTCTTTCTCAAAAGACCAATACACTGCAGGCTTTCATCATACATAAACTGACTTAAGGAATTTCCTAAAGGAGGTAGACTTTATGTTGAATTGCTTTTTATTATTTTTTTTTTAGGATTTAATGGTAGAAGGACTTCTTTGTAAATATAAAAATAATTATTAAACATTCATTATGGTGACTTATGGAATAACAATTTTATTCTAATCATTATACTAAGTGCTTTACATAATTTATTTTAAAAACCATATATATAAGATAGCTATTATCATTATTCTTCATGTATATTATTATAAATAATAAAAAGGGAGCACAGAAAAGTATTTGCTGAAGGTCACAACACATCAGGATTTGAATTTCCTTATCTTACTAACATAATATTAGTCTCGAAAGACTACATACTGTATATTTTATTCGGGTACTTAATATTTTCTCAGAAATCCTGCTAATTGATGTAGTTTGATTCCAGGATCCTCAAAAGGGAATTTTATATAATTTTAGCTATTGATAGTCATTTCTAATAACTTAAAAATATCACTCTAGAGTATATATTACCCATGTATATAACAAGGTTTCTAAATCTAAGCCAATTTTTAAAAAATACTTGTATTTAATTCATAGTCATGCATTTTTGCTTGCTAAATCTGTACCTTGTGTGTATGTCAGATTTATGAAAGAGATAAATATTAAAAAATTAAGAAACCAAAGACAGATATTAATATCTTTACTATATAAAGAGCTTTCATGAATCAATATGAACATGTTGAGCAACTGAATATAAAAAAGACAAAGAACATGATGAAGACATTTAATGGAGAATAAATTACAAATGGTTAGACTCAAACACATATGACAGACTCTTTCATATCAATTTTAACTATAAGAATACCAATTAGATATTATATTTTAATTATTAATGAAAAACATTAAAAACTATTTCATTCCTATTATTTCAAGGACATAGAAATATGAACACTCTCAAGCATCACTGGTGAGAGTAGAAATTATTTAAACATAAACACCCAAACACGCAGTTTAAAATATAAGTTGAAGTCCTAAGACTTCAAAATGTTTATACTCTTTGAGCCAATAATTTGATTTACAGTAGATGAAGAAAATTGAGAGGAATATCAAATTTTACTTACAGGGATATTTATTACAGTTTTATTTTAAATAAAAATTTTAAATAATTTATCAGTTCAACACAAAATAAAGACCTGGCTAACACACTGTGGCATAGTCATAGGATAGCAATAGTGTGAAGACTAATTACAAGTTGAATATCTCTTGTCCAAAATACTTGGGACCAGGAGTGTTTCAGATTTCTGCTTTTTTCTGATTTTGGAATATTTGCATATATATAATCATACACCTTGGGAATGAGACCCAAATCTAAACACAAAATCCATTTATGTTTTATATACACCTTATAAACAGAGCCTGAAGGGTAATTTTATAAAACATTTTAAATACTGTTCTTCCTTAAACAACATTTTGATCATGTTTTGGCTGTGATTTGTCACATGAGGTCAGATGTGGAATTTTTCATTTGTGGCATCATTTTGGCATTCAAAAAGTTTCAGATTTTGAAGCATTTCAGATTTTGGATTTTTAGATTAGGGATGTTCCACTTGTAATATAAAAACATAATATAGTACATTTATTTTCAATATATCATTAAAGAGAAAAAGAATATTAAAAATATAGAGTATGATCTCAATTTTAAAAACAAATACCTGCTATATAGCTCTACACATAATACAGCTACATCACATATTAAAAGTTCACATTTTATGCTTACATATATAATTGCATATAATAGAATGAGAAAAAACTGTAATATCAATTATTTCAATGTGGTATAATTGTAGGTGATTTTTTCTTTATTCTTGATATGTATTGGCATTTAAAAAATTTACTACAACTAATATATATTTTTTATAGATGAATATGTCTGATATAAAATGAAATCATCAACCCATGGTGTTCTCAAGAAATAATAGCCCGATATAAATGCGAGGTACTGCTATTAGTATAAATGTTTACTTGCGTAAATTTATGAAAGAAGTTCAATTTCACTACTATTTACAGAAATATGAATTAAAACAAGCACAGTGATTTCCCTCCATGTTTGCTGAAGTTCAGTGCTGCTGAAGATGGAAAGAACAGTCTTCTTCAAATACTGCTGCCTGGAGTGTGCAATTGGTACTGTCTTTTTGGAGAGCAGTATGTCATTATCTACCAAAATTTTAAGTGAACACACCTTGATAATTAGCAATTTCACAGCTAGGACAGATTCTATAAACACATCTACCAAAGCGAATAAAATTGGATGTACAAAATATTAATTGCAGTATCTTTTATAACAGCAAAGCACTGGGGACAATCTAAATGTCCATCAAAAGAAGAATTTTTAAACAGATTTAGCAACTGCTGAAAAATAATTGAGAGAGATCTACATGTAATGGCTTAGAGAAATGTCCAATACATATGATCTTTAAAACGGACATGGCACAACCTTTTGTATAGTATGATTCCATTGAGGTTTAAAAAAATCTGAATATTTAGAAAATATCTGAAAAAATCAATCTTAAATTTAACAGTGATTATCTCTTTGGAGGGACATGAACCAATGATCCTTGGAAGCAATGAAACAGGGATTTCGCGTTGAACTTTTATTCTTCTATGGGATTTGAAATTTTTGCAATGAGAAGTATTTATGTATAACATAGAATTAGAATAATTTAAAATGATCAGTGATTCAAGAAAAGTTTTAGCTATTTGTTTTAACCAAACACTAAAATATTGGCAGATATCATCAGGCTAGTTAAAACTGTGAATTAGTCTCTACAAAATAAGAGTATTTTTGTTCTCTTTTAAAATATTTTAATTTTTGTGGCCAGCACAAAGCTGATCTTGGCAAGAGTGGAAGGCATTCTCACAGGAGGAGAAATCCATAGAGCAATACATCCAATATATTAAGTTGCAACAGCCCTTTATTTAAGGCTTTTGGTTATATCATCATCTCTTAACAAAACATTTTTATTTTTCCAATTTTAAAATCCTCCAGTGACCATTTTGCTTGATTTCTTTTTTTCTTTCATTTCTTCATGACAGTAATGCAAAACAAATTTTGATAAAAATATCTTGTTCATTTTCTCACTGCTCAACTCTCTGCTTTCAAGCAGAGTCAAGGAACATTGATATTTTGATATAAAACAAATTTTCCCTTTGAATTAGATTGTTTTTCAAAATGGAAACGAGCCTTATTTTTAAAATAGTACAAGCACTTTATGCTAATTTTAAAATAACAGATAGTATGCAAAGATGCAAAGAAACTAAAATATCCCTCTAATCCTATCACAAAGAGACGGGTGTTAGCATCTTGGTGTATATATTATGTGTGCATCCAGTTTCCTATAACTTGATTTTTTTTCATGTGATATTTCCTTTACCCCTATCATTGTTTATGATGCCAGCATCAGATTCTACTATACGGATATTTCATTTTTAGACACAAAATTTCTGGCTGGCCCAACTGATTGCCAATGTAATTAGCTTCTCCTTCTTCCTTGCTGGCAAACCTTGCCTCCCATAATAGGGGCTGAATAAAAGTTATTCACGTTCTCAGTTTTCTTTGCAGCTAAGGTGTAGGTATGAGGCCCAAAACTGGCTAATAATAACAAATAACAAAGTTCCAGGAATAGGCTTCCCTCCTTAATAAAAATAGACATGCTTGGAGAAACTGCCCTTCTTCTTGTGTTTGCGTAAGGTGTGATGCCCAGAGCTAAAGGAGCTTTCTTGTGACCACGAGGAATGAATCCTAGAAAACACTATGTCAATCATAATAGAGTTTGAACAATAAAAGATTCTGGATCTTTAATGACATTTTTGAACTACTGAACACACTCTTGAAGCTCCCTTTCAGAAATTCCTATGGGCTAAAAAACAACTATTGTTTGACCCACTTTAATCAAGTTATTCTTACCTGTATCCAAAAGCAATTCAACTGATATAGGGTTATTTCCAATTTTTCGTCCTCTCAAATGAAACAGAAATGTTCGTTGCTAAATGTACTAAATGTACAACATTATTAATTTCTCCAAATGTTTTCCTGAAATAAACTCTTAGTAGTGTAATTCCTGGCTCAAAGGTTAGAATAACTTTAAATATAAATTATTTTAAGAGCATCATAACCAGAATTTATGATTTTATTTTTTATTCTTATATTTCTTTATTGTGCCAGTAGTTTAGAGATTAAGATCATGGACTAAAGAGGTACATGCTACCTACCCACCAATGAGGTTTCTGCCCACTCTGTTACTACTTGGTCAACTTAAGGCAGTGACTTAACTTGTCACTGCTTTAGTTGGCTCATCTGTAAAATGGGCATAAAAATATCTACTTCATTGTGTTTCTGTGAGTCTTAAACAAGTTAACAGCTGTAAAATTATTAGAACTCTCTAGTGCTAGCCTGGGAGCAGGTGCTCTTTCTTCCTCAGAGTACCCTCACATGCTATCTTAGTAACTGATATGTATTAATTGTTAAATACACATTTATCTAATAAGCAAAGAAATGAATAGTAAGTCTGAGATCTTTATCTGGACTAATACTTTGTCATATTTAAGGGTCTCTAGGATCACCTCGTTTTGCTTCAACCACAAATTGGGCTGGAATATAATATTACAGTTATGAGTCAGTGTGGATTTTCAACACAGGAGATCTCAACTTGAAACATCCTTAGGATTGGCACAGTGTGTTAAAAAATGAGTTTGTTCCACTCAAATACCAATCTGTTCTTTAAAAATCAACATAGCATGCAAGCGTTGGATATCCAGAAGTGATGAGTTTTTATAGTTTTTGTAGTCCCATCCTTCAGCCAATGGAACAATTTGCTCTTTATCACCCCAGACATTAATCACCCAATGTAATGATTGAATTTTTCCATCATTATTTTTAAATCCTGGAGGTGGAGACGATGGAAGCAAAATTAGGAAACCATTGTCTGACTATTATTTTATCCAACATAAACAGTAAGGCAAAAAAAAGGACATCACATTTCCAAGATTTCCAAGTTTTGAGCCTTGATTGTGAGTTCCTTTTGAAAAGTTTTACATCTTTACACACTAACTTTTTTTTTTTTACAGAAATAGAATCCATAAAATGAGCAGTGAGAGACATCTAAAAACATCACACATCTTATATCCACATAAACATGTATGTTTGTTACAGTGTTATGGGTACATTCAAATCTGAATTCCACAAGGAATTTCATCATATTATTAAGAGCAAATAAAATAATCCTGCATGAAAGGACAGTTGAACTTAATGGAGGTTTTATGCAAAGTCCAACTATCTTACCCTTTGGCTAATGCCTATCAATCAACCCACTCATTGCCCTCAGTTATGTATTATCCTTTTGAAGATTTAAAAGCAGGTCGCTTCAGATCTTTAGCGTATTATCTCATCTCTCTAATCTACTCAACAGCATAAAGGCTACCAAAATGAAATGACTGTTCCAACCTGTACAAACAGCTAAGATTGTTACAGTGGTTCTTTGATTAACCCTTACATTTTAGTGGTCCTCTGGGAGTATTTTATTTGGAGGAAAAAAAGAGAAGTTGTGTCTGAATGTTACACTTTTAAAAATATAATTAATGACAAGAAGTGAAATGAAATAGTCCACAGTTGTTGTTTTTTTTCTTGTTTAGTGACAGATGATCCCTTACTATTAATGGATTACCCAGAATGAAGTGCTAAACGGTAGAAAATTGTGTATGAACAAGAAGTACTTACAATAAAGACTGTTTTGGGTATTTTATGTGGTTCTTGATTGTCAAAAAGCAAAGTCTATGGAGTCACAATGCTATGCCAGTCAGCAAGCTAGAAAGCTGATTGTAGAAGCACCAGGAATGCATTTCCAAAAGTGACGTTTTAACAGCAGGATTGAAGGTTAGAAAGTGGCATTTTATATCAAAACCAATCATATGTGGTGTGTGTGGGGAGGTGGAGGTGTTGCATTCATGTGTTTTTGAAGAAGATAAGCCAATGAGCCATTTCCTAGCATGATCTAGTGTAAATCTGTACACTTTCAAGTTACTTTAAAAAGAAATATCGGCTGGGTGTGGTGGCTCACCCTTGTAATCCCAGCACTTTGGGAGGCTGAGGTCGGCAGATCACCTGAGGTCAGGAATTCGAGACTAGCCTGACCAATATGGTGACACCCCATCTCTACTAAAAATACAGAAATTAGACAGGTGTGGTGGCGGGCACCTGTAGTTCCAGCTACCTGGGAGGCTGAGACTGGAGAATTGCATGAACCTGGGAGGTGGAGGTTGCAGTGAGCCGAGATCACGCCACTGCACTCCAGCCTGGGCAACAGAGTGAGACTCCGTCTCAAAAAAAAAAAAAAAAAGAAATGTCAAGTGCAGGAGTGTTTTAATACTGCTGCCTGCTGAGGAAGTGGTGATTGGACCTTGTGTCCTCCTGTTTTTTCTAGTTGACGATTAGTGCTTCCAATGGACAGTGATGCCTGATGCCTACTGCTGTGAAAAAACTTTCATTCATGTATCCATCACCTGTTTATAGAGGACCTGCTATGTGCAAGGCATTCTTCTAGGCATTCAGACTATAGTAGGGAATAAACTGAACTAAACATCTTGTTGTCATGGAATGTTGTCCAAAAAAAGTACAATTGAATTCATCCACTTTGCTGTGAGATCAAGATGTGTTCATTTTACTCGTGCTTTTGGGGATGGAGACTTAACTTACCGAATGTACTTTGAAATGTGTTTGTGTAAACAATTTGAAAGGAGCTGGATCTCCTCTTTCCTGACCTGACTTCTCACAAATGGGGGCTAGAAGATCAATGTCCTACCTCAGAAAAAGGGTTTGGAACAGAATTGGTTTGTATTCAATAAATATCTACATGTTAAGAAAAAGTCCCACTCTCCATTTGATGGTGTGCATGTGGCTCTATTGTGTTTCTAGTTAAGATGGGGTCTAGAGGGAGAGAAACCTAGCGCTCTAATTCATACCTTCATGCTGAACTTTCCTCTAATGCGGGCCACTTGTGTGGCAACATCTCAACTACCCTGATGTTTTCTAAACCCTTTCTACCCAACAAGTGTGGCACCTGGCTCCTTCAGTTATCTGTGAGATTGGCATCTCAAGGCAATGGTGGTGTTTGCGGGCGTGACTGACCACTGTGTTGACTCTTTCAAGTCACATCACTGTGCCATGTAGATTATCAGGATTCGTGTTCTTATAATGGAGTGGAAAGTGTTTGAGACTGAAACCCTGCGGCATTCCTGGGAGAGGGGTGGAACCGGGAGCTGGGCTCAGCCACTATCCTATGACAGACCCATACCCTCCCTTTGTGCAAAGGATTTTGAAAGGCCTTTACTGTTTCTTCTCTGTGAGACCATGAATCACCTATATTTTAAATGGTGCATTTTTAATGGGTCAAAATTAAGAGACTGACATAAACAATTTTGGGAAAGAATTGTGTATCTCTTCATACTAATTAATGTCCAGAGCAGAAAATAGTTTTTGATAATACAATGACAATTACAAGTCTTTATTCTTTTAACTTTTTTACTTAACGTGTCATAACATCCTTGGAACCAAGTCCTGTTTTCAGGGAAAATTTCTTTAAAATGCCAACTATCTCCAAGCCTATCACAGTCCTTGATTTATTATCATTGACTCTAGAAAAGACTGTTGTCGATGATGGAGAAGGTATAGGTCAGAAAGAAGGTCTGAAAACATGAAGAGAAGCTTCTGGAATAGGAGATGAAGTGAGGACTTCAGGCCTAAAGTTGACCACCTCTTCTCCTGTGCAAATATCGGGCCCTAGTAACACCCACTGATTGTGACACCATTACCAATAGAAGTAATATTAGAATACCAGTGAAAGTTCGTTATTCTGGAATATGAATGGAGGCTCTGAAAAGTGTGGGTTTATAAATTTGTTTGCTTGGTTTTAAAACATCTTCTAATTTCTTTTGTGTTTTACCTGAAATTCTTACTTCCTAATTTGGCTAAGTACTATAGCCACTGAAATAGCTCCAAAAGAATCTTTCTCATGATTTTCCTAGAACATCTAGAGCTATGGAATACTGAAAATATCCTCGTGTCTTCTGAGGCCCCCGTTCCTAGAGGAGTAGCGATTACTCTTTCTCTGAAAGGTAATTTCTCCTCTCCTCGTTTTAACATTCTGCCCTGTAAAAGTAGACTTGAAAAAACAGAATAAGAAACGTTGGTTTTTATAATAGCACATGAATGTATTCTTAGCTTTCTCTGGAGATTAAACTAAAACTTTAAAAAGTTAGGTATCACTCTGTCCAGAACAGTTTTAGGTTTGCTTTGAGACCAGAGCAAGGATTATATGATCCATCAGCAGACCTTTCATGCTTGTGAGTACTGCAAAAAGTACAAAATCTTTGATTCACAGGGCATTTTCACACTTAGCAAAGAAAAAAAAAGATTTAAAACTTATATTTAAAATTTAAAAGAATTTTAAAACTTATAAATGATTTGCCTTTACAACCAAGCAAATCTTTGAGTAAAGTCCTCATGCTTTTCTTGAAATAATAGGGTTTAAAATCAATTTTTAACATTTAAATTTAAATTGCATTTTTCAAATTGACTTGCCAGAAATTTTCACACAAAAGCAGACCAAAACCAAAATGTACCTATCACCCACTATCAAAAACTATTGTAAAACTTACAATTTTCGATGGAATCAAAGTCCTGACATAAAATAGGAACTAAATTTGTAAAAACTGTTTCTACTCTTTTGGGCATATCGACTGTGGGTTGTTCAGGTAGCTGCATGCTTAAAATACATACAAATCCTCCAGGGATACTTAACACTTCTATCCCTCCCATAATACCCTCAGAGTTATTGTCAGCACCTGGGAGCAAGCCAGTTCAGGAGAATCTGTCTGCATCATGATAAAGGGCAAAGATTCAGTCAAACCTTGATAATTTGGCAATAATTCAATTTAGTTTTGCTTCAACTTTGGTATTTGAATCATAGGAAATCAAAGTCCTTCTGTGTATGAACATGTAGGTCTTTTAGGGCATTTGATGAGATTTTGCTCAGAAGGAAATGTTTTAAGTGAAAAAATGGGACTATGCTAGTTGGATTTCTATGTGGCCATTGAGAACTAATAATATGACCTCAATAGACACCAATGCAAGATTATGGGACTGAAATAGGATACGAAAAATGGAAGCAAGTGGGAAAATATTTCCAGTGTGAATAGTTGACTTGCTGGTTCTAAAACCCAACTGGTTCTTTTGACCACCTTCTCCAGTCTCACCAGACCCTACTTAAGGTTAGAAGAAAGCAGAGCTGCCAACTTGGATACAGCTTCCATGATTTGGAAGCTGTAAAAGAAGTGATCCTTGAAAACCATTTTAACAACAAAGTTCTGTTCATGAAACACCTGTTATTTTTGTGAGTTATCACAGACTTGTGACTTATATAAGGATGGAAATTAAACACACACACACACACACACACACACACACAAATTTTTTTGAGGGGAAAATACCCCCTCATGTTACCCTAAGAAAACGGAAATATTTGTATGGGTCGAAAGCATCTGGCTTTGTTTTATTGGAGCCTAACATTTTCCAGTTCTTACCATATACATATTGCTTGCCCTAGGCCTTTCAGCTGTCCTTGGCACGTTGGCCTTAGGGACATTTTCAGAAGGAGAAAGACCTGAGAAAGAAATAAATACATGTATGTATATTTCCTCTAGGAGAGATGATTTTGTAGTAGTCTTGTGCTAACTTAGAAAACAAAGTAATCACATGTTCCTTCTACAGGTAACTCATGTCATTACTGAAGAAATTGAAAGCAAGTGACAAAAATTGCCAATTGAGCCATTAAATAGTCATGTAAGGGTACAGCAGCTCTATAGTTACTAAGGACAGGTCTAGAGTTCCCTGCCCAGCATCCCTTTCTTTTTTCTGCTCTCAGCATTTGTTCACATCCCTTACTGAACATCCTCACTACAAAATAGAAAGGAGAGTTGCTGAAGTGCCAATCAGCAGTTTCTACCCACTTTTAGTGAATCTCATAAAATAGTGGGAAATAAAACTATACGTATTGGCTGTTTTTAGTCAGTGTTTTTGAAAAAGGGCCAGGTGCAGTGGCTCACACCTGTAATCCTAGCACTTTGGGAGGTCATGGTGGGAGGATCCCTCGAGGCCAGGAGTTCAAGACCAGCCTGGGCTACATAGAAAGACCCTGTCTTTACAAAAAGTATAGAAAAATTTGCCAGGCATGGTGACACCGGCCTGTAGACCCAGCTACTTGGGAGGCTGACGCATGAAGATCCTTTAAGCCCAAGAGTTTGAGGCTGCAGTGAGTTTTGATCATGGTATGCACTCCAGCCTGGGTGACTAAGTGAAACCCTCTCTCTCAAAAATTAAAAAAAAAAAGAAAAAAGGCTAACTAAGAAGGACAGTTTTTAGTTATGTTTGAATTTAATGTCCTTATATATCTCTATTACTTCTCATTTCTAATGATAATTTTGGTTTACCTATTATAATAATTTTGTGATTATTTTGGGTTTAAGAATCTGGACTTAAATGCCTATTGGTGTTTAAGTCAATATCTACAAGGACAAAAATGCACAGATGAATGAAAAGTAATTTGGCTAATTGGATAGGATAAATAGCCATACTGAAGATAGACAAACACCTGCCTGGAATTTCCTAGCATGACGTTTAGTCAGTCTTTAATCTTCTTGTTACGATACCAAAGTAGACAAGAGCCTTAGCTACTAGTTGATATTGTTATCAAGTTATCATTATATATTGGCTCTATCACTATCAAAAGCCTAAACAGATCATGGTCTGTCCATCAAATAGTAACTACTGAGACAAGCTTTTCTCTGTACCATTCAGGTTCTGAAGCACTTTGTATCCCAGTAATCACTTTTCCTGACATCATAACAGGACATAAGTATCTTTTCTCATGTTGTTGAATTAGAGTACTTGCTAAAGAATGAGGAGGAAAAATGCCTTGATAATCTCCTTGAGACCAATTCTTTCATCCCCAGTGTCTAGCTCTGGGCATTCAATGATGAAGAAGTACATCCCATCTTTTTCTTGGAAATTCTGACTGTTTTCATGCTCTTGAGAACAAATGATTATATGTCTTTGAATGGTATACACTGACAAAGTTAAAGTGAAATCTATGTTATATTTCAAAGAAACATATACATAAATAATTCTCCATATTTTAAACTTATTTTCTAACAGAAGTGATAACATATCTTAGTTGTAGATATTACAAAATATCCTTGTTTACAGTTCAGACCAAAGTGAAATATTACAGAGAGGCATTTATATTTGCCATTTTTTGTTAGACTTCCATAAATCAATGCAAACTCATAAAGATGTTTACTATCATCTTTAATAGGCAAAGATACAGTGAGAAATCATTCAAAAGTAGAATCATGAAACTTGTGGATTATATATGGCCTAGTGTGGTACACTGAAAATTCTTAATAAAAATATGGAAACATGGGATTAAATGCATATAAATGTTACCAACACATAGAAATAATACTCAAGGTGATAGAAATACCTCTACTTGATCTTTACATAGTCTATACTCACATGTAGCACATAAAAATGTAAAATATATGTTTTAAAAACCATAGAAATGGAAGAAATCATAGAGGTCATGGAGTCCAGTCCTATTCCCCCAGCATGAAATATCTGAACTACATTCCCAGTAAGAGTTTGTAAGTACTCAATGAAAACATGATGAATAAATCAAAAACAGATAAAAGCCTTTAGATTCACCTTGGACATTTCTAGGAATCCTCTTCAGAAGGCAGCTCAATCTATTTTGAACAATCCCAACATGCAGAGTGCTCTTTTCTCTATTACCTGATGGCATTTATTGCTTTCAAATTTATTATTATTATCAATATCATCTAGATGTTCTCCAATGTATAGAACGAGAGCTCCTGCTTTTTAAAAAAATAGCTGGACCACTATGTCAAACTTAATTATCCTTAGGATTTTTAAGAGGAAAAAAAATGCGTAAGGAAGCTCTAGAAAGAGCTACATATTTTCATGAGTTATTAATGTTCCACATTGCTTTAATATGCTGTTATCCAGTCCAAATAATGAGTACAGAAATTAATGTAATCTAATATAAATATAAATAGAGAAAGGAAAGCTTAGCAAAATCATCCTGAAGACTAGAACGGTTTGGGGAATAAAAATCACATAGATTTATTCTGCACTTTAGGATATGTGGATAAATAGCGTTAGTGATAATCTGCTAATCCAAGATGGCTCCTATCATGTTACCTCCAGATAGCCTACATTTTCACTAGTGAGAAAAAGCAGGCGCTTTGTCATGATATCTCTTAAACGTAGTCTCCTTCCCTCCCCCAGCTCCTTATTCTGACTGAAAACTAACTCCTCTGGGATAAACTCTGATAACATTAAATCTGTAGGTACCATCAGGGCTATTTCAATAGATCACTGTGCTGAACCTCCTGGCCTTCTGTCTGGAACTGAGACTGGGGCTGGCTTTCTGCAAAAATACTCATTAATCTTTTCCTGCCTCTTACCTCTGGCCTCTGGGTCTCTGAGAGACAGCCTAGTTTCTTGCTCGTATATTCTAGTAAGAGTCAACTAGGAGAAGAGTTTTCCCTAAAATGCGCTGATCAAAACTAGAGAAAGTGGGAATGACAACACTGTAGCTCCGTGGTTCTGCCAACCACAACTAAACAACCTCAGTTTCTTCAAGTGGAAAATTGCTTCTTAGATTCTCCTGAGGATCAGCTCTCCAGCTCTAACCCCTAGCTTTAGGAAAATACCAGTAGCTTTCACAGTCCCGAGAATGCTTGTGGGCACTGTAGGAAAATCTATCAACCTGTATCATTTCCTCAGGATGAGTGGGCTCTAAAAATCTTTGCAGAGGTAAAACAGGTCAAATGTAGATTACTTCCAAAGCCTGAAAGTCAAAATGCATTAGCGGCAGGAGTCCCTACATATTTTCACTTATGATTCTGTTTTTGTTCTGTTTCAGCAGGTTAAAGCCAAGTCAAGAGTAGACAGTTGCTCTGTCTATTGCAGGAAGTAGGTCAGGTTCATCCCCCATTTTTTTTTTTTTTTTTTTTTTGAGATGGAGTCTCATCCAGCCACCCAGGCTGGAGTGCAGTGGTGCAATCTCAGTTCACTGCAACCACTGTCTCCCGGGTTCCAGCAGTTCTCCCATCTCAGCCTCCCAAGTAGCTGGGACTACAGGGACCTGCCACCATGCCTGGCTAGTTTTTGTATTTTTAGTAGAGACGGGGTTTCACCACACTGGTCAGGCTGGTCTCAAACTCCTGACCTCAGGTTATCCACTGGCCTCGACCTCCCAAAGTGCTAGGATTACAGTTGTGAGCCACCGCATGCAGCCCATGTGCTCAATTTTTTAAAAAATATCATATTTCACATCTACTGTAAAAATTTTTTAAATTTGTATCTATTGAGATATAACTAGCATACAATATAACTCATATTTTTTAAGTAGACTGTTTGATGAGCTCCAACAAATGTTACTAGTCATGTAACTACTATCAGAATTAAGATATAGACACTTCCATCATCCAAAAAGTACCCTCCAAATCTTTTGCAGTCAGTCCCTTCTCCCCATCTCAAGCCCAGGGGAACCACTGATCTCTATTTGGTCTCTATAGTCTTGCCTTTTTCAGAGTGTTCATACTCAGAATTTTTTTTTTAAATAATGCTTATAATAAATACTTACAGTTTAAAAAGTCAAGAAATTAGCGTGCACTGATGGGAAATAAATCATGAAAAAGTAACATGATTGGTGTGAAAATTGTATAGTTTCTGAGTTGAACACCAACTTTTTTACTCTTACAGTATGCATAACTTGTTCAAATAGCCATTGTTAGGCCCTAGTCAATTAATAAGATGGAATCTGCTGCCATAATCAAAACAATATAGTTTGGCTTTAGATTAGACAAAGAGATCCATGGAATGAAACAGAGAGACCAGAAATAGATCCGCACACATATGGTAACTTCATATATGGCAAAGGTGGCGTTTCGATTCAATAATAAAAAGATTATTTACCAAGTGAACAGTTTGGCAAAAACAACTCTTCTTCTGGAGTGAATACAATTATGTTATACCACATATGAAACTAATTCCACATAGATTAAAATTTTGAATACAAAAAATCCCATTAAAATATTCAAAAATAATTTGTGAGAAGAACAGGAGTAGAGTTAATATTCTTAAGGAAAGTGGGAGACTCAGAAGCCACACATATCCAATATAAATATATTTGCATGGCGAAAATGATATAAACAAAGTAAAAAATAAATATAGATTCATGGTAATGGCCTAATATTTTCCATATACAAAAATTGCCTGCAAACTGATGAGAAAAATTAATCAATTGGCAAGAACATCATGATCTCAGTGAATTTGTAACCCCAATGGATGATAATAAGCAAGAGTTCATCCTTGTTATTAGTCAAAATAGAAATTAAAATGACAATAAAATATAATTTTTTTATTCTACCAGATTGGCAAAATTTTAGACGAGTAACAGCTAGTGCTTTTGAGGATATGCGTATTCTAATACATTGGAATGGGTACAAATTTCTTTCATTTTTGTGAAAAGAAATTTGTCAGGATTGCAATATGACACATAACTTTGGAAATCTATCCTACCAGAATAAAAGTGCCAGTATTCATACAATAATATACAAGACTATCCTCAAGGATATTTTAAAACAAATTAATACACAAATATTTATATGTATAAACATAAAGAAAGTTATGGGATTTTGCATACCAGGATGTCAGGCTCTTAACTCAAAGGTTTCAGAATGGAGGAGATTATTATTTTTAAAAATATATAACTTTGAATTATTATACCTATTACAGTCATGTGCCACATAACAACATTTTCATGAATGAGCAACCGTATATACCATGGTGGTCACATAACATTATAATAGAGGTGAAAAACTATTGCCTAGTGACATTGTAGCTGGGGTAATGTCATAGTGCAATGCGTTACATTTTCTATGTTTACATACACAAATTCACAACACTATGTTACAATTGTCTGCCATATTCATTATACTAACATGTGGTACAGGTTACTGAACAAGTTTGTAGCCTAAGTTCAACGGGCTATACCATACAGCCTAGGTGTATAGTTGGCTATACCATCTATGATTCTTTAAGTACACTCTATGATGGTTTTTTGTTTGTTTGATTGTTTTGAGACAAAGTCTCACTGTGTCACCCAGGCTGGTGTGCAATGGCATGATCTCAGCTCACTGCAACCTCAGCCTCTTGGGTTCAAGTGATTCTCCTGCCTCAGCCTCTCAAGTAGCTGAGGTTAAAGGCACCTGCCACCTCGCCTGGCTAATTTTTGTATTTTCAGCACACCCGGGGTTTCACCATGTTGACCAGGCTGGTCTCGAGCTCCTGACCTCAGGTAATCTGCCTGCCTCAGCCTCCCAAAGTGCTGGAATGACAGGTGTGAACCAATGCTCCTGACCCAAGACATGAATATATAATAAACACATATATGTTTTGAAATTAACAAAATATAAATGGGAAAATAAAAACACTAAGCCAGGTTTCCAGGTGGCCTGGGGCCAGAGACAAAAAAACAACTGTCACACTTTCAGAGCAACTTGCTCTCCCATACCTAGAAGATTCAGCCCCACATTATGATGGGAACCAGAGGTATGAAAATATACATCTTGGGGCCACAGATTTCTTCTGGCTTGGACATCTACATTTGTGAGTTAAAGTAAGTCTTTATTAGTAATTAATTTTTAAATTAAAATTTTTTCATTGCAATAGTTCCTAGGAACTAATATGCCAATTTAAATATACAACCTTTAAAAATGTTTAATGATAGCAAATATTGCATATTGGGACTCTGAGTCACAAGGCTTTGTATTCTGCCCCTCCATTTTAATAGTGAAGGGATAAGTAGCAGAGGCAGCAGACCATGGATTCTGAAGCCAGACTTCCTAGATTCAGAACCTAGCTTGGCCTCTCACTAGATCTGTGATCTTGAGCAAGTTACTGAATCTCTATGTGACTCAGTTCCTCTCTCTAAAAAATGGATATAATGGTAGTGCTTACCTCAAAGAGTTGTTCTAAGAATTACATGAGTTATTATTTGTAAAATATTTTAAATAATGCCAGGTAAACAGAAATCACCTATTTATGTGTTTATTAAATACATGAATAGTAAAACCCTTCTATTTTCTGATCATTCTGTACCATTTTCTAAGCAATTATTTGAGGATTCATTCTAGATCCTCTTGAAACTACAGATTGTCTGATGATTTAATCCCAGGTGTGATTTTGTTACCACCTTTGAACAATAGCAATATCAACTATTTCATTAGCTTCAGAATGGCACTTTGTATCACTCATCTCGTTATCTGTACTCAGCACAAGACAAGCTTCAGAGTATTCGGTTCAGTATTTTGAAACAGACTGAACTAAATGATCAGACTCTCATAGTCACAATGAATTATGTCCTGCTTTCCAATCATAAACAAGTGCATATTTTTGTTTATTACAAGGCCAGTGTTAGGTTCCAATGTGTGCAATTTCATAAACCTCAAATCTATACTTGCAGGGTCCTTTCTAATAGTCACGTACATATTAGAAATGTGGGCCAATATTGGAAATAAGTTTTATGAGTATTAGATTAAAAATAAGAAACTAGGAATTACTGAAGAGTAAATGATGTGTTAAAAAGTATTATGTGTAATTCACCCTATGTTGTATTTGGCCGGTTAATCATAAAGGGAATGCAGTTATTGAGTTTAGATTTACAGGCTTTGAAATTTGTAATTTACCAGACATTTTGGAAAGGAAGTAGAAACAATAAGATGCCAATTTTGTACTCTCAAAGAGCTTACTGCAGCATGATTTTTGTTGTTGTTGTTTAGGAAAAATCCTTATGGTTCAATATTTCTGTAATATAAGAAGGAAGAATATACAGAGGGATGGTACAGCATCCTTGCCACATAGCCTGGATCAAAAATAGTTTTAGATAGAGGGAGCAGCCACAACCATTTTCTACAGCGCTGTTGTTTGAATTTACTCTGTGTGACATGAATATATATATATATATATATATATATATATATATATATATATATATATATCCCTAAATATCCCTAATTATATTTTAAATGTTTCTAAAGAGCTACAAACCTACTCTTTTGCACAGAGGTTTGCTTTGGCAGTATGTAATTGTTTTTATTATATGTTATCCTGTGTTTGGCCTTACTGTAAGCTGAAACAGACAAAAGATGTTCAGGAAAACCAAGCCAATTCTCAAATCTGGAGATGTGAAGAGCCCCCAGTGGAACATCTGCAATGGAACTAACAGAGACTAAGAGTCTTCTTCAATTTGCTATTCCTGTCAAGGTCCTTCCACATTCATTATTATGAAGTGTAATTGCCTTACGTATCAAATTTACTCCTCTCATCCGCCTGCAGAATTATCCTTCTCTTCATTTCCCAGGCTAACCTAATTTTGGATAACTGCACTCCCACATGTTAAGCGTAGCAGACCTAGATCTAACTCAAAGAAAACTAAGAACGATTGCTGGCAGTCAAAAATAGCACGTTGTCCTTGCCATGATCAGAACAAACCCATGAGATAGGTAGAAAACATGTTTTGCCCATTTTTTACAGAAATAAAAGCCTCCAATTCACAGTGCTAGGTAGTAGCAAAGTCATGATTAGAATCCAGCTTTCCAGGCTCAGTAAACTTTTATTTTCATATCACTACATTTGTGCTTTAGAAAGTCATATTAGTACTGGATCATCATGGCTATAAAGGATGTAGAATTGAAATATTGGGTCCATTTGGTCCATCTGAATCCTCAGAGACTATCTTAACTATGTGAATAAATGTATTTCCACTGTGTATGCAGCCATATAGCCATAGATCTTCAAATTAAATAAACAATGTGGCAGTCTCCTTTGAACAAAAGTGTACAATAATGATTTTTGAAACTGCCCTTCTGGTAATACTTTACTATTTCATATCAAAGACATTAAAGGAGTAAGTTCTAGTGTTAATTTGATCCATACAATGCAGAAACAGTTTTTAGCAGCAGGAAAAATAACACAGGAAATGCTCCATACTCTTCAGCCAATCCATTTGAGTGTACCACTAATCTCTGCCAGGATACAGAAGGTTACTGTCTCAATCTCTTTACAGATACATGGGTGTGCATTGAAAATTCTGCAATAAAGCAGGCCCATTATAGAGACTATGCTATGTAAAATCCATAAACGTGGTGTACAGGAATGGTATAATCAGGCAGTTTTGGTTATTTTTTCAAATGACAATGAGCTAAGATGTTTTGGGAAGGATGGCTCAGAATAAGCTTCTGTTTACAAAATGGAACCCGATCCTTTTCAGGTATATTGATCATTGACTAGGATATTTTGTTTTATTTATTTATTTATTTTTATTAAAAAATAATTTGGAAACAGGGTCTTGCTCTGTCACCTAAACTGGAGTGTAGTAGTGCAATCATAGCTCACTATGACCTAAAATTCTTGGGCTCAGGTGATCCTCCTACCTCAGCCTCTGAAGTACCTAGGACCATAGGTACATGCTACCATGTCCGGCTAATTTTTTTTTGTTTTTGTAGTGACTGGGTCTTGCTATGTTGCCCAGTCTCAGATATACTGTGTAATATTTTCTTTCAGGAACTTTACCCAAAGTTGTTGAGATCACCATTTTATTTACTCATAATTATGATTTGTATGCAATTGATTTTACAAAAAACTAAGTTGTGAAAATATAAATTAGTTTCTTCATAAAAAAATTTTCATCTGATTACAAATTGAGCAAACTTATTGAAAAACAATATAGATTACTAGCAATTATTGTCTAAGTTATTCATACTATTAAATAGGTCGGCCAAAACCAAGAAATATATAACAGATTCCCAAAATATTCTTTAAGACACTGAAAATTTAGAAAGGAGTTGGGATTCAGACATTTTACTTATTTACTTCAAAGAAATTTATTTTTAAAGTTGTGGGGAAAAGTAAAGAACAACATCAATAGTTCCTCCTATAGTACAAAATTTAATCTTAAAAAATAAGGGTCTTTTGAAAAGATCAACAAAATTGATAGACCACTAGCAAGACTAATAAAGAAGAAAAGAGAGAAGAATCAAATAGACACAATAAAAAATGATAAAGGGGATATCACCACCGACCCCACAGAAATACAAACTACCATCAGAGAATACAATAAACACCTCTACACAAATAAACTAGAAAACCTAGAAGAAATGTATAATTTCCTGGACACATAAGACTAAACCAGGCAGAAGTTGAATCCCTGAATAGACCAATAGCAGGCTCTGAAATTAAGGCAATAATTAATAGCCTACCAACAAAAAAAGTCCAGGACCAGACGGATTCACAGTCAAATTCTACCAGGGGTACAAGGAGTTGGTACCATTCCTTCTGAAACTATTCTAATCAATAGAAAAAGAGGAGTCCTCCCTAACTCATTTTACGAGGCCAACATCATCCTGATACCAAAGCCTGATAGAGATATAACAAAAAAAGAGAAGTTTAGACCAATATCCCTGATGAACATCGGTGTAAAAATCCTCAATAAAATACTGGCAAACCGAATCCAGCAGCACATCAAAAAGCTCATCCACCATGATCAAATGGGCTTCATCCCTGGGATGCAAGGCAGGTTCAACATACGTAAATCAGTGAACGTAATCCAGCATATAAACAGAACCAAAGACAAAAACCACATGATTATCTCAATAGATGCAGAAAAGGCATTTGACAAAATTCAACAGCCCTTCATGCTAAAAACTCTCAATAAATTCAGTATTGATGGAATGTATCTCAAAATAATAAGAGCTATTTATGACAAACCCACAGCCAATATCATACTGAATGGGCAAGAACTGGAAGCATTCCCTTTGAAAACTGGCACAAGACAGGGATGCCCTCTCTCACCACTCCTATTCAACATAGTGTTGGAAGGTCTGACTAGGGCAATCAGGCAAGAGAAAGAAATAAAGGGTATTCAGTTAGGAAAAGAAGAAGTCAAATTTACTCTGTCTACAGATGACATGATTGTATACTTAGAAAACCCCATTGTCTCAGCCCAAAATCTCCTTAAGCTGATAAGCAACTTCAGCAAAGTCTCAGGATACAAAATCAATGTGCAAAAATCACAAGCGTTCTTATACACCAGTAACAGACAGAGAGCCAAATCATGAATGAACTCCCATTCACAGTATCTTCAAAGAGAATAAAATACCTAGGAATCCAGCTTACAAGGGATGTAAAGGACTTCTTCAAGGAGAACTGCAAACCACTGCTCAGTGAAATAAAAGAAGACACAAACAAATGGAAGAACATACCATGCTCATGGATAGGAACAATCAATATTGTGAAAATGGCCATACTGCCCAAGGTAATTTATAGATTCAATGCTATCCCCATTAAGCTACCAATGAGTTTCTTCACAGAATTGGAAAAACTGCTTTAAAGTTATATGGAACCAAAAAAGACCCTGCATTGGCAAGACAATCCTAAGCCAAAAGAACATCAAGCCTGTAATCCCAGCACTTTGGGAGGCCGAGGCGGGCGGATCACAAGGTCAGGAGATCGAGACCACAGTGAAACCCCGTCTCTACTAAAAATACAAAAAAAATTAGCCGGGCGCGGTGGCGGGCGCCTGTAGTCCCAGCTACTCAGGAGGCTGAGGCAGGAGAATGGCGGGAACCCGGGAGGCAGAGCTTGCAGTGAGCCGAGATCGCGCCACTGCACTCCAGCCTGGGCAACAGCGTGAGACTCCGTCTCAAAAAAAAAAAAAAAGAACAAAGCTGGAGGCATCACACTACTTGACTTCAAACTATACTACAAGGCTACAGTAACCAAAACAGCATGGTACGGTACCAAAACAGAGATATAGACCAATGGAACAGAACAGAGCCCTCAGAAATAACCACACATCTACAGCCATCTGATCTTTGACAAACCTGAGAAAAACCAGAAATGGGGAAAGGATTCCCTATTTAATAAATGGTGCTGGGAAAATTGGCTAGCCATAAGTAGAAAGCTGAAACTGGATCCTTTCCTTACTCCTTATATGAAAATTAATTCAAGATGGATTAGAGACTTAAATGTTAGACCTAAAACCATAAAAACCCTAGAAGAAAACCTAGGCAATACCATTCAGGACATAGGCATGGGCAAGGACTTCATGTCTAAAACACCAAAAGCAATGGTAACAAAAGCCAAAATTGACAAATGGGATCCAATTAAACTAAAGAGCTTCTGCACAGCAAAAGAAACTACCATCAGAGTGAACAGGCAACCTACAGAATGGGAGAACATTTTTGCAATCTACTCATCTGACAAAGGGCTAATATCCAGAACCTACAAAGAACTCCATCAAATTTACAAGAAAAAAACAAACAACCCCATCAAAAAGGGGGCAAAGGATATGAACAGACACTTCTCAAAAGAAGACATTCATACAGCCAACAGACACATGCAAAAATGCTCATCATCACTTGCCATCAGAGAAATGCAAATCAAAACTACAATGATACTGTCTCACACCAGTTAGAATGGCAATCATTAAAAAGTCAGGAAACAACAGGTGCTGGAGAGGATGTGGAGAAATAGGAACACTTTTACACTGCTGGTGGGACTGTAAACTAGTTCATCCATTGTGGAAAACAGTGTGGCGATTCCTCAAGGGTCTAGAACTAGAAATACCATTTGACCCAGCCATCCCACTACTGGGGATACACCCAAAGGATTATAAGTCATGCTGCTATAAAGACACATGCACACGTATGTCTATTGTGGCACTATTCACAATAGCAAAGACTTGGAATCAACCCAAATGTCCATCAGGGACAGACTGGATTAAGAAAATGTGGCACATATACACCATGGAATACTATGCAGCCATAAAACAGAATGAGTTCGTGTCCTTTGTAGGGACATGGATACAGCTAGAAACCATCATTCTCAGCAAACTATCGCAAGAACAGAAAACCAAATACTTCATGTTCTCACTCATAGGTGGGAATTGAACAATTAGATCACTTGGACGCAGGAATGGGATCATCACACACCGGGTCCTATTGTGTGTGTGTGTGGGGGGGTGGGGGGTGGGGGGGGGTGGGAGGGATAGCATTAAGAGATATACCTAATGTAAAGGACGAGTTAATGGGTGCAGCACACCAAATATGGCATATGTATACATATATAACAAACCTGCACGTTGTGCACATGTGCCCTAGAACTTAAAGTATAATAATAAAAAAAAAGAATAAAGGAGAAATGTACAAATTTAAGAATATATACTGGCATACTCTTAAAGTTAAAAAAAAAAGTGAAAAAAAAAATAACCTAGGTAGAGATTATAGTATTGCTTGGAATGAAGTCTTTAAATAGCATGCACAGCCAGAATCTGAAATCTTTCAACATTTCCTACCATTTTTTTCCTCTGTCAAAGCTTTTTTCAGTTTATCCTTGCTCAGGGTTGTGAATAATCAATCTTGAGCAAAAATAAATAGTATGATCATACTATAGTATGATTTGTGCTATCATACTATTTATTACTATTACAAATAGTCTATTGTACCATTGGTAATATTATAATTCTCCCAAATGATCATCAAGTATAAACTGTCATTTCAGTTTAAGAATTATTTGCATGAAAGTTTTGCTGTCCCAGGGATTTTGCAGTGCACACAGAAAGGTACTTGCTAGCATTTTGGCATTTTATGTCAATAATGCTCTAACAATAGGCACAAAAGAGGAAGAATTCATGTTAAGAAGTTAGCAACTCCTATGTTGTTTCAATACAGTAGGGATCTGAACTCAAAGCAATCTGAACTTGGAGAGTATCTTCAGGTCATTTCATCAACGTTGCTCATACTTGACACCTTTGATCCATAGTATCTTCCTGTCTCTGTCTTCTACCACTTTGTTTAAGGTTTGCTTTAAAAATTATCCCTTCTGTGGAGCCTTTCCCAACTCATCAGGGTGTTTTACTTTTGTTTTTGTAATGCTGTGCACACATTTCATTTATGGGTTTTTATAGTTTACCTGTCCATTTAGCCCACTAAACTATGAATTCTTAAAGGAATATCATTTATTTTTGTAACCTAGCATTAGCACAGTAGCTGGTACATAGTTTGTGTGTAATAACTTGTTTTTAAATAAATTAATACATCCTCAAAAATAATACAATTATATCTTGTTATCATAGATTACTCAGTTTCTACTGTATATTACTTCCAAAAGAGAATACTCTGTAGTCTGCCAGAGAAAGGCACTCTGCAAATATGTATTAACTAGTTGCTGACTTCAAGACTGTGTTAGTGTATAATAATAGCTAACATTTGCTGAGACTTTATATATGCTAGGCACTATAATGAATGCTCTATATGTGTTGATCCTCCTCCAAATTCTTAGTTGTAATTATTCATACAATTAATACCACACTTGAAGTTAAGTGTTTGAGTGAGATTCAATTCCAGGCAAGCTGACTCCAGAGTCATTGTTCTAAATCACTAAGGTTGGCTTATTTCTAACCTTAATGATTTAAGGTTGGCTGATTTCTAACAAATATGCTATTGAAACACCACATATTGGATGCTCAACTCCAAGGGCTACCAGCAGCTTGTGAACTACTTTAAAGTTTAAGGCAGGCTCTCTTCTTTTTTCTCTTGCTGTGTGCTTGTAAATAAATGTATTTTTTCTTTCCAATTTTATTCTAGATTCAAGGTGTGCAATGTGCAGGTTTGTTACATGGGTAAATTGCATGTTGCAGGGGTTTGCTATACAGATAATTTTGTCATCCAGCTAACCAGCATAATAGCTGAGAGCTAGTTTTTCAATCCTCACTCCTCCTACCCTCCATCCTCAAATAGGTCCTCTTGTCTATTGTTCCCTTCTTTTTGTCCACGTGTACTCAGTATTTACCTTCCCCTTACAAGTAAGAACACGGAGTGTCTTGTTTTCTGTTTCTGTGTCAGCTAACCTGGGATAATGGCTTCTGGCTCCATCCATGTTGCTGCAGAGGCCAGGATCTGATTTTTTTTTTTTTTTAAATACCTGTGTAGTATTCTATGGTGTATATGTACCATATTTTCTTTATTCCGTCCACCGTTAAAGCTAATGCACCTGATCAAGTAGGCTTTATTCCTAGGACACAGGTTGACTTAACATATGCAAATCAATAATTGTGATTCAGTACAGCAACAGAACTGAAAACAAAAACCTCATGATCATTTCAATAGATGCAGAAAAGGCTTTTGATGCAATACAACATGGCTAAAAACCATCAACAAGGTAGGCATCAAAGGTACATACCTTAAAATGTTAAAAGCCATCTATGACAAACCCACCAACATCGTACTGAACAGGCAAAAGCTGGAAGCATTCCCCTTGAGAACTGAAATGAAACAAGGGTGTTCACTTTCACCATCCCTATTCAACATAGTGCTAGAAGTCCTAACCAGAGCAATCAGGCAAGGAAAAAGGCATGCTAACAGGAAGAAAGGAAGTTAAACTATCTTTCTTTGCAGATGATATGATACTACACCTAGAAAACCCCGTAATCTCTGCCCAAATGATTTTAGATCTGATAACTTCAGAAAAGTTTCAGGATAAAAAACCAATATACAAAAATCAATAGCATTTCTATATACCAATAACATCCAAGCTGAGAGCCAAATCAAGAATTCAATCCTATGCACAGTAGCCACAAAGTGAATTAAATACCTGGAATACAGCTAACCAGGAAGGTGAAATCTCTACAACAAGAATTACAAAACACTGCTGAAAGAAATCAGATGACACAAACAAGTAGAAAAACATTCCATGCTCATGGATAAGACAAATCAATACTGTTAAAATGGTCATACTACACATAGCAATTTACAGATGCAATACTATTCCTATCAAACTACCAATGACATTTTTCATGGAACTGGAAAACAAATAAACAAACAAACAATCAAACAACATTCCAAAACTCATTTGGAACCAAGAAAGAGCTTGAATAGCCAAAGCTATCCTAAGCAAAAGAACAAAGCTGGAGGTATCACACTACTGGACTTCAGACTATACTGCTAGGCTACAGTAACTAAAATAGCATGGTACTGGTACAAAAACAGAGACCAATCAAACAGGTTAGGGAACCCAGAAATTAAGCCACACAGCTACAATCATCTGATCTTTGATAAAACCAACAAAAACAAGCAAGGGGAAAAGGACCCCCCATTCAATAAATGGTGCTGAGAGAACTGGCTAGCTGTATGTAGAGGATTGAAACTAGACCCCCACCTTTCACCATATACAAAAATCAACTCAGGATTAAGGAGTTAACTGTAAAACCTAAAACTATAAAACTCTAGAAGAAAATCTAAGAAATACCACTCTGGACATTGGTCTGGGCAAAGACTTCATGAGGAAGACTCCAAAAGCATTTTTGTTTTTTGTTACCCCCTTTCCTGTTATAAATCCCCAATAAAATACTACAAGACATTGAAACTGACATCTGCTAAAGAAAAATTGCTCGTCACTACCAAAGGAGGTAAAAGTTACCTACAGAACAGTACTATGCACTTACTGATCAAGAAATATCTGTTATAAGTAAAAACATACAATTTCTCATATAGCAAAGTCTATTTTTTATAATTAGCACAGATAATAAATATATATCTAATATCCTTCCTGATTATGAAGAACTTTTATATGCAGTATCTGTGTAGGTTCCTGAAAGTTAGATGTTATTTTTCCTTTTTAAAATAGAAGATTATTGAGAATCAGAAAAGTGACTTAGAGGTTCTTAATCCTGTATGTATATTTAGAGTCACCTGAGTATCTTAACAAACCAACAAAACCATGCCAACCTTGGCATTCTTTAAGCACTCCCCAGACAATTCTAATGAGAGGTAAGTGAGCACCCCTGAGTCAAATGAATCATTCAAGACTTACAAGCTGAACCTTAAATCCTGGACCTCAGACTCCACAGGTTTTGGATGACCATGTCCAGCTCTTCAAATACAAACCCTTTAGGGTGTCTTCTTAAGGGATTATTGACACCCTTAATTATGTTACCACATGTACAATGGAAGATGGTTTATTTTTAAGAGTAAGCTTAGATGAATAATACCAACTACAGGTGCCTAACTTGTCTCCTTCTGAAAATTTCATTTAGATTACAGAAAGGTAATCTAACTTCCAGAAAGCCCTCCTTTCTGGAAGTTTGTAATCTTTCAACCTTTCATATATGAAATCTGGAGTTTCCCCTACAGTCTAACACTTTCTCTCAAAGTTGTTGGAATGTCTCTTCTAGGTACCTCTTCAGGCTGAAAAATTTTCAAGGTATCTATGGGATTTTAAAAAGGTGTTGTGTGTTGGTAAGTGCCCTGCCTCTAAAGTAATTCAGACCTAGACAGGCAGTATAATTAACACCTTCACACTCAGCAACCACCAGAACTTGAAGTGTGACTTGCTGCCACTAATGTTACTGCTATGATAAACCTGGAATTTGGTGCAAGAAGAACAAGTCCTGTTGTGAATAAGCTCAGTTACAGCTGTTCTCTGACACAGCTATGTTTGCTCAGTTTGTAAGGCTGGACTTTTGCTTTGGCTATGGCTTTGGCATTGAGGCTCTCCCCAGCAATTTCAGTTTCAAGTGTACATCCAGCCCTTTCTTGGAGCTCTGCTTTGAATCACTTTCTTTTTGGCTGAGACCCACACAACCATTGATTGAGATGAAGTCCAAAGGAGCCATTTCTCTGTGGTCACTAAAAATACAAGCTGCCCCACACTGATCTGAAGGAAGCCACATCAAAAAATCTTGGTGGTGCACTGTGGTCAGACAGAAAGGGATCTGGAACTCAGTTCTGCTGAGCAGTAATTGGTTTCTGTACAGTGTAGACTTGATCCTGTAAGTTTCCAGATGACATGGACAGATGTGAGGAGGTAAGTACAATAAGGAGAAATAAAGATAGCATCTCAGCAAATACCAGTGCCTGCTTCAATGTATTAGCTTCTATTACATCTATTTTTAAGATATAACCAACCACTCATTGTCTGTTTTTCATTTATTGTTGTTCAGATTGAAATATATGGATGCACAGGCAAATTCATAAGTTGTATTTTAGTGTAGAGGAAAGGATCTTGAACTAGGAATAATGCATCTATTCCCAACTTGGCCATTCCTGCTTGGCTTTTACAAATCATTCCACCTCATTTACTCCTTCAGAACTTTTGGGGTTTGGGTAGAGAATTTCTAAGTTGTCTCCTAGTTCCAGGTATATTGATGGGTGATGGGCATAGGCTTACAAGAGCCAATTATGCACATTTTTTCCCCCAGTTCTGTGTTTAGTGATATCAGTTGGTAGCTTGAAGTCTACTGTGTGGGAAGTATTCATGCCATGGAAAATGGGAAATGCTATAAATAGGGACTTTTTTTTTTTATTTTTCAAAGAGACAATTTATCAGCACAGTACTGTTGGATATCTGCAACACCCTGGTGCTATGGAGCACATACATAATAACTGGGAATTTGCTATAGTGCCCGACTTGTAGAAAATTGCAGCAGATCTGTCTGTGACAATTACGGGATTTACATACACTGCAGCTCGACTTGGATACCCCACTATTGTATGTGATATATCTAAAACATTCTGCATTTTTATAATCTACTTTGTTGAAAGAAAGGAATAAAAATATAATAGGGAAGGGGAAGTTTTATAAATTCTGTATCAAAGTTTCTTTTTAAAATTTTATCATATTTCTCCAGATTTATGACCTATTAATATATTTCTTCCATTTAATACTCTTTAAAAATTAAGTTCTCTTATTCTATCTGAAATATTAGGTTGGTGCAAAAGTAATTGTGGGTTTTGTCATTAAAAGTAGTAAGTGACCTATTGTTTGGGTTAATTCAGAATATAGAGGCAGGAATGAATAATGGAGTCAATAATTTAGAGTAAAAATTCCTGACATAAATCAAACCCATCCATCTTGCTAAGACTCCTGCTTGTCTATCCTCTATGTCTTACAAAATGTTCTGGACCACTCACATATAGAGGAAGAATAGGCAAAGAGCAGGAAAAAGCTATGGACCAGGCAAAGAAGCAGCATTTATTCTGATCAGCCAACAAACGTTAGCTAAGTTGAAAAATTAATACCCTGTAGGGCTTGCTTTGCTTTTGGAAAAAATACGTTTCCATCTCCAATTCCTGTCATGCCCACTGTCCCAGTGCCCAGTTGTCATAACGCTCCCTTCTCACATGGAAAATTGTTCCAGTTTGCTTTTAGAAATGTGATTCAATCTTGCTAGCAGGGATTCCCTTGAAAGATCCTTGACCCATTCTCAGGATGCTCTCAGTTTGCCAGAAACAAGCAACAGAGCGAATGGAGTTTCACAAAGATGGAATTCAGGAGTCTTCATGAGTATAATTCCTCTTCAGGGCTGCCCTCACACTGCTGCCAAGACCCAGCATGGTGCCTCCACGAGGGCACCTACTCTTCTCTTTCAAAGATATCCAATTACTCAGGCTCCAAGCTATGAAGCAGGGGTTCAGTGAGCATGAAGTGGTTCTTGGGACCCTCTGGAGAGGCAAACATTGACAGGTAATGTCATAGCTGCCTGTCACTATTCAACAGGGTCAATCTCTGGGCAAGTTCCCGGCACACACAGTGTTGCTTTTAAGTCCTGCTGATTTGGATTCAAGTTTTTCCCCTTTTAGCATTTTGCCTGAAATTTCTGTTTGACTTGGAACTCCCCAACTACCAAATTAAGTGAAATGAGCATGATAAAAAAAATTCATTGAAATTTACCACAGCCATTTGAAGAAACTTCCAATAAAACCAGAAAGAGAGCCAATGGCCATCCGCCCAGCTACATAAAACAAAGAGCTGCCCACTAGGAGATGGAATTAAAACACTAAAGAAATCAGGAACAGGAAGAATCAAACTTTTCCACAGTCTCCACTTATCTAAACTTAAAGCCTTCCCAAGAATTATCAAAATCCATCTGGAGTACCCAGTAAGTTTCTTAACAGAGATGACCTTGCTTTTATTTTGGAAATGCTTAGCATTAAGCAAGCACACACATGCAAACAAAACCGCTATAAACAAACACAGGTAAGAGAGTGGTGGGGTCCTTTAAGGTTCTCTGTCCTACACAGCCTCACTAAAGTAAGATGTTGTCTTTTGTTCTCTGTGGCTCGGCCCTACCTCAGTAGAAAAGATACACAGATACGTGCGGATGATATGCAGTAGAAAAGATTTTCCCCTCAGAAAGCGATATGTCCATTTTTTGGAGATACATTTCCAATTTGATAAACTGAGAAAGTATTGGCACGCTATTGGTTAAAACAATAATATTCTTAATAAAGAAAGCTACAGTTCATAGATGGTGAACTCACACTGGCTATATCACCTATAAAAACCAACCAATTGCTTTAAGAAATAAAATTTGTTTAAAGTGTAAGGTCAGGGGAAAAAAACCCAAACAGTTAAAATGACATCTAGCTTCTAATGTGTATGCACATAGATGTCTATGTATTTTGTCACTATATATATATATATGTATATATAGTCAGATATGTTTTTCTGCAGGATACATACACACACACACACACACACACATATATCCTGCACATAATAAACACTCAATAAATATTTGATGACAAATAACTAGTTGATTGATTATATCATGTAGCCTTTAACTGCTGCCTTGTGAATAGAATCAAAGACTGAACAGTTCGTTACCACACAGGTAATGGCACATGTGTAATAAACTTTAGATATCAGCATTCCTTCTCTATTCAATTTAATTTATTGTGTTAACATTTTCCTAGCTATTTGTATTTTTATTCTTCCTTAAACCACATTTCCAGACCAGGCTATCCCAGGGCTGTAGTATCAGATGATGAAGCAGATTTGTTAAATTTTTGCAAACAGTATTCATAGTTACAACATGTATGCACACTTTCTTAGATTTTTGTGTGGAAGTTCTTTCATCATTTTTTACCAATATCCCTTTGGGATATCTCAAGACCCCAACATCTGGTTAGTGGTTTCTTGGAAAGGCATACTTTTTCCATACGTAATGTTCTTTTTCTTAAAATAACAATAACAATCTAATTTGCATGCTTTTAGTAGCTTAAAAAGTTGAATAAATTGACTTTTTCTTAATAACTGTCATCTTCCTTCTCGTCATACTTCAGTGCACCTGTTCTGAAATAACATAAAGCTATAGGTTAAAAATATGTACACAAATAATTTGGGAAGTAAATTTGCAATATAAGGCAATAATTGGATAACACAATAAAAACTAAAGCCATGATCCCGTTTTTGTGGGATAGGTAGAATAGGTACAGGTTTAGTGTGAATATATTTACTTTAAATCCCAATCATTTTCTGTTTGATGTCTTCTTTTTAACCACCTCTGAGACTCAGTTTCCTCATCTATAAAATTGGCAGACCCCTACGTCAGGCTTTTCATAAGTATCACTTATTTACTTAAGCAGTGCTATACATAGTATATGTATAATACCCTATACATAGCATATTATGTATACTAAACAAACATAGTATAGCTAATATAGCTATATAGTGCTATAACAGCATGTATAATGCTTGCTCTATCTCAGGCACTCTTCTAACCACTTTCAAAATTGTAATTGATTTAATTGTCAAGGCAGCCTTGTGGAGTAAGTACTTCCAGTTCCACTAAGGAAACAAGACACTTAGACATGATGACTTTCTCCTAGAAGGCCTTCAGCCAGTGGCCTACCAAGGGAGGGAGCAATTGAGGTGGTCTACTCCAGGCGCAGGTGATGAATGTCTGCCTTTTAAGGGGATAACTTAAAGATAGTAACAAAACCAACTAATAGTTGGTCTGCATTTGTTATCAGGCACTGGTAATTCTAAGCAGTTTTCATGATAAAATATATCTCCTCTCAGGGTGGATGACTACCATCCCTCATCCCTAAATATCCATTGCTCTGAATATTTTTAACATTGTTAATATATAAAATAATAGAAACAAAAGAGTTTGTAAAACTTTTGAAAATTTAACAAAAATATGAATAGACTGTAGGACTAAATAGTCTTGAAGCAGTTATATATAATAGAGTGTATATATATGTGTGTGTGTGTGTGTATTCATATATTTGTTCATTTTCACACGGCTACAAAGATACTACCTGAGACTGAGTAATTTATAAACAAAAGAGGTTTAATTCACTCACATTTCCACATGGCTGGGGAGGCCTTGGGAAACTTACAATCATGGTGGAAGGTGAAAGGGAAGCAATGCACCTTCTTCACAAGGTCACAGTAAAGAGAAGTGCCAAGGGAAGGGGGAAGAGCCTGATATAAAACCATCAGATCTCATGAGAACTCACTATCGTGAGAACAGCATGGGGCAAACCACCTCATGATCCAATCACCTCCCAACAGGTCCCAGCCCCCAAACATGGGAATTACAATTCAGGTTACAATTTGAGATGAGATTTCAGTGAGGACACAGAGCCAAGCCGTAACAGTATACATTTAGTTAGGTATATATGGTGTGTGTATAAACATAAAGATATACACACATTATACATATATACGTCTGTATTTAGGTACATAATACCTTCTTTCTCTTAGGGTAATTAACATATCAATGGTGTCTGCATTTTGCCTTTATACTACACACAAGATGCTCACTGGAGATTTGAGAGTTTAGTAATATTTCTAAATGCACCTTTTTCACTACTTGCTTCTTTTTTGAAAAATGTTAATAGATGTTTTCAGAGGCAGTTGCAGGTTAAAATATATGGTTCCTAAAATAACAACAATAATCATAATGATAACAACAACAAAGAAAAGTATAAAAGAGCACTTCCTTCACCATCTTTAAACCAAAAAATTCAAGTGTGTCTAAACCCTATGAAGCCTGATTTAATTGAGTGGTGAATCTATCTCAATTCCTCTTCAAATGCCATATGGAAAAGTCATATTGTACAGTGCATATTGTGGAGATTGACTATTTCAATTAGAAGTCCAGTGGGTGATTTTTCAACTATTCATTTGGCTCTGCTGCTAAGTCACTTGGATATCTTAAGCTGCAGTGTATGCCAGTGCAATGGAGTCAATTTTGACAACTGATATGATTTTTTTTTCATGACAATATTGAAGTTTATTTTGGGTGGTAAATTTAACCAAGATATTAGAGGAGATTTACAAATATTAATCTTTGGGCCATCTTTTCTTCTATTCAGTGCACTCATCTGTTTTTATGTTCTTGACAAGATTGTGTAATTGAAAGCTTTGGACTCTGAGCCAGGGATTTTCAGGTTCAAATTTTATCCACACCACTTACTTATGATGTAACATTGGCATTAACCTCCTTTTCTGGAAATAGGTGAGACAAGGGGATTTACATCACAAGGTAGTCTCTGAAGATTAAATGGATTAACTCTACATCAAGTGTAGTTTCTTCCCTTGTATCGTCCTCTCCTCTTCCGCTTCTGCAAACATCAGCATACTTTAAAATAGTCCCAAACAGTAGCAATCTGTAAATTTCTCCTTCAATGAGTTACTACCTTTAGAAAGTCCCTAGGTAAGTTTTGGAGATGGATTAAATATCAGTATGAACAGGTGAATGAGGTCTGGCTTGCCTAACACACATAGCAGATTTATCCAGACAGGATTATGACTTGGAGTGTGTACGTTTCCTGCTATGCATATGCCAATGTCACGAGGCATCTGAGGAGGAAATTCAGCCTGTTCATTTTTGAACAAAGCACCAAAAAATGTCCAGTATGTTTATTATATAGTTATTTTAGAATAAAGGAAAAACAAAAGCTATATTTCAACATTAAAAAATGTTGATGTCTACTTAGAATTTTTTGTGTGTGCCAAAAGAAATAGAACGTTCCCTTGCAAAAGTGTGTATTGAAGTGAAATGAAACAAATGGCCCTTTATTTATTTATGTAAGGCTAGACATTGGGCATATTGCATCAGTTAAGCTTCATCCTTACACTTCATTACCTACTAAAAATGGGCCCTGCTTGTAAGTATTTGTGTAATCAGTGATGAGCTGTGGTTTGAGATGGAGTGGTGCAGACCAAGCATTAGAACAAAAAAATATATACTTGATCTTTTGGGACACTAAGAGAACATTTGCTTCAAAATTGGAAATTTCCTAAACTCTAAGTTCAAAAATCATAGAAATACTCTGTTTCGCAGACACACTGAACCACAAATTACATGTTGATAGCTTAGAAATAATGTTTCCAGTAGTAATAATAGATAAGTAAAAATTTTGGAATTTAGTGAGAACCCAAAGTCAGACTTGAAGGCCTGTATCCTCAGATTTTCTTATTTTTCAGTGGGATAAAATTCAAATTGCCTTTAGCCAACATTAAATACCTGCCACAGTTTGGCTGGGTCTTAACGTATTTCTCACCACTTTCCAAAGGCTCTGCTATGGCTGGAGTAGAATATGTACTGCTCCCTCCTCCTGAATCAACCAACCAACCAACCAAACAAACAAACAAAAAACCCACCAAAAAACAAAACAAAAACAAAAACAAAAACAAACAAATGTGCATTTTCTGTCTTCTATTCCTTTGTAAGATTTGTTCTTTCTAATAGCAATTCCTTTCTTCCTCCTTCCTGAATATTAATCAGGTTTGAGTTTAACTTTTACCTTTCCCATAAACAATTTCCCCTCTCCTCCAAATTGCAGCAATCTCTCCTGCAAAAGAACTCCAGGTTCCCATACTTCCACATTGAAATTATTTCTTAAAATTTTGCTGCACGTTATCACATACGTGGATCCTATCATTTCAACCACATGGTGAGCAACTTTTGGCAAGAATTATGAATTTAAAATTTTGCAATGTTCTCAGCTTGATTACATGTAGAAACATGGGCACAGAATGTCAGGCATGAAACAAGGGGGAAATTATAATGCTGTGCTCTACTTCTTAAGGTTTAATGTCATGACATGATAGTTTAGAGAAGTTACATACTCATGCAGTGCTTGCTAAAGAAGGGAAATGTTTGGAAAAAAGGAATAGGGATAACAATCTGTAAGAACAGAAATAGTACTTGAATAAAGCAAGCAAGAGTTCTCTTCCCATAGGCCCTTTCCTGGCTCAATCTCAAGAAAGTAAAATATACTAATCCAATTGGGTCATATTCTAGAACAATGATTGACCATGTATCCTAGAAGACAGAGGCAAGCTGCTTTAACATTGCACACTCAGGAACATGGCCCTTTATCTGGGCCTCCCCTGTGCTCTTATCAGGGCAGCTTCTCAGTGTTTCTTATGCTTCCTATTTCAGTTCGGCCTGAGCGGTGAGGTCCAAGTCTTGTTGCTGGTACTTTCCTCTCTGCTTCCTTCCATTCTTTCCTTGAGGTGCCCAATCCCACCCTTACTCTTGGTGGAAGTTGTAAACCAATATGGAACCTGGCTAAAGTCCCTCGTCCACTTTTCTTGCCTTCACTCGTGTGTGCTCAGTACACATATCAGTTTTGTCTCCTGTGGTTGGCAGGAGGATGGTAAAATACTAATATTTGAATGTTAATTTCAGTGGAGGATTGGCTGGCCTTCTTACATTTCAGCACTAGGCTTTATACTTCAGCAAAATTTGAGAGCTCTGTATTGAAATTTGGTACAAAAACCCAATTAATAATAATGTAGAATTTAGCTTTCTTTTTACCAGTGTCCCCTGGCTTAATATTTCCACAGGATACCTCAAGGGAACAAGGCTATTGCTGGACAAAAGAAGGATTTAAGCATTTCTTTTTTAAAATAATACTACATGCCATATTTGTTAAGAGTTTTCAACAACCTTATTTCTATGACTGGAAATTTCTGTTCCTATTTATGATAAATGCTAAATTTTATCATAAATAAGATTTATCTTATTATTTTTTTTTTTCCTTGAGACGGAGTCTCACTCTGTCATCAGGCTGGAGTGCAGTGGCATGATCTTGGCTCACTGCAACCTTCGCCCCCCCGGGTTCAAGCGATTCTCCTGCCTCAGCTTCCTGAGTAGCTGGGACTACAGGTGTGTGCCACCATGCTCAGATAATTTATGTATTTTTAGTAGAGGCAGGGTTTCACCATGTTGGCCAGGCTGGTCTCAATCTCCTGACCTCGTGATCCACCAGCCCTGGCCTCCCAAAGTGCTAGGATTACAGGCGTGAGCTGGCCAGCAAGATTGAAGCTTTTCTTATCTTCCTAGCTGAATACTGTCTGATACCATCCAGATGATACCATCCGGATTTCCAACAGAATTTTTAACAGTGAAGAATAGGTTTCTCCATTCCCTTCTGGGGACTGAGGGTGGGATCAGGTCAGTCTGGGAAATACAAGCCAATTCTTTGGCCAATAGCTATGTGCTCCCCTTTTGTCTGACAGTTTGTTCTAAGAGAGACAGACTGCTTTTAGACCATTAGACAGAAGGCAATTTGAGACCAGACAGAAATAGTCCAGAACTGGCCACCAGTAGCACACATAATGCTTTTGAGAGAATTAGAAAACTGCCCAGTCCTACAACAGGCATTGGAGTTTAGTGAACTCAAAGTGAATTGGATTTCTTCCCCCACTCACACCCTTGGCCGGGCTGCCTTGGGCAGGACAGAATCTGCAAGACTCTGTGATGATCTCCTGCCAGAATATACAGTGCATGTGAGCGTGTTAGTTTAATTTGTTTTTCTTCTTTTAAGGTATATTTCCTCATGAGAACTGCCATTGTGTAAAATACAATTAAATGTAAATATTATACTTTCTAATCTTATAATAATTTCCTGATAAAGGTATCTGATAAACTAGCCTATAGCATTATATTACAGTCTATTGCAGTTGGCTCTTCTGGCCTCCTGTTTTCTTACCACAGCTATATTTGATCATACTTTTAGGATGGAAATAACCTGGGCTTAATCCATCCAATAAAAAAAGGTTGGCAAGCCCTTTTTATGAGTAAATGGAAAGGGTTCTGCAAGGCAGCATATATAAAAAAGAAACATTAATGCTAACCCTTCTCTCTCTTAAATGGGAATCAAGGTCAACATTCTTAGAGCAGCCAACTGAAGTGGTGCTAAGTTCAGAAATTCTTTGGAAAGGGAACCAAACAGCTGACTTTCACTGGAGAAAGAAGCATTTCAAGAGTTGGGTGCTAGCACAGGCAATATCTTTCCAAGACTCTTCTTCTTAACTAAGTCATTTCTTCTAAGAGAATACTGAGAGATCATTTAAAAAGATCATTATGTTCATCTACTTAATTCTTTGTTTTTAATAAGTCTTTCTACTTCCTTATAAGACACAATAAGTCAGATTTTTTCTTGAAAGCCCAGGTTGGACCTTGAGGGAAAATGAGGCACTTAGAAAAATATGGTAAATCTTTCAGTTCATCAGACTTACTAATGCATTAAAGAATATATTCAAGAGAGCTCCTAGAAAGAAAAACTTCCATCATGGTAGAACTTATCTAACTTCTTTTTTCAGGCTCAAGTGGTAAATAGTATCTTTTTGGAGAGGAAATGTCCCTATGAATGATCCCTCGTGGACTACATCATTTTACTCCTTCAATCTACCTCATTCCTTCTTCCAACATGACAGATATACTCAAACACAGCAGCACTGCATTTGCTATCCAGTTTCCAGAGTGGTCAGTTGTATTGTTTTCGTGTTTCAGCATGTTTTAAAATTCAACCTCTGAATCTTAAATAAGATGTTGTGACTTACAAACCCATTGGTAAAAAGACAGGTTTCCTTCAAAATTTGTATGTTTTCTTCAGATCTCCTCCAAACACATTCTCTAATTCAAAAAAATAAATCTATTTTGTACTTGACTAAAAATAGCATTGAAGTTAATTCCCACTTAAGGGAGTAGCTAATTGAGATACCGAAAAGGTAGGAAATGGAGAAGGATTTACACTTTGTCAAACAGGTCATTTTTAGCACCTTATCACAGCAACAGCATAAAGTCTTTGTAAATTTAGTCTTGACAGCATTGGGATTATCACTTTTCTATCTGAGATAAACTTGCATGTAGTCACCATTTGTATAAATGTCTCAAATGTTTTAGCATGACAATAAGGTACATCACACTTTAATTGCAGGTGATAGTTTATAAAGTACTTCATAATAATTTGGTGTTGTTATCCCCATGTTAAAGAGGAGGAAACTGAGGCAGAGAAATTGAGCCTTACCTTTAGGTCATGTGAATACCTGGCGTAGACTCTAGTCACGCTCACATCTTCTGCTTAGTGGCCTTAGGTACATATAACGTATAGAACACAAAAATCCTGAGAAAAATGTAATGTCAGTGAGCTACTAACCAAGAGGAAAGTATCTGTTGTTGTTTCCTCCTCACTGGAGAACAGATGGTCACAGACCTACATTCTAGTCCTTACTGCGCGACTTTCTTTCTCTGGGCCATGGTCGTTAAGGAGAGGACATTTTGAGAAACAGCAGCCGTGATCATTTCAGCCCTAACATTATGTTTCTGTTTCTGTTTTAGAATATGGCCAAATCTTAGTTATCTGATAAGTTAAATAACGGAGTTAAAAATAAAACTAATAGTTTTAATCTCTGCCTTTTGTTAGAATACAGGATAAGAATTAGATAAATGCATTTGGTTCTATTACATGGATTGTAATTTTAGAGACACCAGGATTATGGTCATCTCCTAAATAACCCCACATTTCCTGATATTTTTTTCTTATATCCTTTTATTAAATACACACAGATACTTGCTCCAAATGGTAGCAATTATTTCTATCAGTAGTTCTCAGCTGGGCATGATTTTTGCCCCCAGTGGACATTTGGCAATATTTGAAGACATTTTTAGTTGTTACAGCTGGGAGACACTACTGGTATTTAGTAGACTGAGGCTCTGCTACACATCCTATAACACATGGATTTCCCCACACAAACATGCACACACAGTGAAACATCAGCTTGCCCTAAGTGTCGATAGTTTTGAAGTTGAAAATTTCTATTTAAATCTATAAATAACTGAAAAACACTCCTAATATCATATAACACATTTTTTTCTAGTAAGTTCACTTTTGGTCCCTATGACATAGGTATGATACATATATTTTCAATGATAAAATCATCACCTTAGCTTTTAAGGCTCCCTGAGATCCAAAAAGTCAGAATTTAATTGAGCAAACAGCATCTTTTAGAAAATTAAAACAGCCAAAAGAGCGATAAGTTGGAAACCATTCATTCATGCCTTTGTGTGAATTAAGGTAATGAGAAGTTATTGTGGGGAAAGGCAGTCCTGGGTAAATGCCATAGAAGAAGGTTTTAGGCAGCTGAAAGACAGCCTAAGAATGCCTGGCACCACAGGCCTGGCGATAGGTTCCTGTAAACCCAGCTACTAGGGAGGCTGAGGCTGGAGAATCACTTGAACCTGGGAGGCGGAGGTTGCAATGAGCCAAAATTGAGCCACTGTACTCCAGTCTGGGCAACAGGGCCAGACTCTGTTTAAAAAAAAAAAAAAGCCCAGAACCAGGAGAGAAGGGATTCAAGAAGGATTATGGTGCCCAATTTTTCCAACTTTCAAATTTAGTCTAACTAGGCTTCACCATAAGCCACAGAGTAGCAGAACACCCATGTGAGCGTCAATGCTCTTCTTTTTTCTGATTCAACTTCCAGTGAGATGTGATTTTTAAAATAGCTGAGGCCTGGGGAGAACAAGAGTGAAAAGAGATGCTGACAAATTCACAGATTGGCTGACAAATTATTTTATTGACTGCTTGGGATTAGTAGTCTCGATGATTTAGAAATTGCATCACTAGACTCTAGTCCACACTGTATAGTTTGATTTGAAAGCCTAAAAGTAAACACTTTGATCCTATTCCACTGATTATTTAGTTTACTTCTCTTTTTCCTTTTCCTTTTCCAGCCTTAAAGTTACCATGTAACACATTCATAAAAACCCTATTGAGATAGCATCCTGCCAGGTTCAAGCTGTAACTGTTTGCATCGATTATCTATTGGTTGCCTAACAAATTATACCGAAATTTAGTACAGGCCTACCTTGTTTTATTTCACTTCATTTTATAGCATTTTACAGATATTGCTTTTAAAGAAAAAAATCAAAGGTTTGCGGCAACCCTGTATTGAGCAAGTCTATTGACACCATTTTTTCAACATCATATGCTCACTTTGTGTCTCTGTGTCACATTTTGATAATTCTCATTATATTTAAAACTTTTCTATTATTATTTTATCTGTTATGGTGATTTGTGATTAGTGATTATTTTCCTCTTTCCTTTTCTTTCCTTTCCTTTTCCTTGTCCTTCCTTCCTTCTTTTTTTATTTTTTTTATTTTTTTTTGACAGAGTCTCGCTCTGTCACCCAGGCTGGAATGCAGTGGCATGATCTCAGCTCACTGCAACCTCCACCTCCCAGGTTCAAGTGATTCTC
This sequence comes from Macaca fascicularis, assembly GCF_037993035.2. Lineage (NCBI taxonomy): Eukaryota > Metazoa > Chordata > Mammalia > Primates > Cercopithecidae > Macaca > Macaca fascicularis. The sequence continues at coordinate 116,945,055 of NC_088382.1, read as the reverse complement.
CTGCCTCAGCCTCCTGAGTAGCTGGGATCACAGACACATGCCACTTTGTATTTTTTGTATTTTTTGTATTTTTAGTAGAGACCATATTGGTCAGGCTGGTTTCACCATGTTGGTCAGGATGGTCTTGAACTCCTGACCTCATGATCTGCCCACCTTGGCCTCCCAAAGTGTTAGGATTATAGGCATGAGCCACTGCACCTGGCTCTTTCTTTATTTTTTACTTTTCTTTTCTTTTCTTCCCTCCTTCCTTCTTTCCTTCCTCTTTCTTTCTCTTTCTTCCTTCCTTTTTCTTTTCCTTCCTTCCTTCCTTCCTTCCTCTCTCCTCTCTCTCTCTCTCTCTCTCCCCGTTTCTTTCTCTCTCTCTTTTGACAGGGCCTTGCTCTGTTGCCCATGCTGGAACGCAGTAGCATGATCATGGCTCACTGCAGCCTCAACTTTCCCATGGCTCAAACAATATTCCCACCTCAGATTCCTGAGTGGCTGGGAATGCAGGTGCATGCTACCACACCCAGCATATTTTATGTTTTTGTGGAGACAGAGTCTCTCGATATTGCCCAGGCTTATCTCGAACTCCTGGGCTCAAGCAAACCTCCCACTTTGGCCTCCCAAGTAGCTGGCAGGCCACTACACTTGGCCCATTGGTGATCTTTGAGATCATTGAGGTTACTATTGTAATTGTTTTGGAGCGCCATGAACCACACTCAAATGAGTAGGTGAACTTCATCGATAAATGGTGTGTGTTCTGACTTCTCCACTGATGGGCCATTTCCTCATCTTTGTCCCTCTCCATGGACCTCCCTATTCTCAAAGACACAAAAATATTGAAATTAGGTCAATGAATAACCCTTCAATGGTCTCTGAGTGTTCAAGTGAAAGGAAGAATTGTACATCTGTAGTATTAAAGCACAATCTAGAAATAATTAAGCATAGTGAAGAAGGCATGTCAGAAGCCAAGATAGGCTGAGAGCTAGGCTTCTTGCAACAAGCAGGTAGCCAAGTTGTGAATGCAAAGGAAAAGTTCTTGAAGGAAATTAAAATACTACTCCATTGAACACACAAATATTAAGAAAGCAAAATAGCCTTCTTACTGATATGGAGAAAGTTTTAGTAGTTTGGATAGACTATAAAACCAGCCGCAACATTCCCTTAAGCCAAAACCTAGTCCAGAGCAAGGCCTAAATCTCTTCAATTATATGAAGGTTGAGAGAGATGAGAGAGCTGCAGAAGAAAAGTTTGCATCTAGCAGAGGTTGTAGCTAATGAGGTTTAAGGAAAGAAGTCATTTTCATGACATAAAACAGCAAGGTGAGGTAGCAAGTGCTGATGTAGAAACTGCATCAAATTATCCAGAAGATCTAGATAAGATCACTGATGATAGTGGATATACTAAACAACAGATTTTTTAATGTAGGTGAAACAACTTTATATTGAGGAAGATGCTTTCTAGGACTTGCGTAACTAGACAGGAAAAGTCAATGCCTGGCTTCAAAGCTTCAAAAGACAGGTTGACTGTCTTGTAAGGGGGATAATACAGCTCATAACTTTAAGTTGAAGACAATACTCATTTACTAACTCAAAAATCCTAGGGTCCTTAAGAATTATTCTAAATCTACTCTGCCTGTGGTCTAGAAATAAAACAAACATCTGTTTACAGCATGGCATGCTGAATATTTTAAACCCACTGTTGAGACCTACTGCTCAAACAAAAAGATTATTTTTGAAGTATTACTCATTGACAATGTATTTGGTGACCTGGGAGCTCTGATGGAGATGTACAAGAATATTAACATTGTTTTTATACCTGTTAACACAATATCCATCTTGTAACCCATGGATGAAGGAGTAGTTTTGGCTTACTGGTCTTATTAAAGAAATACATTTTAGAAGTCTAAAGCTGCCATAGACAATGATTCCTCAGTTGCATCTGGGCAAAGTAAATTGAAAACCTTCTGGAAAGGATTCACTATTCTAGAAACCACTAAGAACATTAGTGACTCATGGGAGAAGGTCAAAATATCCACATTAACACAAGTTTGGAAAAAGTTGATGCCAACCCTCATGGATGATTTTGAGAGGTCCAAGACTTCAGTGGAGGAAGCAACTGCAGATGTGGTGGAAATAGCAAGAGAATTAGAATTAGAAGAGCTTGAAGATGTGACTGAACTGCTGCAATCTCATGATAAATCTTAAACAGATGAGGAGTTGCTTCTGAATGTGGTTTCTTGAGATGGAATCTACTCTTGGCCAACATTCCATGAACATTGTTGAAATGAAAACAGAGGATTTAGAATATTACATAAACTTCTTTAATAAAGTATTGACAGGGTTTGAGAGGATTGACTCCCATTTTGAAAAAGTTCTACTGTGCTTACAATACTACCAAACAGTATAACTTTCCCCAGAGTGAGTGATCAAAGAGAGACAGACAGAGACAGAGAGCATGCTTTAAATTTATCTTTAGTGAAAGGAAAAGTCAATTTATATGGATAACTTCACTGTTTTATTTTTAAAAGTTGCCACAGCCACTCCAGCCTTTAGCAATCATCACCCCACCTTGATCAGTCAGCAGTCGTCGACATCAAGACAAAACCCTCCACCAGCAAAAAGATCAGGATTCACTGAAGGTTCAGTTGATCTTTAGCATTTTTTAACCATAAAGTATTTTTAAATTAAAGTATGTACACTGTTTTTTAGGCATAATGCTATTGCACACTTAGTAGACCACTGTATAGTGTAAACCCAACTTTTATATGCACTGCGAAACGAAAAAAATTGTATGAGTTGCTTTATTGCAATATTTGCTTTATTGTGGTGGTCTGGAACCAAACCTACAATGCCTCCAAGGTATTCATGTAGCTTTAAATCACAATGATTTATTATCTCATATAGTTTGTGAGATTTCGGGATCTGGGGATGGCTTAGCCTGAGAGATTCTTGTTCAGGGACTGCAATCTCTGAAGACCTGACTGGGGCTGGAGGGTCTATTCCCCCATTGTTGTCAGAAGGCCTCAGTTTCTCACCATGTGGGTCTCTCCACCATAAAGTTTCTTACAGTATGACTTTCCTCAGAGTGAGTGATCAGAGAGACAGAGCCAGAGAGACAGAATGCAAAATAGAACCTGTAGTGCCATTTACAATGTAATATCTGAAGTGGCATAGCATCTGTTCTTCCATGTTCTATTGATCACACAGATCAACTCTGGTAGAATGCAGGAGGAGACTACGCCGGGGTATGACTATCATGAGGCAGGGATCATTGGACCATCTTAGAAGCTGATCATCGTACTGATGTTGTCTTTAGATTTAATAATCAGTTTGAGTTCATCTAATTGAAGTGTTTATAAATAACAATACACAGTTAAGTTTTGCAACTGTTAACTTAAAAATAATGACAACAAGCTTTCTGGATTAAAAAAGTGAGCCTATGTTCTAAGGAGAACTATGTTGAGTTTATTGTACATATGTACAGTGATCTTTAAAAAACACAGCAAACATATTTCAGGTTCTGCCAGTTGTTGTTGGTGGTGGTGGTTTTTTTTTTTTTTTTTTTTTCTTTTAATTGTACAGAGATACTTTTGTGCTAATTTAACCAGGATTCTGTTTAGTCTGCCCTGAGGTAGCAACTTTTGACTTTTTGGTGGTATAATGTGATAAGAATTAGAAAGTATTTGAATGAGTAAGAATTAGAAAAGACTGATTTACAATCTCTGATCTCCCATTTCCTGTCTGCACAAACGGAGCTAAATTCTAATCTCAGATGCTTTGTCCATGAAGTGGATGTAATAAAACTCATCTCTGATGGTTGGTTTGAGGACTAAATGCTATGATGTGAGCAAACTATTTAGCACATTACTGGGCATATAGTGATAACATAATAAATAGTCTTTTGAACATCAATTTCCAATTCAGTGTTTTGTAACTGAACATTATGACCACAGCAAGTTGGGAAAATTAAAAATGGGTTGAGTCAAGCCTTTTTGTAGAAATGAAATAAAATTGAACATTGTAAAAATATCAGAGGGTCAGAGACCTGGGTTCTAGTGTTTACTATGTATTTGAATTTGGTATTGTTTAATGAAACTTTTATTTATATTTATGTGTGCAGTGTGTACAGGCACAATCGTGTGTGTGTGTGTGTGTATGTGTTGTATTTGTTTTTTGTCCCAATTAAAACTGCACTTCTTACTGTGGGTCACAGTCAAGAAAATGAGAAAGCCACTACTTTAACCTGACTTAATTATGTTTATGTTTTTTTCCTGAGAAGAACCATCCTTATTCTCTTCTAGTGATTGCATCTATCTGAATGTTTTGGAAGGCAGAGAATTTTAATGTCTCTTTGTTGGAGAGCCTCTTCCTGTTTAGAATCCCACTGAAAGACAAAATCCCAATACTCATAGAGTCATGACCTTTCCATGTTAGACCATTAGACATGCCCCAGGCAAGGATACAACTTATTGCTTCATGCCCAATAGCATGGTGGTTGCAGATGCATTAATGGTGAGAGTCACAGGAAACTCAGAAATCTCAGTGGACTTACTTATTGGGAATTTTTTTATATAGCAAGCAAGCATCCACAAGGACTTTTTAGGTTATATGATTAAATAAAGAAGTGCTAAGCCCCTGAGGTTTATGAAATTCTAAGCATCGGTCTGCCTTAATGAGTCACTAGTTCTCATGGGGGAGAGCACCATTTGAGGCCGCCCATTGTCAAGTTTGCTGAGTTTCCGGTAGTGAACCATATGAATAAATGTGCTTTGTATTTATTCTAATATCATATTTGCCTTGTCTTACCATTGCATTGATAGTATCATCAGTAACTTGAAATGCTTCAGCTTATCAGTTTATTTATCAATTTATCAGGAAGTTTTAATAGAAACCTTAAATGTTTGCAATATTGTTACTCTGGGCCCTTGTGTACTACATAAGGTGATTAATATTTTTATAATATGAATAATTGTATGCTTCATTCCTTGAAGTCAGATGCTCAGGTACTTGTGTTAACTATAATGTTTTGAATGTCTTTTATTTTTCTCCTTCTGCAATCTTCCTCCATTCCTTGCTCCCTACACACCATACCTGCACAGTACTTTTCTGAAAGGCATCTAGGAACTCCATTCACTGCAGTCTCTTACTTTATTCATTGCTGGCCTAGCACTTTATGGCCTATTCATCATTGAAATCATAATTACAGGTATTTCTGGATTAAAATTGCTTAAGGAGAAAATTCCCTTTGAAGGTTTGAAACAACTAGCACATGTTATACAAGATGTTTCTTTATATGCAAATGACAGATACTTATACTTTGGTGTGGTTAGATTGGGAGAAGCAGTTTGAAAGTCCCTTAGAAATGTGAATTCTTTGGTGTGAGTACATATACAGTTATCAATGAGAAGACAATGAAGAGCCAATATTAACCATCGGGCTGGGCACAGTGGCTCACACCTGTAATCTCAGCACTTTGGGAGGCCAAGGCAGGTGGCTAGATTGGAGTCAGGAGTTTGAGACCAGCCTGACCAACATGGCGAAACCCTGTCTCTACTGAAAATATAAAAATTAGTTGGGCATGGTGGCGCACATCTGTAATCCCAGCTACTCAGGAGGCTGAGGCAGGAGAATCGCTTGAACTTGGGAGGCGGAGGTTACAGTGAGCCGAGATTGCACCACTGCACTTCAGCCTGGGTGACGGAGTGAGACTCTGTCTCAAAAAATCGTAGTAATAATAATATTAACCACTGTATTATTTGATAAAACTCAGGGGCTTAGCACTTCTTTATTTAATCATGTAACTAAAAACATTCTTGTGGATACTTGCTTGCTATATAAAAAATTACAAATGAGTAAGTCCACTGGTGGTCTTTAGGCTGGAAAAATTAATAAATGTATACAGCAAATGGTTTTCTGACATTACGTTAAAATGCAATAGGATATTATTACCTATAGAATTTATGGCCAGTCTGTAGTACATAGATGTCCTGAAAGAGTGTTAAAAGAAAAGATACTTAGATTTGCTTAACTCTTTAGCATTAGGCAGGCAGTAAGTATCAGTCAGGGGACTATATTTTTATAGCTACAGTTAATGAAATAGTTTCATTCTTGACAAAACTGCTTTGATGTAGATATTATTATATTTACAGATGAGGAAGTTGAGGCTTGGAGTAGTTAAATGGCTTGTTCATAGTCACAGTTTTAATAAGTATTAGGAAGCTAGGCCTCTGTAACAAATTCCTATTAATTTTATTTTTTTTTACTGTCCAATGCCATCTCTCACATCCATGCCCACTGAGGAAGTTTAATCCTGTTCTTCCCATTTGAAGCTTGTTATTTTATTTTTCAATTTAGATATATTTTTGATATTTCTTATTTAATCCTCAAACAATACTATGATGCAGGTGCATTATTCTTTGCTTTTTCTAGATGCAGAAGGTAAAGCACAGAGAGGGAAAGCAACTTGCTCAAAGTCACACAGATAACCAGTTGCCAGCTTAGAGCTTTCAGAGTCCAAAGCTTATTATTCTTTCTCAAACACTGCTTCACATGTGCTGCTTCTCACGTAAGTACAAATCAGAACTTTGAAAAAGCAATAATATGATGGCTAACATTAGCTGTTCATTGCCGTCTTACTGATAACTGCATATGCAGTTACACCAGAGATCTCACACTTCAAATAGATTCTCTAACTGCTTCTTCCAACCTACCTACATCAAAGAGTAAGTATCTGACATTTACATAGCACCTTACAACTGACCAAGCATTTTGACATGTGTCATTTCATTTGGTCATTAAAAGAAACTTTTGAGATGTTTAGGACAGGTACAATTAGCATGATGGCTTTACTGATGAGAAATATTTATCTCACAGAAGTAAAATACCTTAAAGTTCATATGGCTGACAAGTGAAAAATAAATAAATAAAAAAGCACTCAGGTTCCCTGCTGACACATTCTGGGAGCTCTCCACGGCACCATGTTAAAAATAGCTCTTCGTGCCGCAGGATTCTACCTGCCTGTGGGAATTCACCAAGACCTTTCCCCCATTTTGGAAGAAGTCAGGTAGATTGCAAAGATTCTCTATTTTTGATATGAGAAATTCTTACAGCTGAGAAGATACGCTTGGTGTGGATTCACCCAACCCTAGACAAACTGGATAAACCTCATGTAACTGTATGTCTTTTGGGAAATTACTTATATTCTCTGACTCTTCCTTTTTTACAGAAAAAAATAAAATGGTGAGAATTATGAAAAACAAACGTATAATTTCTTCATATAATGGTAGTTTTCTAGCAAACTCACTAGACTTTTTAATATAACACATCTCATATTAAACACATCTCTGTGACATGAGAACCATTGGCTTTAAGAAGTCAAGAATGCAAAAGGCCTCAATGAGATCCTAGAATCTATGGCGTTTGGGCTTCATGGTTTCCTGGAGCTAATGATGATGTTACAATTTTAATATTAAAGCTGTGAATTCTGAGAACAGCCAGCCCTGGTTGGGAATGCACATCAGAACAGAAAAAAAGGCTGATGAAGTACGTATTTTTCGAAGACACATTCGTACTAAGTAATTCTGAATTTACTGATAAGTCCTTGAAAATCTATTTCTTCTCTATGAGTATCTGGAATAAAAGTGTCATGTGTTTTATAAACTTGGAATATATTTTTTACAATTTTGTAGAGAATATTTCTACTTTAACAGCTACTAATTTAATGTCTGTTTATATACTTGTTTTTCTCACTTGCCAGGGACTAAGCAAGAACTGCATCTTTTTCATATTTATGTATTCATGACACAATGCCTGTTAGCATAGGACACATATAAAACTTACTGAGTAAATGTTCATTGAAATGTGTTTATAAAGAAAGTATGTGAAAATGTATAATACATATACACATCTACATATGTGTATGTATCTGTGTGTCTTTGTTGATATTTATTTATTGTTTATTTATTTATTTATTTTGAGATGTAGTCTCACTCTTGTCATCCAGGCCAGAGAGCAGTGGTGCAATCTCAGCTCACTGCAACCTCCACCTCCGGAGTTCAAGCAACTCTCCTGCCTCAGCCTCCTGAGTAGCTGGGATTACAGGCGTCTGCCACCACACCAGCTAAGTGTTGTATTTTTAGTAGAGACAGGGTTTCACCATGTTGGCCAGGCTGGTCTCAAACTTCTGACCTCAGGTGATCTGCCCGTCTTGGTCTTCCAAAGTGCTGGGATTACAGGTATGAGCCACCGTGCCCAGCCTGTCTTTGCTGATATTTAAACTACCATTCTGTGTTTCTATACATACTTAATAAGATATGGCACTTTCAATTTACTATTACTCCATCCCAGATATATCCTATATTGGTATATAATATATACATATATTCTGAAGTTATAGATATAGATAT